>NC_066323.1:18037416-18351648 GCF_022539315.1 Serinus canaria
AGTAGAGGACAAACACTTCCTCCTTCTTGCCTTCTGCAATACGCTGCAGCCTATTGACAGTCTGGTTGAGGAGAGGATGAGTAGCCAACAGTGCATACAAGAAGTAAAGTTTCTTTTCCTGTCTTTCTCTCTCATCCTCCAACTGGTGTCTCTTGATCACTTTGAAATGTTCCATACCAATGCAGCCAGCATTGGTACATGGAAATGAGACATTATGACAGAAATAGCACAGGAGAGAATCTATTGGGTTAGAAGCTCTCAGCTGCCTGGTGGGAATGCCCACAATCTTTGCCATATCCACGTAGATCCTCTCCAAATTGCTGTTTTTCACCCGTAAGCTGTACTGCCTGCGCTGCTCCTCCTCTAGGTAGTGGTTTCTCATGGGACAGTCACAGCTTCCTGAGCAGAAAATGGTGCTCCACTGGTGCCTCATGTTAATTTTCTTCCAGTCAAAATCTGGCAGAAAGGTGTAGAGCAGGGCCAGTGCGCTCTGCAGGGTTCGGCTCTTCCCCGTGGTCTCCAGGTAGAGCTGCTTGGCTGTCCAGTCACTTGGAAGCAGTTTGTGTTTGTTGATGTAAATTTCTCGGAGCAGCTGTCCATTTCTCAGGTGTTGTACAACCCCTGAATTTTGACAGAAATTACAACACGTGATTAGAATCTTTGCAGTTATGCAAAAAAATATTACAGCTAGTAGCCTTACTGATAAACTTACAAAACTGAACTCCACTTATGATGACTGTTAAGATAACTGTCTGAAACAAGAGAAATTTGCTATTCTTCCCTATCTCTCAGATTCTAGGAACTAACCTGAAATATAGAAAAGAAATTGGTTCCATAAAGTTTGTTTAAAACCTCCATGGTTTAATATGAATTCTTTGGACTAAGACACAGACTGAATGGGTCTAACATGACTATAAAAGTAAGGTGTCTTTGAAGACTGCACCTCAGTCAGGTTTTCAGGCCTGCAGAGAAGGCCATGCCCCTGAAAATTTATGGCAGCCAATAAAACCACCAGCAGTCAGGACACAAATACACAAAACATAAATTAGTGTGTAAACTCACAAAGCAATTGTGAGGTGTAGCAATTGCATCAAGATTCCTTCTCCATCCTCCTTCAGGGAGCATTTAAATTACTTGATAATTTATGCTAAAGCTTTGCCTTTATCCAGCTGTAGAGTGTATCCTTCTCACGTGCCAAAACCTCTACCCCAAAATCCACATTTCTTGCACAGCAGCAAAGCAATAGGCCTGAACCCTTTATGCACTAGAACACCTCTGTACACCTTGCTGCAAGCCACAGGAGTCCCCAGATGGCAGGTGAGTGACACAATCCGAGTGTTTGTGCAATTTCAGTGGTGTCCTGCCTTGCTTTCTCCTGATACCACTTTGCAAGACTTGACAGTGGCCAAGGATTCCTTTCAAAGGGATCCCAGAACACACAAGGATTTGACAGGCACCAGATGTACAAAGCATTTCCATAACACAAGCACCAGGTTTGTCTGCTACATCAGCATCTCTTGATGGGCCCCTTTGAATCCCAACCCTGTCTGTAACAGAGCATCAGATCTTCCTCAGGAGGGACTGAGCAGTGCTGTTTGTCTCAAGGGTAACCGAGGAGCTCTGAGGTGTGAAGCAACATAGAAGAAAGGTGCTGTGACCTGCTACAAAGAAATCTAAAAGAGATGCCAAGATTGACCAGTGTGTAACAGGATTGCCAAGCTGCAGTCCAAAGCATGGCTTCTACCAACTGGTGCCACTTTTACAGTTGAGTTACACATCCCAGCATAGCTGAGGATACGACCAACATGATAAGCTTCCATAAAAAAGCATTTATGTCACTATAAGGAGAATCAGAAGATCCCTTTTCAAGCAGACTGTGTTTAACAGAGCAGGGGATGAAACAGAGCTGCTAGCGGAACTCACCTGTCTGTGTAAGCTCTCCCATTTCACACAGGGAATGACTGGGGAAGTGAGGCAGGCTGCTCAGAGAACCATCCATTTGGGCTGCAGACCCTTTGGACATATGCTTAATGAAGGCTTCAAGCTGAGGATGAGAAGGTTTCCTAGAGAGATACAAACCAAAATGTGAAAACTTCCAAAAGCATATGGGAAAGCAGCTCAAGAGAGTCAAGTATTCCAAGTATGTCAGATCAGAAATTTCATGATGTGAAGTTATTTCCCACTGGGACAACATCTGCTCTTACTCAGGACTTTTGCAAGTATGGAAAAGAAATCTAACTACTTACGATCTACCAAAGAACTACAGAGAGAAAGAACTATGTCTTGTCCTGTTAAAATTATGATACCTTTCACTAAGTATTTTAGAGCCATTTCTGGGGCTTGCTTTGATTTCAGTCACTAATACTGTTATGAATTAAAATGAAAAAGAAAATATATTAAAAATCCTTTAAAAACCCTCCAAACCTCTCTCGTTTCTGAAGTACCAATGCTCTTTAGCAGCACAGCCAAAGCCAGTCACAACCCAAAGGGTTGGTTCAAATACAGTACTTTAAGGAGATGATCTTGAAGGAATTCCCAGATACTGTAATGTGCAATGCTGACCACAATCTCAGCTTTTATTTCTACTTCCTTCAGCCTCAAATCAAATACCACATGTAGCCTTGATTACGTGGAACTGGAAAGCAGCGGCCCCACTAAAACTGGAATCATTGTCTGGGGTACTGCACTTTTATCCAGGAAGAAAGAGCCCAACACTGCTGGACACATACATAAGTAAGATACTCTGCCATGGAAGTAATGAATGCAGCTGGAAGAGATATTCACTAAAATATCCAAGTTAACTCAGTGAAACAGAGTTCAAGTCAGTGAAAGCTTAAATCTCCCACACTACACTGGAAATTTCAAATATACCATGGATTCAGCTCACTGTGGTACTGCTGCACAGAAAGTTATAGGTACAAAAAAATCCCACAAGGTAACCCAAAGGTAACCTGAACCTTTAAAAAATAAATCTGTGATCATATTGTGATCCCATGTGATGACATTCCTACAGCAGAAATGCATTACACAAGTGGGGACTTCCTTGTTAAATGTCAGCAGTTAGCAAAGGTTACACATTCACCTCTCTAATTTTGTGCAGAACTGCACCAGAAACTGCCTGGCAACCCAGCTCTGCTCCAGATGGTTCTTGTCTTGATAGGATGTTCAGCTTGAATACAGTTATTTTCATGTTGATTAAAAAACACACATATAAAATAAACTTTGTCAGGGATCTCTTACAGAACTCCGGGATTTGTGTTTACTGCTCACATTTACACTTGTTAGAAGGATAAACTATTTTTGATATAAAAATCTCAGGTCTTAAAAAGGAACTTGACTTGCACACCAGAGGGAGCAGTAACACCACTAAAGCAGGATAAGAGTCTGAAATAGAAGTTTGCTGGGACAAAGACATCCATGCTCACTTAGAAGAGCCAACTGAGGAACTCTCACACATCAGAGGACCTCTTGCAGAGCTCTGCTCACAGCCTGCATATACAGGAGGGCTCATAAGAATCAGTGTCTGTCAAAAGAAAGATAGCTCATATCATTTTATAAAACTTCAATTTTCCAGTATCTAATTTCTCTTCAGGAAAAAAAAAATAATCCTGGAAGGAAAATGTTAATAATATGCCACAACTGCCAGTAAGAAAAAAATGCAAAATGAGACAAAAAGCATAATGAGATAAAAAGTCAGAATAACTTTTTTCATTTTACTTCAAATTAAAGGAAAACCAGTCACTTAATGATATTCTAAATCCACAGGTTCTTCTGTATATTGTAATTTTAACAAAGCAACTGAAGATCAATATTTGCAAAGCAGAGAAAGGAACAAAGCCTGGTTTCTGTTTCTCAAGCAGTGGAGGCTTCCTTTGGTACAATCATACATTAGAAGCCTTCTCCAGCTCCAGATGAACATTTTCAACAGAACATTTTGTACATTGCACTATTTTCACAGCCCAGCAGTGAAATCTAAAAATGGAAGAATTAAGTTGAGAAAATTAAATTGCACCCATTAGCAAATGGCTTTTTATGCTTATTACAGAGGTAGCAGGCTGAACCACAAATTTTCTAAATTTTGAACTTTATAAAACTCTACACATGAATAAACTGACAATCAAAATTTTCCTTAAACTCTGTTCATTCAATTAATAAGTTCTGCAAATACATGTGAAAGAAAACTAACAGAACTGCTTTATCCAGTCTGCTTCTTTTGCTGCTTTGCTTACAAAAGCCTGAAAGAATTCTAATGGAATCAAATCTGTGCTGATAAAACTGCCAGCAATCACTTGTGGGAACAAAGAAAGGGAAGAAGAAAGAAAAGTATTTATCTGTACTTTGCAAAAGGATTTTTCTGAAAAAATGGCAGGCAAAATAAATTAACTTTCAAGATAAAATTACAAAAGGCATGATAATTGATGATTTTATATTCCAGTGTATTAATAATATTAGCCATGGAGATGCAAGTTACTTAACTTTGGATTACACTGGATTTAAAGTGAGCACAAGATAAGCCCAAGCCTGCAGAAGTGCATTATGAAATAAAACTTTTGGACATCTTTCTGAATAGAAATTCAAAGCTTACTTCTTGTTAAACAGATATCCCTGTCCAACTGGGCCAACAAACACCTATTTATCTCAGCAGCAGGACTTGCAGCAGCACTCGGGCTCCCAGCTGACAAAGCATTCCCCCTCCCACCCCAAGACTGGGCTTTTATTTAGAATATGAATCCTCCTGTTGAATTGGCCAATTTACAGATGCTGCAGGAGATGGAGTATCCAGGCAACACGGCTGGGGCTGCTGGGGCTGCTGGAGCAGGAAGCAAAGGAAATTGCTCAGTTGTGCAGTTGAAAAGACTGAATTATCCTTAAAATTTTATTTCCATAAGAGTAATCAGAAAATAAAAAGAACTAAAGAGATATACTTCTGTAATTTTCCTGGCCTTACAATGGCAAGCTACCACATTTGCAAAAGGTAGTAGTATAAAAAATATTTCAAATTTTGTCAGAAAACAGAACAGCCTTTCATTTAAACCCACTAACAACAGCCACACTTCCCAATTTTAGCATTTATTTAAAAACTGTTAATCTGCCTTTTAATGATTTTATTTGTGTACAATAGAATAAATTTTATCTGTAACAAAACTGAGGATGCTTCTTTTCCCTCAAATAATTAATTCAGTTGATCCTTTTGTTATTTACAACCTAAGCACTGGGATAATAGATCCCAGATTGAATACTCAGGTTCTCATGCCCTAGCATTAAAATGGACCAACATTTAAATCCTTAATCAACACTTAAATATCATATTTGCAAATGTCTTAAAATGCTTTAATATCACCTTTTATTGCTAACCTGTAACCACTGTCCATGGGAAGAAATATTGTACAACTACTTGAACTATATAACATATTTATGCCAGGAACAGACCTGGCATCCTTCAATAATTCCTCAAAGAAAAAGGAAATTTTAATAGAAAAATTAATGGCAAAAGCTGAGAGGAGCAGGCTTCTCAGAAGCAGTTGCAGAGCCCTCAGTGCATCACTCAGTGAGTAAACATGACCCCACCAGGCTTCAGACACACAACCATGACTTTTCTGTAATCATACAATACAAGATTCTGCCTGCAAACTATCCCAAGAGCGAGTCCCTTTCTCTTTACTTAAAATGCAAAAAATTATTTTAGAACTTCAAGCAAAAATAACATGTGTTTTCTGTGAAGTTCAAGTAGGCAAAAAAAAGTGTGAGATCAAGGGACTACTACAGTGTGTGCTTTTCACAAAACAAATGAATGGAGAAAGCCACTAAACCTGACAATAGATCACTAGTCTACAGAAGAGATCCTAAGGCAGTGGTAGTACAGCTGGGGATGATTTATTCATAGAGGTCTCACAGCTTGTACATTTTTATACAAACTCCTCAGTGCACCCCTGGCAGGGTGAATGAGAGGATCTGTGAGGTCCCTTCCAGCCCAAACCATTCCATGGCTCTGTAATTCCATCTCCTCCACTGCTGTCTGGCTCTTTAAAGCCAGCAGAGGCCTCAGGAGACCTTTCTGCACCTGACTCTGGTCTGGATCCTACTCTGACCTCACTCCAAGTCAGATCCACACCCCCTCCAGCTCACAGTATGGTACTTGTCTCATCTCCCACCTCCCAGCTTGTTTTTGTGGCAGTTTCAAAACATGTGCATATTGAACCTAAAATTTCAGTATTTGTTGCTAAGCTTCTTATGATTACCGTCAACACCTCTCAAAATGTCTTCAAGTATATGCTAATTAACCCAGCTTACTATCAAATTATAGCAGTCTTCTGAAATCATTTTAGCATCTTCCAAAGAGCATTTCTTTTCTCTCACACACAAACTCAGCAAAGAAACACTGCATATTTTTCACTTATGACACTATAAATGTGAGCTACAAAAAGAAAAAATGTGTGGGATTAATTTCTTTCCCCCATAAGCAAATACTACAATGAACAGATTTTCATAATATCATTCAAGTAATTTTCTTGAGGAAAAAAGTATGCATTATTTGGTTCCCTTTGGAAATTTGCATCCAGTACAATAAAAATTATAACAATATTAACTGAAGTTTTAGATGGAAGAAATCTCCAAAGCATTTAATCCATTTGCTTATATTCATTCCACACTTATATGTCACAATCCATAATTCACAAAACCCAAGTGTGACCTCAAGGCTATTTTGCATATCCATTAGAAGTCCATGGGGCTGTGGCATAATCTGCTTAATTAATGAATTCCATCAGCTGAATGCCAAGTCAAAGAAAGAGCAGCCTGCATATGAGCAGCTTGCTTATCTGATGTTGTAAGTCCAGAAAGCTTAAACAAGCCAGACTTTCCATCAGACATCTCAGCTCAACTGCACAGCAGCAAGAAACCCTCAGTCAAAGGCAGTGATTACAGACCCTGTCACACTCCCCATATAAACACATTTACAATCAAGCTCCAAATTTACATCACAAAGGAATATAAGCCTGACAGCCAAACACAGCAAATAACTTCCTGATGCTGAAGTAATGAACGTTCCACTCAAAACAATGGCTTCATTCTAGCTTTATTCAGTTAGGTCAGCTTTAATACATCTGGACAGAATGATGCAACTCCTTTAATCTGTCTGCTGCCCTAAATTCAGAGAGGAGATGCTCTTTTATATAAATTTTGTTCTTGAGGAGACAAGGTCTTTCAGTGGCTGTGAGTGGTAAGGGATGTGTCATTTACACAGTGATGCTCTAATGCTCACACATCAGTGAGAGCCACGGGTGCTCCCCTCTGGCCTCCCCAGAGCCTGGCTGTGCCCTCTCAACTGCTCCACTTGGTCATTCTGTGTCAAAGCCACACTGCTTCCTTGCCTTTTATGGAGAGTTTGTCTGGCTCCAGGGCCTTCACATTGTTCTCCTTGCCTGAAACTGAAGTGGAAACAGCTATAAAAGCTTTTCTGACAAATACAAAACTGAGGTCCCAGGTGGCACACTAATACTCAGAAACACAGCTACTCATCTAACACTGTCACTTGCTGTTAACATCTTTTCAATAAAGCTTTCTCACATACATTCTAACATGACAGATATTAAGAAAGATCAGAGCCTTTAGGAACTCCAATAGAAATCTGGATCATATTTCTCTACTTAGTATTTCATGCTGAAAATAATCTCATCACTCACAGGCAGGTCACTAGAAATGCCATCATAGCTATTAGCAAACAATTCCATCTTCTTCAAAAAATTTTCCATCTTCTTCAAAAAATTAATTTTTTATTAAAACAGCTCCCACTCCACTCTGTGACAGAGATAACTGAAGTTTGGTCTCCTCTCTGCAGTCTCAGGAATGCACATCTCATTTCAGGAAGTTACTCAGTTTGCAGTGGGCACAGAGTGCTTATGGGCTTAGGGACCTCTCAAAGAAATCCAGCTTCTCCTGAAGGATGTTGGACCAGACCCCTGGATGACCCCTCTGGACAAAACAGGCATTTTGGCAGAAGCTGAAGTGTGAACACAGAAAAGCAGCAGCCAATGTCTGCCCTCTTGGGCTGCCAGTGAACACTGCTGGCTCGTGCCCAGCTGTTTATCCACCAGAACCCCCAACTCCTCTGCAGGGTTATTCTCAGTGACTCCTCCCAGTCTGTACCCATGTCTGGGATTGCCCTGAGCCAGGTCAACCTCTTGAACTTCCTGACCCTCTTGAGTTCCTCATGGATCCGTTTCTCAAGCTGGACACAAATTTCCTGTCACTGCAAACTGGCTGAGTGTGCACTCGATTCTACTGCGCATGTTGGTAATGAAGGGATTGAGGAGCACTGGTCCCAGAGCCCTGAGGGACACCACTCACCACTGGCCTCCATGGACACAGAGCCACTGATCACCTCTGCATCCATTCAGCCAATTCCTCATCCACTGAGCAGTCCACCCTTCCAATCCACCTCTCTCCAGCTGGAGTTAAGGATGCCATGAGGGACCACCCTGAAAGCCTTGCAGGACTCCAGGTAGATGACACTGGTCACTGGTCCCTTGACCACTGTCCCAGTCAACCCATCATAGAAGGCCAGACTGGTCAGGCACATTTGCCCTGAGTCAAGCTGTGCTGTCTGTCCTGGATCATCTCCTTGTCTTGCCCTTGCCTAAAAATTCCTTCCATGAAGATCTGCTCCATGAGCCTCCCAGGCACCAGGTGAAATGCACTTTCAGTGTGGCATTACCACCTCCAGCACAACAGAGTAAAGCCATTTGTGAGTCAAGAAATAATGTTCTTGCTTTTCTGGTGTGGATTAAAGACAAAGGAAATTCCATGCCATTCTGGAAAGAGGTATTTATGGTCCATCTACACTGCTCTGTGCACCTACTGTGCTTCTTTTCCTGAGTAATGGATGCAGGAACACAACACACAGCCCTCAGCCATTGAAATCTCCACCCTGACACTGCTGAGGGGACAGCAGCACAAAGGGGTAGATTTGCCCAGAGCTTTTGCTAACAAATCTTGGTATTTTTCTTTTAATTCTAAGTATTCAGTAGGTTTACTGCTAAGTCATCTGCTGAAAAATCATCATCATCCTACTGAAAAGTGTAATCAAACAAGCCATGGCAAAGGTTGGGAAATTACATCATCACTGGGCTTTTCTACTACTGTACACTATAATTCACTGTATCAGTGAGTAGAATGTAAACAAAAAAGGTGGATTTTGCCACAAAGAGCAATTCAGATCATATCTGCAGCTCAAAGTGATTCAGCTGTGAAAACAGTTTTCAGCAACCTACAAAGACATGATATTAGACAAAAGCACTATACTGAAACAGAAAGGAAAATGATGTTTTAGAGGCAGTTAGACACAAATAACTAACTTGTGACATTAAACAGAGAGAAGTAACTACAGGAAAGGGGCAGCTGTCATGTAGCAAAAAGCAGCACTTTCTGTTAATTTGTGTTTTAATAGTTAAATGTACAACTCCTATTTTTTCCTGAATTTTGACACAAATAATTAAGAAAAAATTCTGATAGCCTATATTTCTGAAGAGTAAAATGAAAAATAAATATAAATATGGATAAATAAATACAAATATCTAATGGTAGTGCTGAACTGCCTGAGAGCTTTCTGTTTTCAGCTGAAGGGAAGCGTGAAGGGAAGAGATCATCTCAAACAATGCACTTACATTTTCAAAATATAGAAACTTACCTAAGAGGAATGGCAGCTTAAATATCCAACTAAATAGCTTTTGCTTTTTAAAGAAATATGAAGAACTTACTCTGGTCTGAACTGTAACATGCAATAGCTTTTGTTTCAAAGAAAATACTGTACACCACTGATCCAGGGGTTGTTTTTTCAAAACATGGCAATACACAATGGTCAGAAGTCACAATGTACTTCAGGCTGCACCAATTGTTTCCTGAAGAGGAAAAAAATTATTCTCAAGCAAAAAAAAAAAGCTTAGTAAAGACAAACTTCAAGACGTTTTACCTGCTGGGCACCAACATGCAGTCGATGTCAGGTCTCTTTGTCTTGGGAATGGCATACAGAGGGTACCTATCGCCGTGTCGAATCAGCACTTGAACTGACACCAGCTTAAAATAATGAGGGGCATGACCTAAAGTGAAGAAAGGGAAATCAAGGAAAAAAAAAATTACCTATATCCACTTTCTTTAATATAAAAAAAAAATAATGTAGGTATCATGAGCTTGATAGCTTTGGTATTGAAATTAAAGAAAACACCCCTAGGAAATTACAATTTACCAACCCAAGAAAAAATTCACTTTAAATTGCAAGACAAGTTATACAAGACTGAGGCTCCTAGCATATCTCCACAGCACATCTGAAGTCCACCAACCACACAAAACACTACTCAAGCACTGAACTCTGTCAACACAATAAGGTCATTCCACTTTCATAATGCCTCTCTTCAGGTCCCCATCATAATGATGGATTTTGCAGCATGTCTAATCTGGATCTTTCTGACATACTAGTTTGTGATTTATTTGATAACCATTAGTAGGATATGCTAATGAAGGGCTTCATTCAAACTTGCTGCAGCTGCTGTGGAGTAAAGAATGCAAATATGCCTTCTAGCTGACCATGTCTAATGGCTTGTAATTCCAAAATAATTACTTCTGTGGGATTTTCTTCCTGAATTCCAAGTCAACTGTTGGAAATGCAGCTGATGTGTAACAAGAATTACGATTCAAATATTAAATATCTATACCCCTCCCAACCCTTTCAGTTTTAGACCTATAGCTGACTATTGGCTGGACAGAACAATTTCCAAAAATCAAGACAACGAAGAGGATCCAAAGGGAAGGGAAGGGAAGGAAAGAGCAGCAGCAGGTTTTGAATGATTTAATGTGACTCAGTGACCAGCTGGCATTTCCTCCACCTTCTCCAAGCAGCAATGACCTGACAGTGCACAGAGCTCCCATTTCCAGTCACAGCTCAGAGAAACAAGCAGCTGAGCTGAGGTGTGCCCTCCCCCAGCCCAGCTCACCTTCCATGCTGCGCTCGGCGATGCTGGGGACATTGCAGTACACCTGAGCTTCATAAACCGGGTCTATGGCAGGAGGCTCCGTCAGCAAATCAGGCATTATCCTCTTCCTGCTCTTGGGATTCAAGCCATCCTCCCTCACAGGGTTTACTGGGATTAAATGCACTGAAAGAAACAAAACATACACCATGCACCTTCAGGAGACTTTAGGGACATAGAGGATTATGATTTTATCATTATTTTTAAGTGATTATGCACAAAGATTATGATTTCATGAAAGGATGTCTCTCAACAGTATGCAACAACTTCACTGTGATTTTTTTTGTTCCTGATCTACACAGCCCAGAAAAGCTCTGTGGCTAAGTCAATGCTAGGCTAAGACTTCAGGAACAGACCCAGATGTTCAACAACTCTGAGTTGAACATCTTCTTGAAGCAGCTTTTTCTCTCAGTCTCTCAGCATGAATCACAGAAAAAGTGCCACAATAGGTCTGGCTGTCCGTCACCATTTTTATTTAAAAACTGCCATTGAAGGACATCAGCAAAAGACACAGCACAGTTAAGATGAGGGTGGTACAAAGCACTGGGAAAACAAAGTAGTCAAGATTGAAGGACTGGATTATTCATCATTTTCCTCACTAATCCCTGCCCTTACATTGCCACCTTGTCAACCTTAAACAGTCTCTTTTATTTAAAATAAAATTTAAAGCACAGAAAATATATTTCTTTGAATGAAACTGAGACTACCCAAAAAATATGAAATACAAAAAAATGCACTAAACACATACAGAGGAGAAGCTAACAGAAATACCACCACTAAGCCTTCTGACATGTAGATGAAAGTTGAAGCATACCTAAAGGTAAGGCCAGAGTTGTGATGACCCTGCCTTAATGTGAGAGCATCAGTGAGTCTTAATTAATGAGTCTTACCAGACTGCACTTCTAATAACAAATGCCTCTATTCTACTCTGTTTTCTGGAATTTTAATAGAGGTGAAAAAGAGGAAGAAATGTGTTCATATTTTTAGCTCCTATCTTGAGACCAAAAAAAAAAAAAAAAGACAAAAAATTTCAAAGCAAAACTCTACTAATTCTTCTGTATCAGTTCCTCAGCTCCATCTTGACTCCCAGTTCCAATTTCAGAGGTGAATTTGTTCCACAATAAATAGTAGTACAGACCAGGAAAACCAATGAAGACAGCAAACCAAAGCAAAACACACACAGATTTTATGAACACATAGCCAATAATAAACACAGGCTTCATTCTTACACTACAATACATTACACTTCAAATATTTTATGTGGTTACTCTTTGTCTGCCAAAACCAGAACCCAAGCATTTTCCACAGCCTTGCTAGTGCTGTTGACAAGGCCAATACCTGCCAAGTGCAGCGACTTGAAACTTTTCACTAAGCTGTTTCAGATCTTGCTTTCAGCTGGGTTTGCTGGGAATATTAAACTGCAATTTTGACTTTGGACATTTTAATTGTGGAGCTCAGCTGCCATTTCACCTTTATCTACCAGATTCAATTTTTATCTCCTTACTTAGACTCAGGTGGTTGTGAGACATTGCAAACCCCTGCCTAAGACACTGGCAGTGACACAGAGCCTTGGCAATACCTACCAAAGGCTGGGAACTCTGGCCTTTGCAGTCCATTTGTACTTGGGGTCTAAATCTCAAGCCCAAGAATGTCATACAACAGTGACTGGACTCTGCAAATAAACAGCACTACAGCCAGCAGCTGGCCTCAGCACAGATCACAGGCACATTCTATCGGCCAAGTTTCCAACAGAAAAGGTTACAGTAACAACTCCAGCTTTCTGCAGCAATTCTCTCTAGAGCAACCCACAAACAACACAGCTACTGCTCCCTAAGGTCACACACAGAGCTGGCTCAAGTACCCAGGAGGTCTGCTAGCTCAAGTCAGCTTAGACACAGGAGTGTTTCAGCAGACAGGAGAAACCATACCCCAACAGCAAAAACTCCGAGTTAGCTCTGATCCTAAATTTTGGTTGGGAGACTTAAAAGCAGAATAACGATCCTAATTTTTTCATCTAAGGCAGTTTTAACCACAAAAGCCCTGAAGAGATCCCACTTTTGTACTGAGACTATTAAGCGTAGAAGCCAACAGATAAATACATCAGCTTTTAAAATCAAGTGCCTATGACTCCTGAGGCCAAATACCTTGCTTGCAGAAAGCAAGTCTCATTTCCAATCAAACTAGTTGAATAAATACTTTAACACTGCCAGACAAATTCAAGAATAAGGAAAAGCACTATATCTTACAGAGAAGCATCTACTCTTTAAAATATTAAATATAAAACTGAAGATTAAGAATAACATTGAATACTAAGATAACTTTGAATATTAAAATAACACTTGCAGGACTGCCAGAATACATGACTGCAATTTAAAAAACAACTGAAAGAACATTTTTAAAGGTGACTCTCAAGTCAGTACAACTCAAGAATATTTTGTAGAGAGGAAGAGGACTCAGAGATTAGAAATATCAATAGTTCATGACACAGTGGGTAAAACTTGTCCTTATAGTACAGTGAATATGCTTGGCTTATACAAGGGAGAAGCAAAGACACATGATAAGCTGTATTTGCTTTTAACACACTAGAAATAACATATATTGGATGAAAATAATGGCAATCAACCAAATTACTTACTCAAACACATGGGTCATCTATTTAATGTAGCTAAACAGAAAAAGGAATTACATGAACCAGTCTCCAGTCTCTGCAGTCTCCTAAAAATCTCCACCAGGTGCATATAGATGAAAACAACAAGTATTTCAGAGCTGGGGCAATGGGGATAGGAGGGATGAGGACAACAGGGAAGAATGACAACACAGGACCAAGGAGAAATGAATCTCAGCTGGGGCTGCCTTCCCACAGCTCAGCACAGCCTGAAGATCACACCCAGCCACACTGGTGCTCCTCAGCCCTTGTTAAAGCTCCTCAGAAGCTGGAACACTCCTGCGGGTTCAGAGCTTTGGGATGAGGATCCCAAGCAACACATCCTCCTTCTGTATTTCTGGCTGCTGAAACAACAGAGTATACTGAATATTTTTAATATTCAATTTTATTCTTAGTTGCTTCTCAATTATATCCTCATCTCCTACCATTCCCTGAGCATTGTTAGTGCCTCTTGCATTTATGATGTTCTCTCCTTTCTCCCTCCCTTCTCATTTCAAGTGCTTGGCCTTCATGCTCCCTTGCTGTGCTCATTCATCACACTTCTCCAGTCCTGCTTCACACTCTCATCCCCTCCAGCTCCCTTTGCACACAAGTCTCCATTTGGTCCTTCCCTTGTGTACTCCCTGTCCCACACAGAGCAGTTCTCTAAAGCTCTTTGAAGAAGAGCTGACAGTCTCTGTATCCAAGTACTTCCCTGCTGAAATCCTCCCCTGCAGTGGCAATGGCACCTCTGTCTCCCCCATGGGTTTTCTGGTCCATTTGTAAGGGACAAAAGTACAAACAGTATTGAACTGATACAGCTCAGAGAGGAAAGGAAAAAATAAATAAATTAAACTTTAAAAAGCCCCTCACATGAAGCTGAAATTGGTTCTTTTTTCCATACCCAGCTCTGCTCTTCCAGCTGCAAATCATTACAAGGTCAGAATCCTACTACACAGTTTTCACATTGTTTTTTACAGCTTAGCAATATTTTATGTGAATTTCTCTATTAGTTCACATGCACTTGCCCAAAACAGAAGTCTGCCAGTGTGCACATAGTCACACTTAAATCTATGATTAAGGGAGGTTTTGAGCAGGATTTTTCCACTGCTGTGCCTTTCAAAGCTCATGTTTCACTAGGACAGGAATACAACAATGTAAACCAGAAATGTAACAGATGATTTTGATGTGCATTTAGCACAACCAGAGCAGTTAATAAAATAGATCTGAAACATATTTCATCATCTAACTGGAACTTTTGCCAACACTGAAACTATAAAGTATGTGGACATGTTATTAGAGAGCTAGCTTGACAACAGAAAGGGAAAGAAAACATTTTTATTTCCCAATATCCATAAACTTATTTTTGTAACTAAAGAAGCTACATAAAAACTACTTGAGACAATAATTTTGAAAAAGTTATAGTGAGGGGGAAAAAGTAGTAAGTTACAGAAAAACTAAAAAGAAAGAGCTCAATGCAACTCTTCCCTGGGTCCTACCAGGCTAAAATTGTTTGAAACACGAAGTAACACTAAATACATGGGCTGGTATCAGGCAGAAGTAAGACCTGATGGAACAGTCAAACAGCAGCTGCTGTCTTGTGAGACAGAGAGGCTCGGGTCACAAAGGATTGCACTTAAATACTGCTGTAGAATCACTCCTTCAATAATTCCTGCAGCTCCAAACTCAGATGATTTTTTTAAGCCAACACAATTCAAAAGAAATAAAATCCAAATTCTGATACTAAGTTTAAAAAGAAAAAAAACCTCCAGGAACCTTTACTTTAAATCACACCACAGAACCTGAAGACCACGTCCTAAAATGAACTCAACAGCTTGACTGAGAAATGTGTTTAAACAAACCCAGTGGCATCTCAAAAACTGTGAATATGGTTTTATTTCCAGGGTACATTAATTAGGACCAATTTAAAGAGCAAAAAGTTAATTGCATGATTTCCATACTCTCTCCACCCCACCAAGTTCCTGAATGCCACCAAATATATAAACCCCCAAATATCAGACAAGTAGTTTCCAAGCAAGAGAAACTCAGAAGTGCTTTCAGTGGAATGATAACAATTCCTACACAGCAACTAATCCCCTCTGGAAAAATGGCAAGTTTACCAAATCAGCTATTGTGCTCAGAAGCCCAAGCAGGGAGCCAGATACGCATTAGGGCTACAAAACTGACATGAATTTGACAGAATTCAGTACAGCAGAAAACCAAACACACAAAGTGCAATTCATGTAGAAAGAACACCAAATTAAACACTAAATCACTTCATTATCAATTTCTCTCCCTCCTGCAGTCCTACTTTCAGCTTGAGATACAAAGGTAGCAACACTGTTTACCAAGAAACACATTTATCCATGAAAAAGAATCAAGAATATTTACCTAAAATCAGAAAGACAGGCAATAAAACCAGTTTCCATTGCTGTTTTCCCTTGTAGCTCCAAACAGCCTGAGAAGCAGCAGCACAAGTAGCCATGTTAGTCTCCATTTTCTGACTTAACAGAGAGCTGAAGTTTTCATCTTTTATAATACAGAAGGTTCTTTCAGGCCCATGCAAACACACTATTTAAAACAGTCCAACAGAAATGCAGCCACACAGCAGAAATGAAAAACAGCAAGCCCACTGTAAGGAACCTTCTGCTGATGTGTAAAGAAAAGCAAATGCACACGTTAGAGAGCACAAAAAGTCATTTATCCACTTCCACCTTTCCCCCCACCCTTTCTGCTCCTACCAGGGCAGTAACAAGGCTGCCTAGCACAGAGCAGAACACTCAGGCTTCTCAAAGTCTGGTCATGAATGTGGACTTCACAGATTGAGAGGCTCACTAAGGTTGGGAAAGGCTTCTGAGATCACCGAACCCAATTGTTAACGCAGCACCGCTGTCCTCACCACTGACACCCGGCCCCAAATGCCACAGCCACACATCTCCCCTCCTGTCAGTCTGCAGCTCCCCTGGCACAGCTTCAGGCAATTTCCTCTTGTCCTGCTGCTTGATGGGACTGGGAGAAGAGACTGGCTGGCCCCTGGTTACAGCCTCCTTTCAGGAGCTGGAGAGAGAGAGAAGGTCCCTCTGAGCCTCTTTTTGGTCAGGTTCAAGACCCCAGCTCTTCTTCTAGCTGCTCTCTCCCTGAAAAAATGGAAACTAGAACAGGAGTACTGTACAAAAGAACCCAAAAGAGAGAGGAATTCTTGAAAACAACTGAGATGGGGGGGAAAGGTGAAGAAACAATCTGGAAAAAAATCTGAAAAACAATCTGGAAAAAGCAGCTAAGGCACACATGGGCTGAAGAGCACATCCTGCAACACTGAGAAATGAAGCAACCTGAGCACAGAGCTCTGACATCCTGGGACCCTGGGTATGACCCTGCAAGTCCCAGGTCTGATCCCTGCAAACCCCCAGGTGTGGTTCCAGAAAACCCAACCCCCACCCCCCATGATCAGTTTTAGAGCTCTGCCTTGGACTGCAAATGCTCATTTGGCTATTAATGAAGTTCAAACGTGCCTGTGTGACACACAACCCACCTTTCTCATTTTCTGCTTTTGCATTGCTAAATAAAGGCTCTGACTGGCTCAAAGGTAAGATCTGTATTAACAGCAAGGGCCTTCATCCATAATGCATAAGGTCACAATCACTAATGTGCTGTATGTGAATGGTGAGTAATCACACAAACAAAAAGAGCCTCACACTGGTCAAACTATCAAGTACTATTCAATAAAATAACCATAAAGGTCTTTTGAAAGGCTTTCTAAGCCTGTGAACACAAGTTTCTAACTTTAGATTAAGTATTTATATAAAAATATAAATGGAGCTGCTAAACTTTTACAGTCCTAAATTTTCACTGGCTTTTCATTTATTAGAATGTGTAGCTTAATTAACAAAAAAAAAAAAAAAAAAACAGTAAATTTTATTTTAAATCAAACCTCTTGCCCTACAGAACTTGAAGAGGAATCTTTTTTTATGTAGCACCTGTCCACACTGAACCTACAAAGAAGTGACAATCCTCAGTGTCTTTTCAGTCTCAATCCCTTAACTACTTTTTTCACCACAACTCTGCTTCCCCAAGCATTTGCCCTTCCATTTTCTCCACTCCTGCTGTGTGTCCTGCCTGCTGAGGAGCAAGAGGAGGAGGGGTCCCTCAAGCACAGATGTGCTCAAGGGCAGCCAAGCCCTCTCTGGACTACCAGAACAGGCTCTGAGCTTGAAGGTTTTCTCCCCACAGTGCTGCTAAATTCTCTGAGCACAATTACAAAGGAGAAAAAAAAAAAAAGAGTGAAGGGAGCTATGGGGGAGGTGAGTAAAAGAGAGAAAAACAGTGGGGAATGGAGGAGGGCACACACTTAAATTTAACCTGGAAGAGCAACCATGAAATGCTCTGCTCTAACAAACCCCTGAGAAGACAAAGAAGGCTCCCTGGAGTGCAATTTCTCCCCAATATTTCAACCTGACAGTTGTGTGCATTCCAAGGTGACCCAGGTACAACTTCAGAGTGCAGCTGTGGCAGGGCAGCAGAGGGGAGCCCTTCCCTCCTCACACACCTGAAATCCTACCTGCCCAAATTCTGATCATGGGTGACCCAACACAGGCATCAGCCTCAGCAGGGAACAGGGCAGGAACTCCCCAACTCATAGCACTGACTAAGCAGCCAAATGGGAGCAAGCAGAGACTCAGATCCCCTCTGAGCTTCCAACAGTTTGCAAACACTCAGCACCAGGGGTGAGTTATGGGCTGACATGTGCCCAGACACATACACCTATTTAACCTACTCAGTTTTGTGACTGCTGCTGCTGTTTTTCCCTCTGTAAAAGAAATCACAGGAATTTAGAGACTTTTCAAGCAGTCTTACAGCACAGTTCTATTGCTAACAGCCCACATGTCATGTTCTAGGACAAACTTTAAAAAAATACTCACAAGTATTTAGGTGTAGCAAGCAAGTAGCAGATATAATTGAATAAATATTCTTTTCATGGCAGTGTTTCTAATCAAAAGTGCTGAAAAATGCTTGCCACAGCAGCCTTGAACACCTGCACTTCATTCTGCAGAGCCACACTTCTGCCATGGCCTTCAGCACAGCATATTTTGACACCAGAAATTAAAATCCACTAGAAC
This sequence comes from Serinus canaria, assembly GCF_022539315.1. NCBI lineage: Eukaryota > Metazoa > Chordata > Aves > Passeriformes > Fringillidae > Serinus > Serinus canaria. Next base: position 18,056,199 of record NC_066323.1, read on the forward strand.
AGTTCTATCGATCCTATCAAATAAACATGGACATCTCCCTTCCTACAGCAAAAAAACCAATTACTTTGGAAGACCATGAGGAATGCAGCAGCAGAATTGTGAAACAGAGCATCATATTTCAAATTCTTACAGAGAAATTTTAACCCGTCATGAGAAATTGATTAAATTCACATAGTTGGGTGGATGAGGACGGTGTGTGTCCATTTCAGGGCACTCATCTTTGTTGGGTAAATTTCTGCATTACTTGAGTCAATATCAGAAAAATGCTGCTTTTAAAATTCTGTTAAGTGCTATGTTTATATTTCCTCATGTAGTTCCTCAAACTACATCTTCAGTTTCATAGTGACAACACAGAAGTAACAGTCCCATTTCCTCCCCCAATTCCTTCTGTGATTTAATCAAGAAAAGAGGTGGATTTCCCTTTTCTTTAGCCTTGCACACTCAGTCACCACAGAGCCTGAAGCACCAGGTCCCTTCCTGCCCTTCTCCACCTGGAGAACTCAGCTACAGGCACTGTCCATCCAAAACATGCTGGAGATGGGAGCAGGGCAGCCACACGAGGAACCACTCTCCTCCAGCTGCAAAAATACCCACAGGGGAAAATTGAAATAAAAATGCTGTTTCTCTGTTTAAAGTGTAGGAAATGTAAGTTTTCTGAAGCATCCTGTATTTCATAGGTTCACTGACAGAAAATGGGAACTCAGGGACTCTAGGAGGCTGCAGATGGAGCTCAGCTAACCCACTGGAAGTCAGATCTGATGAAGGGGGAAGGAGTGTGAGCTCTAGAGTATTTAGATTTTGAATGTTTTGAAGAAAATCACAGACATTAGGACATAAGAAAAAAAAACCCTAAAGAGTTAACACTGCTCTCCTGCCACACACAAACAAAATGGAAGCCTACAGACACCCCAGCATGAGTTTGTCACCATAGTCCCTGCTTTCTCCCAGAACAATAAAACAATTGCAGCTACAACTTGTAACTACATCTTTGTTTTTCTAATCAATCCTGGTGTCATTTTTTTACATGAAAGGCAACCAAAAGCTTATTCTTCAGTCTAATGCCACCTGAGTTTTCAGCCTTCTTAGTTTTCAGATCCCTCAAGTTTTCCACTGGAGATGCAAATGTTCCTGTGGACAACTGAGAGCTGCTATAAATAGGCTGCTCTCCTCAGCTGCTTTTCACAGAGCTGGACAGAAATAGCCAACCCTCCTACCCCTTTCCTGGAGTGGGGCAAAGCCTTCTTGTCTGCCTATTTTCTGGTTCACAAGCTGTGAACCTTCTTGAAAGGTTTTCCTCATTTTGGGGCAATTGCCCAAAGCAGCCCTTGCCCATGGAGCCACAGCTCACAGGTAGTGACCTTATTCTATATCAGAGTCAGGGCAAAAAAACAGATTTCAGTACTTGTGTGTTCATGTTCAAAGGTAAAATAGAACAACTACACACAACCACCATGCCTGGTAGCTTACCAGCTTTAAACACCAGCACTGCAGAGAACAGGTTTCTTATTTCCAGCTGCATTAGTTGCATAGCTAGCAGATTTTTTTTGCAAGATCACAATCCAATTTACATGAGGAAAATAAATATGTTAAGAAAATCCTTTTTGCACCAAACACAACATGGCAGGCCTTGTACTCTTGTGTTTGAGACCTAATTTAAGCAGATACATTAAATTATACAATGTGTGCTTGCATTTATTAAGTGCAGATGTAGCTCTGAAAAGAGCTTTATCGTTTTAGGGGTTTCCCCCCACCCCCCATTGTTTTTCACTGGACAATTCAAAAGGGCATATGGCACTGCTTAAACAGCTTCCAGGATTTTCAGCCTGACAGCAATAACACAGCAATGCTGACTGCAAATCTGAGCCTTTTCAAGCTCTAGAGATGACAATCATTTTTCACTTCTCCTCCCAAAGTGAAAAATTACTTGCTGTATTTTATCATATTTTCCTACTACTCTGAAACTCTACATGTAATGTTCACCACCAAAGAGATTTATATTTTCATCAATTTAATATACTAATTTCTTTAAAATAAATACACATGCATGCTAAAGCTTTTCTTTCCCAGCATGTCACTAATTACCCCATGGCTTGGCTCTGCACTCGGTCTGGGGGGAGTGGTGGAGGTTCCTATGGGACACCCAGACAAGCAGATGGATTTGCTGCTCTATAAACACATTGCTCAAGTCACATCTTGCTCCTTCTCCAGGGTGTTCAGTGACAAGATGCAAAAGGAGCCCAGCAGTGCTTGCAATGACACAGTTATGTCAGTCCTGGGCCACCACAGGCTCACTGGGACTCCCAAGCGAGAAGGGCAATAAACCACCAGGCTCTGGTGAAGTCTCTCCTATTGCTGAGAGCTGCCACATCTCATCATGCTGTGAGAAGACTTCATCTGTGCCAAATCAGTGTCCTGAGGGCCACCAAACAAGGCTTAAATGCACAAAGGCTGAACAGGGGGGAATTATGGCCTGAGCACGATTTTTATAAATACAGCAGACCCAGCCACTGCTGCTTGTCCAACAAGATTCACAAGCACTGCAGGAAGATTGTAAAGCACTGTCCTGCTTCTGTCTACTGAGCTCAGCACCAGCTAAATGAACTAATCCAACTGAATTGTCCTGGAACAGATTCTCCCAACAGCTTTTATCAGCTGTGTTCAGAAACAGTTGGCAACTCTTCCCATTTCCATAGTATTGTCCCAAAATAAAGATCAACTGCCCTGCACTGATACACACTGCACTGAGTGCCTCTGCCATCCTTCTCCAGGGGTGGGGACCTTGGCTTTTAGTTTGGGGTTTGTTTGGATTTGGTTTTTTCTTTCCTTTTGTCCCGTATGATTCCAAATGCTGCAGTGGGAAGCTGTGCAGCAGCGATTGCAACACGACTGAAAAAAGGATGCTTGGCAGATTTCACACATGAACTGAACACCAACTTAGCAGCCAAGAAGATTCAGCACAGCAGAAGAACACACAGCAAAAAGTATTTTCTCAGGAACATGGGCTACAAATCCTTCAGGCTTCAGTGATCCTTTCATCTACAGCAGCTGAGCATGATACAAAAATACACCCCATAAAGCAGAGTCCAAGATGGTTCAAGAGTTGCTCCTGTTCTCTTACCCAGCAATCTGTTGCTGGCTTGAGCTCTCCACAGCTGAAGCCCTGTGAGTGCTCCCTGCATACAGGGCAAGCACGCACTACTCCTTTCTATCATCCTAGATGCCTCTTTTTCCTTAGGGCTCTCCCAAACTCAGAATGGGGAGACTCAGTCTCCTCAGACTCATCCCAAAATACTCACAGTGTCTTTTGACATTGAAGTCAAGTGTCATTAGGATGTGTACTAGAACATCAGGAATCCCAAAATACACAGGGAAAACAAAGAAATAAAGAGACTTAAAACCACACCTTAGCTCTGCCCACCACATCTTCATGAGTACTGCTGCCCTGGTGTCAAAACACCAAGGCAGCAGCTTTTGGGTTCCAACAAACTACATCAGCTCACTGGTACCAGCATCTTCTGATCCCCTCTCCTGACCTGCAGCAACCCTGCCTCACACCTGGCTGGAGGCAGAGACCAAAGCTCTGCCAGCCCAAGGCAGGGGGCACCAACTGCCCCATATGTTAATGGCATCAGCCAGACACAACCCACAGACATCTGGCACTTCTCTACAGCACTGTCCTTCCCAGATAAAAAGCCTTACAAATTCAAATCAATATCTTCACTACTGCATTAAATTAGCACTTTTCTGTTTCACATCTAATCCCAACTGCTTTCTGTCCACAAAGTGACCAGCTCAGGGAAGTGATCTCAACACCATATGCCACTGCTTACCCAAGCCAAGCCAGCTCACTTGTTTGTCCTTGTCAACACCAGGTCAAGGCACAGAAAGCTGCCATGGATTTGCCAGCAGCAAACCTCAAAACATATTTAATACAGTAGAAGCTGACAGATTTTTGTGCTGGGGAAACCTTCCTTGACAGTCATTAATCTCAGGTATTCAGAACAGTGCTCTCTGGATCAGAGAATTATTGGTATCTTTGGGACTCGTGCCATTAAACAGCTTAGGGGAAGACAGTGAATCTTATTTCTTGTATTCATTCAGCATTAATGTGCACAGTTGGTAAACCCAAAATTACACCACATATGCTTCCAGCTCTTTTAATCCAGCCATCTCACAAAAGTAATGAAGAGAGATCACTTCCATTCTACAAGACTTCATATTTCACTGCAGCAAGTCCACAAAAGCCCCAGTCTTTTAAATACAAACTACTTAGACCCTGCCTCATTGAAAATAAACCACAATGCCATTTAGTAGTACAAGCACTGCATTTCTCTCAGAGAGTCAGCTTTGAAAAGCCAGAAGGGAACTAATTTTGGGACCAGAGATTACTCTTATTAGAAAAAACAAAAGGCAATAAAAAACTGCCTCTAGGCATTAAAATCTTCAAAATCAGTACAGTTTGAGACATTTTATTAATCACAGAAACACCACATGCCCAAGAACACACAATAAATTTCTTAAAAATCTTTACAGTCAAGTGACAAGACACTTTGGATAAAGTCAGTCACTGTATCATTTCAGCAATGATATTCCTGTAAAAGCACAGATAAAAGAACAAAACTGCCTGAAAGACAACTCACCAGAGAAAAATTAAAAGGATTAAGGAGAAACATGGACAACTGTGTGAAGCATATTAAGCATCCCTCTTTCAGATACACACAGTGGAACCAGCACATCCCTAAACCCCAATGGTTTCCATTTGCAGCAGCACAGTGGGGATTAAGGCAAGAACAAAGGACAGCTCAGAGAAACAAACCTATCATCAAACATGAAGTTTAAGTAGCCCTCCATGCTTTTCAGAAGACTGCACATGGCCTAGAAAGAGGGAAAGCACAACTGCATTATACCCAGTGACATTAAGGTCCTGGCACTGTCCTGTTGAAATTCTGCTTGCTGAACAAGGAGAGAAGGCAAATTTGGGTCAGAACATTCTCTGATGAAGATGCAAAACCCAAATCTCAAACAAGAGACAGCAAATTATTAAAGTCTAATTAACTCATTTGCAATTAATAGATAACATTGTCCTAAAAGCTTTGGTAAAAGTAAAGTAAGAGAGATAAAGCTAATAAAGTGTGAATGATTGTGAATTCTCAGAAAACTGTTCAAAAATCAGAGGGGTCAGCAAAAGATTAACAAAAGGCTCCTACTACAACAAAGAGTGACAGGGCTGTGTTTGCCTTCTCAGCCTAAGACATCCAGTAGTTGTGATGCAGTGGTTTTGATGGCATCATCTCTGTAACATGAGTAAAACAGAAGTACAAGGGAAGGCAGCCCTGTAGCAAGGGGATGAGCAGCTGAGAAATTGCTTATGCAAAGAGCAAAGCTTCAGGGATTAGAATCACTGCCCAGTGCCCAGCCAGCCCCAACAGAACACCCAGCAGGGAGGGCAGAACCAGACACAGGTGAGCTCTGCCTTGGCTGCCTCACCCACAGGTGAGCAAAGCCCAGAGCCCATCTCCCAGAGAGCCCTGGCAGCCAGGGCTGGGGACTGGGCCCTGCTCTGCATTCTGCTCTCCTGGAAACCCCAAACAGGAGCCAGAGTGCAAACCCCACACTGCCATCAGTTATCCTGGAAACCCCAAACAGGAGCCAGAGTGCAAACCCCACACTGCCATCAGTTATCCTGGAAACCCCAAACAAGAGCCAGAGTGCAAACCCCACACTGCCATCAGTTATCCTGGAAACCCCAAACAGGAGCCAGAGTGCAAACCCCACACTGCCATCAGTTATCCTGGAAACCCCAAAGAAGAGCCAGAGTGCAAACCCCACACTGCCATCAGTTATCCTGGAAACCCCAAACAAGGGCCAGAGTGCAAACCCCACACTGCCATCAGTTATCCTGGAAACCCCAAACAGGAGCCAGAGTGCAAACCCCACACTGCCATCAGTTATCCTGGAAACCCCAAACAAGGGCCAGAGTGCAAACCCCACACTGCCATCAGTTATCCTGGAAACCCCAAAGAAAGGCCAGAGTGCAAACCCCACACAGAGGGGCCATGCTCCTGGGAGAACTGAGGCTTTCCACTGTGCAGATTTCACCTGTGTGAGCCAACCCTGACTCACCATTTATACAGAATGGAACAGCTGCACATTAGAAACAATATTCTCTTTTTGCTATTTCTACAAACAAAATAGTGTGAACATACAAATTTAAAAACAATGTTTCAGTTGTTAAAACACAGTTTAGCCCAGTATATAAGTAACATATGGAAAAATCCTAGGAATAATTTTCTTTGATTTAAAAGACAAACATGCCATTCTAAACATGCCTGCAGTGACCTGTAAGGCAGCCAGACTCTGCTTTCAAGAGCTGTGAAAAAGGAATTGCAGAGAACTGGTTAAATGGCAAAATAGAATTTGTTAATATATAAACAAATAAATCACCTGACCTACCACTGCAGAATCACCTGTGCAGTAGCCTTCAAACATGTGCTTAACACTTCATATTAATTCTGCTAAAATACAGTCCAGCTAACCACCATGGATGAAGTCAGAATATGCAGTTAAATAAGAATTATGAAGTTCTGCAGCCTGACAAGTAACTTCTGTTGGTCAAGTCCTGTCTCAAGTGATTTAAACTTACCTATATTATGAAGTTCTGCAGCCTGACAAGTAACTTGTGTTGGTCAAGTCCTGTCTCAAGTGATTTAAACTTACCTATATTTAAAGCAGCTACTTTGAAATGATTGCTCTATTTTTGCAGGAGAAAGTAAGACTGCTCCATAGTATCATTCTCAAGCATTCATCATGTCTCCTTTCCCTTCAGAGGTTCATTATGGGGACTCATGCATTATAGCACCACTTTTGAAAAATCACAATACAGTTATGTAAAACTCCAGTTACAAACATAAAAAGGACCCTTAATAAAAGTATCTGTATTTATAGTTAGTTTTCTTCATTTGCTACTAAAATATACAGAACCTTGGATTTATTATTTGTGGGTCGTTTTTCCCTTTAATCTTAAATTCAGATTAAATTAGCACTTCTAAAAAACAAAACCCAGAGAGATTTCTCATGAGTGGAAAATTTGCCATGCTTATGAGCTTGAAGGCAAAATTCATGAAGGGAGATATGTGTGCTCCTTTTAATTTCTTATGCTGGTGACACATGACAAAAAACAAGTTCTCTACATCAAGAATTCTGAAGATGTGGGTTTTTAAATATAGTTATTTGTACACACCAGCAAAATGCAATACCCACCTGAGCAGCCACTCCCCAGGGCTCTGGGTCCCAGCAGGGGCTGCAGGAAGCCCTGGTGAGGATCCCAAGCTAAACCCCAAACACCTCAGTGCTGAATGTGATGCCCACACTGTCCTCATCAAGTAAGAGCTGCTGGCAAAGCTCAAGCCAACAAAATAAAACTCTTCTGCTTTTCTGAGTGGAAAATCCCAATTTCTGTATCCTGTGACTCATCTTTAAAACCAAAACCTCCAGTGCAAAACCAAATGACAGAAAGTAGAGGGAAATTATTACTGGAACAGCAAAATGTCACTTCCAGACAAGCTGATACACCAACACCCCAGCATGACCCATCGAGGCAGAAAAAGTATTTTTTAGAAACCCCAAAAAACCCCTAAAACAGCTCTCCACACTTTACATGGGAACCAGCAGCTGGGGCAGTGGCCAATATCCTAAAAAGCAGTGGCAGTCACCAAACCCCTTTTTATCAAAAGGATAAAGCCACTGATCAAAGGAAAACAAACTTTAAACCAGAAGAGAAGCTCCATGGGCAAGAGCTGCCTGAGAGCCAGAGCCCTCAGAAGGACAGTCTGGAATGGATGTCAGCCACAGGCTTACAAAAAAACAACCCTGGAAAAAGGGATGCTTTCCCACCATCATTTTAGTCCTCTTCTCTTTACTCTTACTTTTTTCCTTAGGCTTTCGGTAAACAGGAAAAAATTAAAACAAAAAGTATTTGCTTCATGGAAAAATTAATTTACATGTCTTTGATTACAGAGTAAAAAAAGCATTGTCAATCAAATTTTACAGCATGTACACATGGCATCCTGACAGCTTTTAAATTGCCTTTCCATTTGGTTTATTCAAGAAAACTCATGGATAAATTTTTGAAAGCCACCTTGAGGCCTCTGCTGCCAGTCACAGATGTTTCTGATGTATGTAATAAAGGCCTGTGTTTGCCCAGGAATTGGGGTCTCAGGTACCAATCTTTGGAGGAAAAAGAAAGCTGCTCTTCAGGCCTACTTGTAAACTCCTGTTCCTGAGCTGACCTAAGGGCTAACCAATGCAATGAACATGGACAGGGTCCTAAGTTCTGTCTCACCTCCTTAGTTTGAGGCTGCAGGAGCACAGCTGGATTCTGACACATCCTTTGGATGCAGGTGCACTGCCATCCTCTGTCCCTGAACTGCAAGAGCTGCCCCCAGGCACTGCATTTACCTTCCCTTTGCACTGCTCTAGGCAGTCACACAGCACCTCAGCCACTGCAACCTCTTCTTCTGGCATCAAAAGAATGAAGCATCCCTACATATCTTCTCTGTGTTTGTACAGAAGGAAACTGCCCAGTTTTAGTCAACAGCATTATAGATAATATTTACAGAGACAAAACATACAGTCTAGAGCAGCTCATCTTTCCATTCTGCAGTTTTTCTGACAAAGTGAAACACTGAAAACTCTAGATAAAAACAACATAATTACATTGTAGAACAGCCTTAACTGACAAGTCTATCAAAACCAGCTCTCCTTTTGTCTCTAATGCTGAAGTTTCAAATTGCTTTACAACCATGACCATTTACATAAACAAAGAGGAGAAAAATAAAAACACATGTGGACTAATAAACACTATAAGAAAAATACTTCTCCACTCTTTTCTGTAGATCTGGCCCCAAACATAAAACAAGAGGGAAACAATGACAATTCCTAATAAAACTTTAATCTGCCAGTCATATTTGGTTTGGAAGTCAACCAGTTTCCCAATCCAATGGGCTTCCCAAACAAAAATGTTCCATTGATATAATTATCCATTAGAGACATCAGAGTATTTTTCAAGCCAGCACTGGAACATTTTTTTCCTGTTAACTTTTAACACTGTCATTTTCCTACACTATTTAAAAAGTCAAACATGTACAAAACCCAGTGGCATTTGCCATTCAAGAGAGGTTCCCTCTATTGGTGGTTGTTCCAGGTTTAACTCTGTACAATGCATTAATAGCAACACTGAATTTGAGGGCACATCTGGCCCCAGCCTTTTGTTTTGAAGTCCATGCCACACAATTACATTAAAGATGCCTAGAACTGCTAAGGCTTGTACCTTTTCAGCAAGTATAAACTTCTTGTTAAAAGTCTTCTATGTGCCTACAAGAAATGGTCACCAAATCTGACAAAACTATGAACAGGTATTAAAATATCCTAGTAAATTTTCAAATGTGTCTCAAATGCATTTCTCCCATCATGCACCAGGAATTTTCAGGAAAAATTAAAAAAGTTACAGGACAGAGGACCCTGGCAGGAAGGAAGGAGTGTGTCTCACAGGATCCACAGCAGCACATCACCTTGAAGAATGACTGGTACAGTTAAAAAGAGTCTCCAGCTGTGCAGCAATCTGCTTACATGTCTCCTTCTAGCCAGGATAAGGAGATGAAGAAGATGCAGCTGGCATTGGATGCAGCCAGCCAAGCCAGCACACACAAGTGACAAACACAAACCAGCTGCTCCAAGAGCTGACTGCCCCACCCCTGGGACAGAGCTGAGGGCAGCCTCTGCCTGGGTCCTGGCCAGCTGCTCCATGTCCATCCTCTGAAACTGCAGGAGGGAGAGAACATCTCTAGCTCTCAGAGCTGTTGAGAGAGCCTTTGGGGGAAGCTTTCTCCATGATCTACCCTGTGAGCTGAGCTGTTAGTACCAAAGAAAGCACCAGCCTTGTGGTGAAAACAGCACAGGAAAGCAGAATACGGAACTCAGAAACCACAAGAGAAAGGGAGCAAGAACAACCAAACATCACAACAGGGGAGAGAGTTTTCCATCAATCCTGGGTTCATCCCCAGCTACCAAGACTGAAGATTCTGAGGTCCTACCCTGGTTGTTTTCCCCAGCATTTTTCTCCTTGTGTCTGAACTCAAAATGTGACAACTATTAGCTCTGAACAACTGCCTCAGGAGTTTTTCTGACAAGCAAGGACAGACTTACTGGGACTGCTCACATGACCAGCCACCACCTCCACCTCATGGTGGCTGCAGAAGTCACTGCTCACAAAGCAGGCTTTTCCCAGCACAGCACATTAAAGTCAACCAGCATCCTTTGCTGTGTGACTGGGTGGCAAACTGCTGCAAGCAATTCCTGAACCCTCACAGCTGAAGCAGGAGCCAGACTGTGACCTTGTCAGCCATCCCAGCGTGGGCTGTTTGTAATACTGAGTCAGAAACTACAGAAAAACAGCTGAGCTTGCCCTTTACTACTCCCTTTGCTCCAGAGTCAGCTACAATTCTCAAGTCTGGCTTCAAATGCCACAGCTCCACATGGGGATAAGAGGGATAAAATACCAAGCATTTACAGGAGTTATGCTCTGCTCTGAAGCAGAAGTTTGAAAATAGAAGATATGTACCACTTGTATAAGTATACATTTAGTGTTACTGTTTTGCTTTTATAAACAAATTTATCACAGAAAGGAACAGACATTTTCAACATTTCATGCTTAGAAAAGCAGTAGCATATTTTAAAATTACCAGCCCTCCTCCACAAAGCTGTGCACTGCTTGCTAACAGAGATTCACAATCCCACAACAGCATAAAACATTCATTTCCACTCCAAATGCTTCAGGAGGTACCTCCCTTCTAACAAAACAAAATAAATCAGTGGCTTGGGCATTTTCCTGAGTCATTTTCATTCCATGAACATAAACCATATTATCAATCATTTAGGCTGCAAAAGACCTCTAAGATCAACACCAACCATTAACCCAGCACACCACTGTGTTCACCACCAACCCATGACCCCAGGTACCTGCCTGCCTTTGAAATCCCTCCAGGGATGGTGGCTCCACCACTGCCCTGAGCAGGCTGTTCAATGCCAATCCACCCATCTGGGGAAGACATTTTTCCTAATACTCAATAAAAACCTTCCCTGGCATAACATGAGACAATTTCCTCTTGTCCTGGGAGAAGAGACTGATCTCCACCTTGTACAACCTCCCTTTGGGTAGCTGTAGAGAGTGATAAAATCCTCCTGAGCCCCCTTTTCTCCAGGCTAAACACTCCCAGCTCCCTCAGCCACTCCTCATCAGACTTGTGCTCCAGAGCCTGCACCAGCTCCACTGGGGAATTGCTCCAGACCTCAGGGTCTGTCTTGTCAGGAGGGGCCTGTAGCAGAATGCTCTGCCTAAGTGGGGGTAGAACAACTCAAACTTTACCCTATTTGCAAAGAAGTTGTAAGTGCTGGATGGAGAAGGAGGGGTTCATGCTAATTTTGGTGTTGAAGAAAGCTGAGACCAGCCAGACTCACCAATCCCAAAGTTCATCATTCTGAGGATATGAAAATACAGTGTTTCCTGACAAACAGGCACTGATGAGGCTGTGACAAAGTTCCTGATAAAGCAACAACAAGTGCTGGCACTGATAACTCAGCTGAAGCTGCAGGCTGCCCAGCTGGCACAGCTCACCTAGCAGCACAAGGTGATCCAAGAGGGTTTTGGTTTTGCTGTGTAGATGAATTAGTCCAAACTTGCTCCAAGTTTGGACTAACTGCTCTACATACTGAAGCTGTCAGAAGTTCAAGTATCATGCCACCTGAATGTCTTGGCTCCCAGGGGACTGTACTGCAGCTCTCATGATGGAAAGGTCTCTGTATCACTTCTGGTATTGGCACTGAGCTCCACCTTGGCTGCCTGATGCAGCTTACATGCTTTTTAAAGCACTTCTCAAACATCCTTATCTCTAGCAGAAATGTTATGTTCTAATTAAGCAGAAAATCATTTTATCTTTAGATGAAATGTGATTCACTCTCCTAAATGCCTACCTCCTCATCTCTAAATAAAACTCATTTAGTTAACAATTCAGTTTCATGTTTCAGCTGCAGCTCCTCCAGGACTTTCACCCTATGCACAATTCATAACCAACCCTACAGCATCAAGGGCAGAGCTCTAACGAGCCTAAAGGGCAAAGCAAGCTGCAATCAGACCCCTGGCTGGTGCCCAGAGGAGGCTGAAAAAGCAATTCAGAGCCACAGGTCCCTTTATGACATGGAGATGACTTTAAGCACACTAAAATAACAACAGAAAACCACAAAGTTTCTTTCATCTTCTCTCCCTCCTTTTTTTAAGTTGTCTGTCATGTGTAAAAGACACATTCTAATTCTAATGTAATCTTTTGGGTTTGGGGGTTTTTACACTGTGCAGAAATAAGCAGGGCCGAGGAGGACAGTGCTCCGTAAAACACAATGAAAGATGACAACAGCAACAAAGAATGTTATCCTACCCTATGGACTGTACTTTTACTTGCCTTCTAACAGCAACTCACTCCATTGCTGTGCATTAATTAGTACAGACCACACTAGCACAGAACATGGCTTTGCCTATGAGTGCTCTCTCTGCTGCAGCAGGTGATGACCAGGCACAGGGCACAGTGCCCACCTGTCACCTGCACTGCCCTGCCTCCAGCACCACCTCCTGCTCAGCCACCAGGGCCCTCTGCACTGACCCATCTGAAGCACAACACCGTTTCACAACTTTAACACTGGTTTACAACAATTTATCTGCTCTTGAACAAACCACCCACTTCTGATGAACCAATCCAACTGGCTGAAGTTCCCTGATGGGAGGGTACAAATCAGGAGAAGTTCCAGCACTCCAACCCCTCACAGCAGTTTCCTAAATCCCATCTGTCTGATGCAATGTGAAATAGGAATTGCAGCAGTTTGCACTCCAATGTCATTTACCTACTTTCGTGGAAGGATTCAATCACACTCAATTACTTAACTGCACTACAAAATGCAGATTTTTTTTTTTTCTTTTTAAGTACAGTAGCCTGATTTGAACTCTCTAGATTGTACAGATTCCTACCCAGCACACAAAACTATGTTTCTTATTTTTTTGGAAAATGAGCAAACAAAAATTCTTACAAACAAACAAAAAACCCCAAAATAAACCCCAAGTATTTCAATAAAGAAAGATTGCTTAAACAACATGTAACCATGGTCATTTTTAAAGACACCTCTAGAGCACCATATGTGGAAAACAAACACGAGGACACTTACAGAACTGCAGACTGAGGCTCAGAAAGGCTAACAAGGCTGCCAAGGCCAGCAAGAACAGAAAGCGGTTTCGGAAAAGCATTATTATTCACTCTGCTCACTCTTCATGGTGTCATCTTCAGATATCTGTGGTTCCTGCAAACAACAAAATCAAGGCAAACATGTATTTCAGATGTGGAAGCATCAGTTATTCTATAAAGGCAAGCACACAAGCAATTCAAATTGGCAACAACAGAATGGAGAAGTTGCCTTCACTCTAACAATAGGATTAACCCTATTTTCACAACAAAACTTTCAGGTAAATTAAAAATATTTCTGTTTTCCATAAAATTAGCTTGCTCCTGCTAACACAGGGTTAATACTCACATTCACAATTCTCAAGGTAATAAAGAATAAGAAAAGCAATCTGTCCCACTACACAGTAAACAAAATTTAATAAAGCCTCAGCAGTTGTTACGCATTGCAAAAATAAAAATACCAAAAAAAACAAGCCCTCTCCTGAAAACATCCAAACACACTTTACTTTGCAAAATTACATTCTAAAGAGTACAAAATTTGCTCAAGTGCCCTGTTTTCACAGATGTAAGCTCTCCTGTGGAAAACTGCTCTAAATAAGGATGAGAGGGGGTTGCTCTCCCCCCTTACATGCCTTTTTTTTTTTCTTTTTTAAACAACCAGCTGCTCATATGTGCAAGAGAAGACTCCTCCTAGCACTGACAGTGTGCTGCAGGAAATTGGTTAGTCTTGAAAGAAATCTTCTGAGATTCCCAGATCCTTTGAACTGAGTTCTGTTTATGACAGAACATTCAAACCTGTTGACAGAAAGTAATTCTTTTCCCCTCCACCATTTCTTTTTGCCTCAGAACTTATTTCCTCATAGAAAGAGGCCTCTCTTTATTTTTCCTGCTTTTGAGAATGACAAATCTTACATACACATGTAATTAATACATATTTGCTTACCAAAACTCTTCTGGACTCCAAAAACTAACCATCTTAGATTTTAATATCTGAGTGCTGATAAAACCACAACCTCAAAATTCTGATTTTTTTTCTACACCATTCCCTTCCCCTCCAATTAATTTTCTTACTGGTATTTAAAAAGGTCTCAGGAATCACTGAACTTAGTTTATCCATTGGGGCTGGTATTGAAAAGAGTTGTGTGATTGCAGTAAGTGAAATCCATTACACACATACATTTTGCAGGACTGAGATCTTTCCATCTCATTTTACTTGGACAACTACCTTTACAGCTTTTGGAAACTGTGGAAAAATGGAAAGATCTGGAGATTCTGAGAAGCAAGAAACCAGAGTCATTACAGCATTTTTCCCAAAGGCTACCAGCACCATAAATGGCATGTGCAAGCAGTAATAAAAATAAAGTGAAAAGAGAGGGAGGGGGAAAGTTGGAAGGAACAATTTTTAACAGTTCTCAATTTCAAAAAAATCATAGCTCATCCTGGAACATCCTAGTGAAGGGCAGGCAGAAGCAAAACTGAATTACACACTGCAATTCAACAAAGCTGTGAAGGATAGAAGGTAAAAGGATTAGTGTATGTCAAACACCAGGAGAGAATAAAGCAGTTCAACCAAACAGATGGGACAACAGAAGGAACCACAGGAAAAAGCAAAAAATAGACTTGGCAGGAAGGAGAAGGTAAAATCTTTTAAAAGCTCTCAGGAATGAGAGGTCTTGGGCACCGTCTACACAGATTAATACTGTTGTTGCACCAGAAATAAAGCTGCCACAAAAAGGAAAAAAATTAAAGACTGAAAAATAGGAGATCTTACACACTTCATATTAGCAAAATGTTTTCCTGAGTAAGCTTAATGAGCTGTAAGCCCTAATTGCAAGATCAGAAGCTTTAAAACATTGAGCGTGAAAGGCATCATTCAAGAAATTACAAAGTGGAAAGATTTTTCTTTTGAATACACTTTGGCTTGCTAACAAATTAAAAGTTGCTCTGTTGTGACTTATGAGGCAAAGGAAGAGCTCCTGCTGAGAAGCTGTTAATTAAAAGCCTGTCAACACAATTTGCCATCAGCTCCTCCTCGGCAAGAAGCTGCAGGGAAGCAGGTGAAGGTGTGTGACACAGTCTTGGAGCCTCTGCCCCTCCAGGCTGGCACATGAGGAGTTCAATAACCATTGTGGGCACTCACTGAAGGGAGCCTTGATAAGCCAAAGAAGAT
This sequence comes from Serinus canaria, assembly GCF_022539315.1. Classification (NCBI taxonomy): domain Eukaryota; kingdom Metazoa; phylum Chordata; class Aves; order Passeriformes; family Fringillidae; genus Serinus; species Serinus canaria. Next base: position 18,071,646 of record NC_066323.1, read on the forward strand.
AAAACAAAGCATGGAGCGGGGAGAAATAAAAGCAAACCATCCTTATCTTCCCACAAAGCTATTCTTACATGCAGATGAAACAAAGCAACAAACCACAGAGCAGAACACATCTGGGTGTCCAGGACAGACCATGACAGAGCAGGAGCACTGCAGAGCATCCCCTGCTAACCTGACTGTCAGGCACTGCTGATCTTCATCTGTTCACCCAGACAGAGGGCAGGTCCTGCCCAGCCCCACATCTCCACACCATGAAGGGATGACTCCACCAACAGCAAGGGCCATCCCACCAGCAGCTGACAGCAGCACCTGGCTGCAGGAACGTGGTTCAGAGCCCAGGGAGCACTCACTGCTTTGGGAGGGCACTGAGCACCACAGTGAGGTGGCACTGGTGCCAGGAGCAGCAGCTTCTGCCCAAAATGCAGTGATGGATGCTCATCTCTGAGACAGGGAGGTTTAGACTGGATGCTGCCCAGGGCAGTGATGGAGGGATTTAACAGACCTGTGGATGTCATGCTCAGGGACAGGGTTTGCTGGTGCCTTTGGCAGTGCTGGGGGAACAGCTGGACTTTTCCAACCTAAGCAATTCCACAATTCTGTTTCCAAGAACGCAGTACTTGATAAAGATGAACCTTTACAACTCCAAACATTTCAGTCACACTAATTTTAAATGTGACACACTTAAACAGTTTAGAAAATCATAAGGATAGTCATTAATGAAGCATCCTACATTGAAATGCAGGTAAATGAAAGGCTCCTTCTCAGTCAGCTTCTGCAGCATACCAACCTTCATACCTATCCACAGAATGGAACTTTTCCTTTTAAACACAATCCAAAATCTCAACTCATCACAACATGCCAGAATGACTCACAGCACTTAGAGCATTCTCAGTATTTACCTAATCTCACCCAAGTGCTTGTGTAAGGTGTTATTGCATGCTCACACCAAGGTAAAAACAGCCTTATGGTTGAAGGCCAGGCCAGGGAGTCAGGAAAAATTAGTAACAAACCAGAAATACTGGGAGAGAGGCAGGCAGCCTGGAGCCCAGGCAAGGCAGAGCAGCTGGCAGCACTAACCTACATTCTGCTCAGCACTGGAGGGGCACTGCCAGCCTGGGCATCACACAGAACCTCCCCCTGGCAGCACCAGCAACTCAGCAAACCAGAGACAAGGCATCTCCTGACTGGCCACACTTCTTGTTTAACTCAGGCCCTGAAAATAACTTTACATCATTGCTTTCAGAGCACTTGTGATATTATATGAGACACTAAACCAGCACTGCCAAACTCCTGTGCCAGTTGACTGATGCTGTTACATCCTCTAAATCACCAGCATCATCTATAATACAAACCTACTCTCCAGCATGAAGCATAAGAACAGAATGATACTGACTCACCATGACAGCTTAAATGAATTTACTTGATTAAAACAGCATGTCTCCATAAATAATCAATAGTACTCCTCAAAGTCTGCCTCAATAAAATTACTGTATTTATCTGATGTGCTGCATCAAAATGACATTGTCTACTGAAACATAAGAGGGCAAAAGTGGTCACAATGAAAAAACAGCAAAGACAAATGGAGACTTTGCTCCAAAAGGAAGGCAGTGCTCAGTCTGTACGTAACTATGTGCCAAAGACAGAGAAAAGTGTATTTTGGAGCAAGCTCATAGAGTGTAGGAGGGAGAACAAAAAGCCCACAGACAATATAAGGTTGATTTGGAGTAACATTCATAGATAGCTTTAGAAAAGGTCACAGAATAACACAGGGACCCACCCATTAGTCTGATATCTCTACACTGCATAAGAGATTTTACCTATCATTTCTTTTTGATGTATCTTTTGCCCTTCATTTGCATCTGTAGGCTTACTTTTTGACAAAGCCTGTTTTGAAGGCATCTGAAATAAAGGTGACAGCTCCTGATGCAGTTACAATGAAAAGTTCTGCCTTGACTTTCTCTTTAACTCATGATGCTCCACCAATCACTCTCCAGCCACTGGGCAGCAGCCTACCAGGCACATTTTTCATCTACTCCCAAGCCCAGCCCCCAGACAACTTCAGACAGTGAGCTCATACTCTTGAATTAGCAACTACAGAAAATAGTTGTGTCAGCAAATGGCTCAAGTCAGCCCTTTTCTTTGGCACTTCAAGTGATTTGCATTTTTTTCCTGCAGGAATGCAAAGCACTGGCTGGGATTTTCTGGTCATGACCACATGGACCAGAGCTATAAAGACCCATGGCAAGAACCAGAACAGAGTGGAAATTGGAACATGCAGCAGAACCAATTCCCTGGTCAGCATGACCTGCTTGGTTACTGATGCTTGTAATTGTCAGGGTGAGGGAACCCTCACAAAACCCCTGCAGTCACTGTAGCAGCAGCAATTTAAATTGAACATATGATCCCTGCAACACTGAGAGTGCATTTTGCACAGCATCACAAAGTAACACAGCATCTGTGATACTGTTCAGCACAACTCTCCATTTTCCCATTGGAAAAAAACAAGAAATATACTCTTTTTTTTTTTTTAAAGCATTTAAGCAAAATAGGTCATAACACTTGGTGCAAATAAATGCATTTCTAAAAAGAGTAAAACTGGCTCATCATTGAAAATATTAAATAAAACCTGCTCAGTAGTGTTATTGGTGTTAGCCCTCCCACCCCATGAGTTAAAATGGAAGTCAGTAACCACAGGGGACACAAAACTCAACTGAAAGTACAAACAGCAGCCTCATGAAACAAAAACAAACAAAAAACCACAAATACTAAAAAACCCCAACACCTAAGTGAAGATAAAGTAAGCCCTGATAAAAATGCAATTTGTACCACTCGACAAGTAAAGCATGGAAACAGCAAGAAGCAGTGCCTGTCCAAAAGAGCATGGCTACATGTTAATATGCAAAAATTAATAGTTACTTATAAGATAATTTTGGTTTTTAATTACTTAACATTCTACCAACAAGTATCTGATTTAAAAATAAAAACAGCTAAGACACTTAATATATTTTATCACATGAAAATGTCCACATCCAAACTTTTCTTGTCTTTGTTTGCAAGTTTCCTCCTTCCTAGGGAGTTCTAAAATCCCCTCAGTGGCACAGCTGGTCCTGCACAGTGCAAAGCTACTGCAGTGGCCCAGCAGTACTGCCCAGCCTTTCAAGGGAGCAGTGTGAGCTCCCACTTCACACAAGGCAAGGGGATCAAACAGATCTGACTTGAACAATTCTGCCCCTCTGTACAGCACTCACCTTCCCTGTGCAGCAGATTTAACCCTGAATTTATTAAGCCTGATGAGTGCTGAGCACACAGAAGTGATGAAGGCACCTCCAGCCAGGCTGAACATTGGCACACCTTAAAGATAATCCACCACTCTCAAAATACAAGGTTCTCTTTACTCCAAAATCTGAGCTTTTAAACTTCAAGGTGCAAAAGCAGACAAATGGGTGAACATTTCAAACACCTCTTTCTCCTAAGCAGCTTTCAAGTTTGAGCAGGAATCTCGTAAAGTTTTACTCTGGCAATGCTGGAAAAGCCACTTTCAGCTTGCATCCTTCAAAGGGCTGTTTCCTTCTTCTCATTTCTGTCCTACTCAGTCACCACTTGGAGCTTCCTTCTCTCAGATACCAGAGCAAAACAAGTGTCTGCATAGTTTGAGTTTGCAGTTGATTTTACCAGTCTAAGTCCTTTAGAAAGTATTTGTTTTACTGAACTTAGAACCCACCAGTCTATGAATCTCCAATAAATAGAGTCACACAGAGACATCTGTGTTCAAATTTTATGCATTAATGTTATAGTTAATGCAGTGTAACATTAGAACACTGCAACTATTCTTTATGAGTTTCACAGCATTGGAAGTTGACTTATTCTGCAGCCAGAAATCTCTCAGTTTCTGCAATTTCCTTACACTTACATTACTTTTCTGATGAAATGACACCCACGTTATCTTGAACAAACATAACTGAGTTAAAAAAAAAGCAGGGGAACTGTTAAAAAAGCATGCAAAGATCATTAAGTGTTGGATTTTATGTGTTTTTTTCACCCTTGCACAACAAACCACTTAGGTGTGTCATCTTACCTCCCTGTACTCTGACCACTAATCATCTTGCAAAGAAACACTTTAAAACAAAATCCTTCTGAAAACTCAAACAAATACTTTTGGAAGAAATACCACAATTGTGAGTTGTAAATACCCTTATAAACACTTGAATACCAAAACAGGGGGGGTTTTTTAGGACCAAGCACAATAATTTCTGACATGAAGCCACTAAAGGAGACCAGTACTGCAGTTTCTACATAATCAATGGTTCCTAGAACTATTAATAAGAAAAATATAAGTAAACACATGAACTAATTTAGAGATGAAAACCATAGTTTCAAAATTTAAGGTACTATAAATATCTGATTCTTTGGGGATGAAGTCACTGCCCCATCTTTTCCTCTCCTATTCCTAGAATTATCAGTATATGGGAGAGAAGTTCTCAACAGTTGCAATTCAAATATTACTTCCACATCCTGCACATCCTTTCACTAAAAATAAATAAAACCATTCTAAATTCAGTCTCCTTTTCTGCCAGAACACTTTCCCTTTAGAGGCTCAGCTTGGAGCCAGCTTGCTGCCTTTGTGCCCAGGCTCTGGCAGCACCCTGACAGCAAAGGCATTTTTGCTCCTACCAGCTTCACTGGCCTGTTTACACAGAATATCCAGTGTTGCCATCAGCCAGGACACAGGGATGACATGCCCCTGCCTGGAGGAACCTAACAAAAGTCTAAATTAGCTCTGACAATAAACAAAGGGAAAAGGCAGGGCTGCACATAGAAACAATTATGGAATGTTTATTCCAAACTGTCTGCACACCCCTCTATGTTCTGCTTTCTCAGAGATTTAGACATCTGTTTAGACCAGAGGACAAAACAGTGGTCAGCAGCAAAATTCAGGCTTGCCAGCTCACCCATCCTCTCCCTTTTGATTCATACTTTCAGTCACTGATGCTATCATTTCACTCTGGGGGCTCAGAGCCCAGGTAGGAACCTCCATGTCTGAGCTCTGCTCCACAGCATGGAAAACACACAGGAATGCTCCACAGAGCAGCCACAGGAACCTCTGAACTCCTCCAGCAGAGATGTCTGCTTGGCACTGCCAATGCTGCTCTCAGGGCTCCGAGTGCAGCACAATCCCTGAAGATGGATGTGGGTTTGAATCTGAAGCTGCATTTTGGACAGAACAAGATACAGCATGAACTGCTTCCCTCTGACCACAGAGAGGTTTCTCTGGTGTGTTTCAGTCTACCAATAAAATCTAATCTATAATAAAATCTGTCAAATTACAAAGCTTTCAACAGAGTTCAAATAACAATGGATCACAAGCCATTCCCCTGTTTAAAAGTCAGACTTCATGGCATACCCAAATCTTTACTATTGAAGAGACCACTGCAGTTCCTTTGCTAGCTTAAAACCTCTTCCCTTACTTTCATATTCCTTTTCTGAATTGTTGAAGTCCCCATGCTTTAGTCTTTGGTTTTCCAGCTATGACTTTATAGGTCTCACATGGTTTACTCATTTGAACAGTAAATGTTCATGCAATATTTCCAGGAGTAGGTGTCCCTAACTTCAGTTTCTTTGGTCCACATAAACCCTTAGCTCAAGAGATTCTTCAGTTCAGACAAACTTTTCAGTAAGTGTTTTGATCTGGCTTTGATTACCTCCTTTTGGTTGGAAATAAGATCAATGTCCTACACTGCTGTGTAGAAATCTTAAAAAACTTGAAGTCAACACCGACCCATCAGTCCAGCACATCACTTTGGAGGCTCTGCTTGAACCAAATTTTAATATCCAGGAAAATCTGTCAGAAGCCCTCTGTTATGCACTTCAGCAATGTCCCCATATTCCTATTCCTTTTCCTATGCAATACTAGATCACACAGCCTCTGAACTGCAGAGAAAGTAAAAACAAAAGCAAAGGAAGTTCTTTTACTTCCTTAAAGGAAACTGAGCAACTCATTTTAACAGTATTATGAAACTTGAAGGAAACCTTATGATTTTGATGGCTCCAGGCCAGAACTGAATATTAACTGGCAGCAAAACCATTCTAGAACATAGAGATAATTAAATAATTCTTAAAAAACAGCACCAGAATGTAATTATTTTAAACTTACCCTTTTAAAACCATATACCATATGCTCATAACTATAAGCATAGATCCTAATCACCCCCAGATCACAGCCAGTGGCTGATCAGATAACATCACAGCTCCAAAAAGCACACAAAGGCAAAACACTTAACATGCTTAAATCATTACATGATTTCTGGGGTTTGTTTTTAAGGTAAGGTTTTACTTTTTACAGTTTCCATTGTTTGAACAACTCCATCTCCTGCTATAACACTCCCCTGTGCCTGTGTTTCCTCTGAGCAGGAATCTGCCTCCCTCTGCCCCAGTGTCAGGGGCTGTGTCCTGAGGCAAATCCCTTCTTCTGGCACTAACTTTGAAAGTAAACGTTGCAGGGATGCACTCAAAGCTAGTTGTCATCAACCAGGGAAGTCAAGTTGAATAAACAGATCAGTGAAGAAAGCTCATAAACACAGAAAAATGCTTATTTTCCCACAATGAGTCAAATTTATCATCCCATGTAATGTTCAAGATGGTGCTAGTATTAAAGACAGTATTTTTCACTGCTTTTCAGCTCTTCCACTCAGGTTAGATTGGGATTTCAGAATGTGATCTGAGTTCCCAAGTCTGTACTTCTTTTAATTCCAAATGACCTTGTACTGGGTCAGTTTATACATTCATACTCTGCTGGTGGAGGTTACACACCCACAGTCCTCAGGAGCCCACACAGGTTCATTTGCTCACAGTATCCAGACTGAATGGATTTGGGGACACTGTCTCTCTTCAGCCACTCTCCATCCTGTCTTGTGTCCCTTCTTCACCTGGTCCTTCCCACTCACCCTCTGGAGAACTGCCACATTTTGAACCCAGTGTCCCAGCCATTCCCCCACAGCTGTCAGGGGGAAATGCACCACTCACCACTCTCACCCTAAATTAAACCATTTTACATCTGCTGATTTGGCCACCACTGAGAGTTTTCCAGGTAGTAAAAAACCATTTTACTAAATTAGCTTAATTAGAGATGTGAAAAGTGGCAGCGCAACAACCTGAGAAGTGTTGCAAGAGGGATGGAAGGGATGACATTGATTTTTACCCATCACATTTCTACTCTATCCTATCCTTGTGTTCAAGCTATATTTTGACCCTCATCCCAAAAGATTTCTCTTCTGCCTATAGCCTTGCATGAGATGTGTTCCATCCTGGTCAGGTCATCCAAAACTTCCATATTCAACCACTTCCATAAAATTACAGGGCAGATACACACTTCTGTTCCAAATGGAAAACTTGTGCTTCTCCACACATTCTACTATTACCCACTGCAACTCATACTGGAGAGGAAAAAAAAAAAGATTAAACATACTTTATTCAGCACTTTTGTCATCTTCCTGCAATCTAACCCCAGAATTACACAGATGCATTAGCACACAGTCAGCATTTTCTGCTGCCCTTTCCTCCCCACAGCACTCTGCACAGCTGCCAACTTGCCTGGCTGCTTGAGAGCTGAATGGGGAATAACACAGGCAACAAACTGGGAAAAGTGCCATGCTGCTGGCAAAAGGGCATGCCTGGCTCTTCCCTGGATCCTCATGGCAGCAGCACAAGCTAACCACCAGGAACACATCATCTCACAGAGAGAGACAGCTGAACACACAGGTGTAGACAGGAGAGTTATTGCTTCAAAAGGAAAAATAAAAATAGTTTTAGGTAAACAGTGCTGGCATTAAACATCATGTCCCAGCATTTCCTTGGAAAGGCCCTTGGCTACAGTTCTGCTGCTTTATTTGCTAAGCTGGTTTTACATTTTATCAGCCCACAGAAACTCCCCAGGAAGGTACCCAAAGATCTTCAGAGAAACACAAGGCTGTGTTCAGACTCAGGAGCAATCAACAAACCAACATCACAACCACAGAGCAGGGAAGGAGAACAATGCATGAGAAATGCAGGGCAAAGTGCAAGAACCAGTGCCAGCATCACTCAGTCCTTTTAACAGTGATTAACCACTGAGGGCACCAGCTGTGTGTCTGCAGGGTCCCCATCAGCACTGCCAGCACCAGCAAGGCACAGCACAGCACCCTCCACTGCCCAGGGAACAGGGACATTCATCAGTGCACACACTGACACACAGCTGTGCTGTCTGTGGTTCTATTTGCACAAGGGAAACCATGAACGTGACAATTTGGGGGGAAACTGACTTCATTCTCGGTTCAAGCTGAAGTTTTGGGTGGCTGTAGAAACTATGAATGGATCAGCTGAAAATCAGCCCCTGATTAGCATTTCCAGACAGCCATTCTGGAAGTGTTCACCATGTGGCACAAACAAATAAGCCTAATTATTTCAGCTTCCAAAAATCAGTTAAGAAATATGCCAGCTGTCTAGCTTTTCAAAACCCAGTTTACTTCTCTAATCAATATGAAATAGCCTGTCAATCTTGCTCTGAATCCTCTGCTTGTCATCAGAACCACTTAGAGCCTAATCACACACTTACCATCCACCTTTGTAGCCCTCCTGGCAAATCTTTCTATTATCAGCTTGCACAATGCAAAAAAGAAAAGAAAAAAAAAAAAAGCTCTTTCTTGCTGCTTAGGATGAACCATTACATTGATGATTCAGGCATTATCTGTTTTTTCAAAAAGAATTGTAAATGCCATTTGTCACAGTACACCTTCCCACTCTTATCTTTCTTCACTGAACAAGAAAATGCCTCACCCAGCTGTAATCAGAGAACATCTAATATTTTCAAGACAAACAAGAACATGAATTTTGAATTCTAACCTAAATCCAATTGAACAAAACAAGCCATGTGCTCCTACATTGACATAAGTCAAGACTCATGTATCCTCCCCTACAAATTTTAGACAGTAAAATTTCCCAAATTCTTCTGCCCTAAATAGTGTGCAAAGCTAAATGCTTGCTTCAGGGATTCACCAAGGTGCAGCCTGACTTTAACAGAATATGAAACATGTCACAGTCTGTACAGCATTCCTCGTATCATCCTGGAAAACTGCTACAGAAACCTTCAGTCATCATCAGCCTTTGCACAGCTTTATGACCAACTGTTTCCAATTCTGTTTCTGTGTAACTTATGCCATACACTGGCCTGCATTTCCATTCCCTGTTACAGGAAGCATTTGCAAAAGCATGTAAAAGAAAATAAGAAAATATGCATTTTGAAGCACAATATTTTATCAGTACTACAATATTTTAATACAAGTCCATTAAAATTACCATGACACTCAAACCCATGCACGTAAAATTTGGCTTGAAACCTACATTTAAGTCTCCTCCCAAGCATTTGACATTTCTTCCCTTTTTGCTCCAAAATTTAAGTTTTCTTTTTTGCATATAATTTACCACCCAAGCCAGAGTTTTTTTAAATACACCCTTCTGAATGTGACCCAAAGCTCACTTACTGCCTCCCTCTCCCAGGGAATCAAGTTTAAAAGCTATGTTCAAACACTTTCCAAATGTGATGCACTGTTGGGACAGTTCTGACCCAAACTACATTCTTTGTCCAGTATTTGGACCACTGAGGTTCTTTTTAAGCAGCTCTTTTCTCATCCTTGAGGCTGCTGTCTGGCAGCATTTGTGTGTGTGCTGCCCCAGTGCCTGTCAGGCTGCCACAATACCTTTCCCTGCACATTATTGCTAACTAGCTACCAGTAATTCCCAAAACTTGTCTGCATTCCCTATAACAAACTCCATCTTCTTAAGTCTATTCATATCTTCTTCACCAAATTATTCTCTAAATAGCCAAAGCAATAGCTGAGTGTTTTGTGCACACTCCCAAGCTCCTTGAGAGAGCACCTTCATCCCTTTGGTAGGGGCCGGCTTGAAGACTCCACCCTCTTGAACAATTAAAGTATCAGCACCTCCTCTGTGGCATCCATCATAAACCAAAAATCTAAATCATAAAGCATATGTTAGTAGGTGGCTTAACATTTAATTCCTATGCTCATGTGATGTGTGCTTGTGAGCAACACATATCTCACAGTGGTTTCCCACCTAATTAATTGCCAACATGCTATTGTTGGCCAAAAGATAAAATTGTGGGGAGATGACGAGAATATGCAACTAGAACTGACCATAAATCCAGATAAAAGCCACACTTAGAACCACATGAATCCACCATTGATTTTTTGGGCAATAACATGCAGACACACTTAAGATACAAAGTCTTTATATGTAAAATAATCTTTTCTTTTTAATATTTGCAGCTTCATCAGAAAAAGCAACCAAAAGTCTAGTTTCAAACTTCTCCTATGAGATAGTGAAAATAAAAAAAGACATACATAAGAAAGCTCACAGGACACTCTAGGTTTTGTTTGTCTAAGGAGGTTATGGTGAGTGTGTAAAAATACACACCTCCTTGTAAAACCACTGGAGGAAGCACACTTCATGGGGGACAGTGATTTTGCACACCATGAAGTGTTGCTTTTTCTGTTTCTTCACTCCAAGATGCCCACCTCTAAAACTAGACAAAAAAAAAAAAAAAAAAGCTCAGAAGACAAAAGAAAGCTGTTAGAGAAAATGAAGTTCCCAATCATGAAAATTAAACTACTTAAACAAGTTAAAGTTTTTTACAAGTTTAAACAAGTTTTTAACAAGTTAAAGCCTGCAGTCTAACTTGAGACACACCTCTACACCGGTACAGACACAGCCTCAGTTACACCAAAGCCATTTTACAGAACTGCTGTTGTCAGACCTTCCTATGACACCTCTGTCCCTCAATGCTTCCTTTGCCCCAAAACAGGGAGCTTGTTCAGTATGGACTGAATCTTATAAAAAGTAGTATTTCAGCACTACTGAGTTTACATAACACAATCAAGATACTACAATTAAAAGCCATTAGAGAAGAGCATTTGTGTTTGAATCATGTGCACTACTTGTAGTTACCTTTTTGAGAAGATTAAAATTAAGCAGCTTTTGCTTTTCATCTCACTCACACCCTCCCACTACAAATTCTGTCTGAGCTAATCCTCCTTCTAGAGACGTCAAAACAGGGCAGAAGTATTACAGCTACTTACTGCCAAAATGTGCTGGTTTAATATCCCATTACTATTGTAATACTGGCACAATAACTTATTATATGTGACAGCTTTTGCAGTTAGTCAAAGATAGAGCCACTTATTCAGTACTGGCTTTTTCATCACATAAAAATATCTTTGTAAAATTTATAGAAGAGAAAATTTAAGATCTGTACTCAGATGCCCATCTGAGACTATGATGCCAGACAAAATAAAAGGCATATAAAGTCATTACACATGCTTTTCCCACCCTGTAATTTCAAAGACTTTATGTAAAGTGATCAGTCCAGAAATTCAGGTTACAATGTTTACAAATGCATTGTTTGCTCCTTACTTCCCGGCATTTTAAGACACACTTTCACAGAGTTGCTTTGGTTTTTTTTAAGGGCAGCTCTCTGCACGAAGGCCAAGACAATGTCCACCTCACAACACACTTCCAATGAGAAGCCCATGCTTGTCAAAACGCCCAGGGTTATGATTCGGGAACCTGCAGCACAGAAATGCAATAAGAAGTCTGCTCAAGGCCCTAGAAATATCTAGGATAAGTAAGTGCGATGCAAAGGATGCTGTGGGACACGCTAAAGACAAGAGGCGTCAGGAAACAGGTGGATCCACGAAGTTACTCCACTCCGGCCACAGTGTATCCGCCGACAATGCAAGGCAAGTCCCGGGACCCGGAGCAGCCCCGGTCCAGCCCCGCTGCCGCTCGCTGCACCCGAGGCGGGCACACGCGGGGACTCGCAGGGAAACGAGCCCGGCCAGCCCCAGCCCTGCACCGCTCGCACACACCGGCACCGGCTCGCACACACCGGCTCACACCCGGCTCGCTCCCAGCGGGTCCCGCACAGCACGGGTCGGGCCCGCGCTCCCGTCCGGGGCAGGGCTGCAGGGCTGACCCGCCCCGAAGCCCCGCCGGCCGAGCCCCCGCCCGCCAGGCCGGCCCGGCCGAGGCTCCGCGCCCGCAGCGCTCCCGCCACCCCTCCCGGAGCCGGGCACGGGCCGCACCCCTGCTGTCCCCGGGCGTCGGCAACGACCGCTCCGCCGAGCCCCTACCGGGGCAGCGGAGCACCCCGAACACGGCAGCGGCGTACCGGGGCACCAGGCACAGCGCTCCCCGGCGGCGAGCCCCGGGCCGTGTCCCACCTGCCCGAGGGGGCCCAGCCCCGCCCGCAGCCGCCCCTTACCTGCCTGGCCGCGCTCGGCGCCTCCTCCCGGGCCCGGAGCTGGAGCCGCTGGAGCCGCCGGAGCCGCCACGCCACGGCCGCGGCTCCGCGCCCGCCGAGCGCCCGGCCCACCCTGGCACCGCCCCCCCGGCCACGCCGCCCGCCCGCGCCCCCTGCCGGCCGCCGCCGCCCCGCCACCGCCCGGGCAGCTCCGCACGGCACGGCCGGGACGGGATACGGGACGGTCCCACAGACGACGTGGGACGGGGTGCCCGCTGCCCCCCACCGCATACGCGGCCCGCCCGCCAAGGAGCCGGCAAGTACCAGCCCTCTGAAGCCGCCTTCTTTCTCAGCCACAGCGAGAGTCTCCGGGGCCAAAAGCGGGCACCCAGCCCGGGTTCCCCACACCCCAGCCCTGGTTTTCAACTTCCCGCTGCTTTTAGCTTGCAGCCTTGGAGAGGATGGCTGTCGGCTCCCCGGAGATGCAGCTGGGCGCGGTGGGTATTGCCGCTGACTCCGCTGGCGCGTTCTTCTGGTATCTGACTCACCGGGAGTACGGCTGGAAGCTGTCACAGCCCTTTGGAAGAAATGCCACAAATTTCAGTACAAAGATATAACAAACATTTCTCCTGTGCAGTTGATAAAAGTGAATTCATTCCGTAACTTGCACAGTAGTCACCAGGACTTGCTCCAAATAAAGCAGTTCCCAGCTAACCAGCCTGTCCCCTCACAGGAGCCAATTCTGCTCCACTAGCAGGAGTACTTGTTCAATCCTGCAAGCTGATCACCTTTCAAATACACCAATTTTTCATGTATCCCTAAACCAGACCATAAAATCAATTCTGCAGATTTGGGAATGCCCAAATTCCCTTTACACACCTATTCTGGCATGAAGATGCAGAGCCTATGTGAATGCTAGGTGATCAAAAGTGATAGGAAAGATGTGTGCTAATGTCTTTACAAACAATTGGATGGGTGAAGGTATGGGTGTTAACATCTTTGGAATGGGTCTTAATGTCTCTGCCAGCTTCAAAAAGCAGGTTTCTTACCGGGCTCAGACACCTTGACTCCTGGAAGAGACAAGGTGAACTTTGGAGTAAAATGCCAGGTTCAAGGTGGGAATATGGGGTAAGTGGTTTGGAAAGACTGAACCTTCCTAGCAGCTCAGCCGATGGGGAAAGGAAGAGAGAGACACACGGCTGGGAGTTCAGGATAAAAGGGAGGCTGCAACCTCGAAAACCTCGAGAGAGAAACTGCATGGAGGTGTGCCCCAGCAGATCTCTCTCTTTATTCGAATAAATACTCCTCTGTATGAAAAGGACACTGCCTTTTTTTTCTGTAAAAAACCTATGCACTGCCACTAAAAATGGGGCACCCGCATCTTTAGCTGCAGGAAGGAGGCACCTTGAAGAATGTCTGTGGTTCTCACACTCCCAGGGTTCCACCTGCAGCCCTGGATACTTCTGCCAGCTTCCAACTGTGCCGTCACACTGCTTTGCCAAATCAGCAGACACACTTATCTCTGTGGCCTCTACTCTTGGGTCACAGTGACTGGTGATCACAGCCCTGCCAACAGCAGCACGGAGCCAAGTTTTCTTTCTTTGATGTTGCACATCCACAGAGCCAACATATCCAGGAAAAAGATTGGGCATGGTTTCCTGGCGAAACTTGTACTTTTGCATGACTGATATGATTTCACCTGGAAGTGCTTAAGTTCTCCAACTTTCTCTTTGGGATAAGAAGTAGGAATTAATCTAGTTTTAGCCAAGGGACTGCAGAGCAGTGTGGGAAGGGGTTGTTCAGCTGCAGAGCAGAATGGAGCCTTTTCCCACTGCTGCTCTCCAAAAGCCATCCCCAGAGCTGCTCAGCAGCCTCCAAACGACTGCTGCACATCAAATGCAGGCACAGCTGTTCTTCCCTGCTACCAGCATCACATCAGATTAGAGCTAACTGATCACAATAATTTTCTTATTTTGTATAAAACCAGTGTCAGCCATCTGAAAAAGAATGGCTGGAAGAGGAGTGGAAGACAAGCTATGGGCCCTGAGATGTGGACAGGGAGTTCTGACTGCAAGTCACCAGATCACTTTAGGGCATGTTAGGATAGCAAAATGCCCAACCATAGCACAAAGAAATCTGATCTTCTCCTACCCAGAAAGCAGAAATCATACCTTATAGAACAATTATCTCTGCATGGAAACAGTGATTTGCCATGATGGCAAATGTTTGCTAGGGCAGTCGCATTTCCACGTCCCTCCAGAACAAAGTGCAGTTCAAAAAGGATTTAGGATTCAGAAACTGTCAATTGGAGATCCTTGGGAGAAGGATTAGTTAGGGGTTAGTTCATAACTGTCCTGCAGACAAATTCTAACACACATAGTACACAATCAATTCAATTTCACAGCATAAAATAATTCATTTTTCTATTTAATCCAACAGCTAATACTTCTGCAAGAAAGGAGAATCAGGGAATAAGCCCAAAGACTTTATCCAAAATACCAGCTAGATCCCACCTACTGCTTGATAGATAGGTTTACAGCCAGTTTTGTGCATAAAGAAGGGTTTGGGGCACTTCTAAGTTATTGTATCCTTGAACTGTGTGAGAGTATTTTATATGAAGTAATATTTGCATGCACTTGTTTCACTTCTAGGTTTATTTCTTCACTAGCAGTTTCAGACCCTCTAAGTCTGTGGGTGGGGTTTTTTCTTCTTTCAGGAACAGAGGAGTTTCAGTGATCTGAAGCATTCTTTTCAGTTCCATTGTTTGACTTGGGCTGGATTTCTCAGCTACACGCCTGGATGCTTCAGAGAGTCCTCACTCTCCATCTAGTAAAAGGTGTCATTCTTAGCAAGCACTATTTTCATTTTGCTAATTACTGGCTGAGATGCTTTGTGTTTCAGTCCTACTGCTTTTAAGTATATTACAGAAAATGCCAGGTTTGGAAGGAAACCCCTTTGCAAACAGTTATTTATGCCTCTTTTCACCACCACATACCTGAGGTCTGATGTCACCTCTTTCAGCTGCTTTGTGCACGTTCCTGCGTCATTCCAGGTGTCATGTGGTGTATCTGTCCAATGCCTGACAAAGTTACCCCTGATTTTATAGCTTTGAGTGCCTTGGTGACTCATGTATATTTCAGAACTATATTCCTGTAACTTACTAGGATGAAAATATCTTTACCCATTAAATTACCAGACTCAAAGTCTCACTGGATCTTTTGGAATCTTTTAATAATGTTGTAACTGTTGATTTGGATATGGTGCCACAGCCACTCACAGAGATTTCTGTAACCCTTCTGTTGCATTAAAGGAGTTTCTGTTTTCCTTAGAGACTATTATCTTATTCATCAGCATTTCTACATATATGGCTTTACAGCATTTAAATTATCTCTGCAGGGAGTCACTCAATCCAACCCTCAAAGGTGCTATTTTGCAGAATATCATGATCATGTTAAATGTTATGTTTTCATCTCTTGCTATCAGGATTTAGTTCCTGATAATATCATCACACTCAGCCTCATCAGTTTCAGCAGTAATCAAGCAATCAGTAATTAAAGTACATACTAGGAATATTACCACATATCTCGTTATTTTCCTCTACTCTTTCATGGGTTGATTAAATCCCAAATAATAATTACAAATTCTACATTGTTTCTAGGTGAAGAAAGATACAGAAAAATATGCCTTATCGAGCTGTACATGCCAATATTGCCCTTTCTTTTGGATAGCATTATAGAAAACTCCATTTATTTTTAAGGGGGAACAGATGAATGCTATTTGGTCATGACTCTATGTCCTGGAAGATATAATACCCCTTCATTTGGAAAATTACTGATTTATATACAGGACTTCTGAGCAAATGTAACTTGGACAGTTAGTCTGGCCTATTAATTTCTCTTCTTTTTTTTTTTTTTTTTTTTTTTTCCCCACATCCCACTGCCATGAAGCTGGATGCAGATCAACCACTGGATTAAAACACAGGTCTCTGCTCCCAGCAGGTCCATGTTTTATCCCAGCAGGAGCCACAAGAGTATTGCCAGTGCATGGCAGGATGGCAAAGAGCAGTCACCCAACAGCAGTGCAGGCAGCTACCTACAAAGTTAGTTTTGCAGTCATGGGACAGAATCACCACATGGCAATGTTGCCCATCACATTCCAGCTGTACTTTTTCTAAGTGTTCAGAGTGATGTATTTTGAAGAAAAGAGCTTGTTGTCATTTCTTTATGGAGAAATTGCTGCAAGCAGCAGTAACCACAAATTTAATTTGAAGTTAACCACAAATTTAAGTCAAAACTTTTGAAAGAGGAAGTATGTGGGACCACACTTGGGGAGGAATGTATGCAGTAGAAATAGGCTTTATAAGTACACTAATAAAACACTTATATAGTGCATTTCTTATTTCTCCCCAGCAGAAAACCAAGTGCCATTTCCCACTTTGCAGATGTTCAGCTGTAATCTTCATAGCCCAATTTCTCCAGCATGGACTTGCTAGCATGAGACACAGTAGGGGAACCATAGCTCTCCTTTTGCTCAGTGCCTCTGGAGAAAAAACTTAAGTGGCTTCTTTATTTTGGCATAACACCTTATGACACATCATACTTCAGTTCTGATCAAAGGGCTCCTGTTCTTAACTCACACTTCAAAGCAGTTTTAAATGAGATCCTACACTCATTTAAGAGCATAAACAAGTGACTCAAACTCCAGCTTTTGCTACTATCTAAGATCTCTTTTAATGAGTATCTCTTGCATTGATAATCAGTAATTGTATTCATAGACTTTTATCCAGGTGTTATTCTGAATGCCTAGCTAGGTTTGAACAGCACATATAATGAGGTGTGACAGACAGCTTTTGGGACAGCCTCAGGTCAAAATTAAATGTTAAGGAACTTTCCTCTTAGAAACCCTGCTTTGTCTCTCCAAGCAGTAGAGCTATGGGATGGAAACCAACTTGGAGAGAGCACCCTCCTTTGCCTCTCTGATAGGTGCACTATTTGGCCAGCTTACTATTTTATCTATTTAAAGCTCCATTTACTAATTTTCCACTAGAATTATCTTCTGAAAAGAAACTCAACAAAAGGTTCAGCATAGTCCTCTGAAGCACAGGTCTCAGATTGTCTGAATATGTATCATTGCTTTTATTTGCATTTCAAACAATAAAAGATAAAAGTACAAGTGCCCAAAAAGGCATCAGGTGCATAGAAAAAGCCTCAAAAACAACGCTTAAAATAACTGCATGGATACACAGCTACTCTCCAGTGTCATTTATGATCCCAAACAGCTCCTTCTGTCTCCCTGGAATAAGGCAAGCCATTCTTCCAGCACTTAATTGGTTCTAGGGGTAACCAAGTCCAGCTGCTCTGTCTGGCAAAGCAGCACAGCTGCCTTCTCTCAGTCCAGAGGAGCCAAGGAGAGGGGGAAAAGGGAAAGTACCCACCACTTCAAGGGCTCCATTCCCAGGGTCTCACATACCTGACTAGAATCCAGATCAGAATTTTAAACAGATCCTTTAGGAGCAGCAATCAGCTTCCTAGGCAACCAGAGTGGCCACATTGCTGGCTGCTAACACGAAGATAGGAGGAAGGGGAGAGGGTGTGAAAATACATATATATGTACACACACACACACACACACACACATATATATGTATGTATATATATAAAAGATTGCCCTTATATGCTTACAGGAGGGTTTCCTAGTTCATAAATATTCTTGCTGCAAGCTGTGATTTTAGTTAAATTCAGACTCAACTTGCCAAAGATGTAGGCAGTAAAGTTATTCAGAGTGACAGCTCTTAGCCCTTCTGTTGCTGGGTGAGTTAGGATCAGATGGTGATATGCCAGCAAAACTGGCTTTAGTGTCTGATTGCTTCCTAGCTTCTGAGGAATTCCCAGGTATCTTGCTGGGGAAGAATTCTGACCCTTCTGGCAGTACAAAACTGAAAAGTTGTCCATAAAGTTAGGAAAATTTTAAGCACATGATATTATTTCCCATTTGTATTTAGTTCTCAAGGAAAGTGCTAACTTAAAAAGTGAAACTGGGGAAAGACACCTGGAAAAATAGTCTTCAGCAAGGACAACATCACTTCCGACTTCCTTATGACCCCATTCTCTGATACACATTAAACCAGCTCATGAGGGACCCTAGCAAGACAGGAAATGGTGGCTGTTTCCTCCTGAGTCATTCCTGATGGAGCATCAGGTCTGGATGCCAAATGAAGCTGCACCTGCTGGCTTTGATGCAAAGTTCTTCCATTAAAATCAATATCAAGGGCACTTGTATGTCCCACACTGCTGTCCAAAAAGTGAAGTTGGGAAAAGCCCTGGAATACTTTATTCACACACACACACAGAAGCTGGTGTTAACATACAGATGTTTTTCAGACTTTATTCTTTGTCACCAGAGAGGCAAAGAAGTCCTATGGAACAGGAATGTCAGCCTCCTTAGTGTAGGCACTAACACTGCTTTGCATCAAAGCCAGCAGGTACAGCTCCATTTGGCATCCAGACCTGATGCTCCATCAGGAAACAATGTGTGCATCAACACAGATAGCATGGGTGGATGTAGAAGAAAAGACCTTCAAATAAGAATATAAAGTTGTTGCTACTTGAAATATGAATAACACTGAATAATTTAGGTATCTGAGTATCTTAGCATCCTATTTCTGTGCAAAAATCCATTGGCTGAGAATGCAAGGCAGATATAGTCTGGAGCCATGTCCTAGTTTAAGTAGAGATAAATAGCACTGCAAGATCCACCCTCCCAAAATTTTAATTCTTCCTGCTTATAATTAACACTGACTAACATCTTGTGAGTCAGCAGAGGACTGAAACACACGTACATGCACATCCTGCTGTATCAGATGAACTTCCAATACCAACACGTGTAATTGCTCCAAGGCAAGAATAGCAACATATTATAAAGCCAGTTATAAAGCCAGACACTTCAATATAATTTATTTCTAGCTGCATTTGATACTCATATCAGAATACACCTCACTTTTAGGGTTCAATACTTCTGCACTAACACACAGAAGGCACTACCCCAGTGTGTAGGAGCAAATAAGGAAGTGTGTAGAATGTAGAGATGAATGAGTTGTGGAGTATTTTCTCAGTGTGTCAGAGGAAAAACAGTCTGGCTAAGCCGGGTTTCTCTGTTTTATACCCACATATGGTGAGGACTTCAAGAATTAATTCCTTCCTCACTACTTTAAGGTCTGTCAAAGAAGCAAATCCAGCAACCTTAAGAGTAGCCCCCGTCTTAGGAAAACTTGCTTTCAGACAAAGAAGTGGAAAAGCCATATTTTAATACTTGATTCAGCCTGGAGGAACTTGCTGTGAACAGAAGTTACAAGCAGGCAACAGACAGTATTCCCAGAATATCTAAAAAACTGTAATTGTAGCACTGTCTGATTCCTTTTGGCTTCTCCTGTTCTAACAGATCTTTGCCAGTACATTCTGTGAAGAAAAGAAAGTCCCCCATTTTACTCGATACCCTTAGGCAGTTAAATCTTCTGGTGCCTTTGGGTGGGGGCAACCAGTGAGGCTGGGCAGCATTGTTAGGGCTCCTTAGCACCCTTAGGGCCACTTACTGCTTCTCCATGGGAGCAACATTTCTTGTTTACAGCCTTCACAGAGGCACCTTCCTCAGTGAATTGTGTGGTGTATTAATCAGCTCTTTTAATATTCTGCAAAGAGCATCCCTGGCTCTCAACAATCAGCTCTTACAAGATTTCCACTATCAGTGCAGATCCATGTGAAGCATGGCAAACACAAGCAACAGAGGCAGAGGCCAGGATGCTGAGCTGGGATGTGATGCTAGGTCAGGAGAATGACACTTTCCCACAGCCTAAGATCCAGCATGTGCAAGGGGTTGGCAGCAAAGTTTGCTTCAGCGGGTCTGATGATGGCTTGCTATTCTTTGCAAAAATTTTCTCTTTAAGAGAGTAGTGTTAAAAAATATTTCCCTTACTATCTCAGCCTTTCCCCTAATTATTTCATTTTCTCTTTGTATTTTTTGCTCTTCTGATACAGCTTACAGCTGAGACATTTTTCCAGCCAAAAAAGCAAGACTGCACTTTTTTGTACAGTGGCTACAAACCACTGTAACTTTTAGAGTGCTCTGTAAAATTACAGATGTTAAAAAGGCTACTTGGAGATTGCCCTTTATTGCATATATCATGAGGGGAAATGTATTTTTTCTAATTTTTAGTATATTAAAGACAGTGTCATTTTTTTAGGTTAAATGAGCAAATATCAGGCCAAATGATGATGCTAGAGGTCACCTCTGTCTTGCTGAATGCAGATTTTCAGCATTCAGCCTTAATGAAGAGTGCCTGCCAGTGTAAATCATTTGTCATTGTCACTCTGAGGATTCAGAGTGACAATGACAATTGTCACTTGTTTTTTCCCTTTTCAGAAAAACTGATGTTTTTGTCTTGTTAGTTTTTGCATACAGCTAACTAGTGTATTTCAAGGGCAGGACAAGATCAAGCAAAGATGGGAGGATATTGAGTCAGGAATGTAAGAGAGGCAAATAATGTGCAGTGTGTGATGACAAAAAGAGACCATTTGATCATAGCCACTGCAGAGAGTGGCTAAATGGCACAAGTCCTGTGGATGGGCATCAGATTGCCCTTAATGAAAAGAATTAGCAAAGCAAGGGCCCAAACACTCATTAGCTCAAGCACAGGTCTGAAAACAAATACATCCATATGCATGTAGATGTCAGGAAGGATTAATCCCACATCTCAAGTGAAGAGTGACCCAGCTGCAGCAGATTGAAGGGCTTTATTTTCAGCTATTGGACAGACAGTAGTAGTAAAATTCTCCATTCTATTGGAGAATTTTACTACTACTGCTACCCACAAAAAGCTGCAAGTCCCCTCAAAAATGAATTAGGGAACCCACCTGAGGGATCACAGCTCCTATCTAAGGATCAAGACCTGAGGGATCCACAAAAATACTGCCTTACACATAGCATGGTAAGGAATACATGCCAGGGCCTTACCAACCAGAGAGGCAGGGCATGAATACCCTCAGTCTGACATTTGTACAAAAGGCTACAGACAGCTCCCAGTGTGGAATCTCCTGTCCATGTCTGTGCTGTGGGAGAAGGGGGGATTGGATGTGGAATCCAACACCAAACATCTGCATACATTGTAAGCTCAGCCCAAATGTGGAGAAAATAGAACAACGTGCCTCTCTCTCACTGACTGTCATTAAAGTGAGCTCTGGCTGCTTTTGCAGCTGCAGGAAACCAGGGGCTTGTTTTCCTGACAGCCTTCAAGTGAAGAGAGTTTTCTATTTTGAGACTTTCATTACCCTTCCCCACTCCAGTAGTTTGATATTTCTTTTCAGAAGTTGAAAGTAGTAATAACCACTGAAATTTGTCTATTTTTCCCCCTCAAAAATGGAAGCTCTAAAATTGAATTTGAACTTGAAACATTTAAGTGATTTTTTTCCCCATGCAAGTCTTAGTAGATTCTGAAAGGTTTTTAAAGTAGTCTATATTAGTTGTGCCTATTTTGCAGGCTGATTTCAGACACACACAAAGAGCTCTGTCATTCCCCAGTGACCTCAGTGGGGTTTTTTCAGGTTTACATCAGCATGAATAAGAGGAGAATTAGCCCTTTTAAAAAGTGAGATAGCAATGCAAGCCTCTTGCCCAGAGTCAAGTGCAAGTTCTGAATGAAGAAAGCATTCTTACATTTAACATGTATTTGAGTTCTACTGAATTCTGCTCATATTAGGTACATGTTTAAAGACGTCTTTCAAAAAATCCTTTAAAGGGACTCAGATATAAATCATGAGATATAATCTCATATTCTGCTCTCAGTGACACTGGTGTTCAGATTTACTTCACCTCAAATCAAAACTTGACACCAACTCTGCCAGGTAACTCCAGTACATGCTTTTAAGACTTTATGGCCCTTTAGAGGGATACCATATACACTTGGGAAAAAAGAACAACTAAAACCTGCACAGGATGTGCTGTGAAACTTTAGTGTCTCGTTTTCTGGCTGTTTGTATTTAGAGAAGTAAAACCACTGCATAAGTGTTGGGTTTATGTGTTAAACCTTCTCTGAGTAAAACGAGGTTGCACTGTTTGTATGTGGGTTTTTTATTTGCTAACTTGCACACCGGGAGCAAATGCTTGTTTCTTAGCACACTATAAAACAATCTGTGTTTATCTAAGGGTACTGTCTAATGTTTAGAGGCCCCTATTTACAGTGCATTTTAAGTATGTTTGCATTTTTATACTCTGACAGATTAGAAACCCCCTAGAGCAGTGAAACTTTTCATAAACCTTCTGATGTGGTTTAACCTTTCCCAGCTGAAACCACTGCACCTTCAAACTTTGACACTGAACAAACTGATAGTTAATTGTAGCAGTCTTCAGTATATTAACAGCTTCCTCACTGAAATTGCTAAATATGCAGAATTGGTAAAAGACATTATTTTGCAAAAGTCTAGCACTAACAGTCTTGGGTGTATTGTTTTCCCTCTCAAATGTACATAATTACTCACTCTTACAACAAACCTGCAGTTCATAGTCCAGTCAGTATAGGGTTCACTACACTTTAGGCCCTTGTGATACTGGATCTCATAATTCAGGTCTTTAAGATCTAATTCATCTCAGCACTTGTCACAGCAGGCAAAACAGTTATGGGCTGTTTTGTCTTCAGCCAATGGATGGGTGGGGTATTAAACCACATGGAGAAGGGAAAGACAATTTACCACCCTGCATGCTTAAACAAATAAGCTGATTAAAAGAGACAGGGATTTTGTGTGACTTTCCTACAGCTGCTAAATAAAAAAAAAAAAGGCAGTTTTCCTCTCTGGTTTTAAAGTGAAATATTTCAGTTCTGAACAAAGGAGGTGGGTAAACAAGTGGCTTTGAGGACAAGAGGAAAGCATTGCTATTCTTTGCAAAGAATGCCCTAAAGCATGAAAGCAGAGCACACACATTGTATCCATGATACTGCTGTCTCCCTGAGGCACAAAGGGATGGCAACGGGGCTCACACAACTTTGACTCCAGCCAAGTAGCAGGGATCCCAGTGGAGTTCCCATGGAGCTTTCATCAGAAATGAGGATTCATAGTGTGTTTAATCTCATCCCCTAAAGACTTTGCTCTGTGTCAGACAGCAGCAGTGCATAAAGACTACAGCTGCAGTCTGGCAAACGGGGTCTAAAGTTGCACAGTTTAGTGTAAATCAGCACACACACATCCTGCTCCCCCCAAAAAACCAAACAATAACCAAAAAAAACCCAACCCAATCTCAGGAGAAATCGAAGAAAGATCACACTTCATCCCACCAAATACAGAGTCTGAATTACAATGCCTCAGCCTCTGCACATCAAACATTGTTATTACAGGACAAACTCCTGTTGGAGTTGCAGCCTGTTTGTCACATGTGATTATGTCCAGTTCTTGCCCTCAATGTCAACAGAAGAAAGGCATTCATTAGTGAGCTCCCTGGTAAAACACAGATGAAACTTTGCACAGGAGTGCTATACTGAAGAATTTCTTGCCTGGAGAGAAAGAGACATTCATTGTCTGACTGCTCTAAAAATCTGAACATGATCAGGTCAGACAGATCTGCCCACAAGGTTACTGTTTTATCTTATAAGATCCCAGGTAGTACCTCTGAAACAGCTGTTCTACAAGTCTTCTCTTTCAAAGAGCAGTGTAAAAAATACTTCCCTTACTATCTCAGCCTTGCTTCTAATAATTTCATTTTCTCTTTGTATGTTTTGCTCTTCTGATACAGGTAACTGCTGAGACATTGTTATGTTCACCCAGAATTTCACAGGGTCACCAAACTCCTCCTGTCTATGTCATCTTGAAGAATTTTACTTTGTGAATGGATGCAGAACTTAACATTGAGTATGGATTCGTTTGACTGCTTCCTGAAGTTGAAGAGTGTTGTAAGAAAGAGGCTTAATTCAGCCTTTATTCCTGTACATTTTAAATATCTTTTAACACATTACCCAAGCTGGTGTCATACAGATTTTTAACTTGAAAGCTTTTCAAGTATAGCTGATGGCAAACATGTTTCAGCTCTATAATTGCTTTATCTTCTTTGTCAAAACTAGTGACAGAACACAAGTCCCAGAGCTGATAATATTGATATTAAAATGTGCTGTAAAAAAATCTTTTTAGGCTAGTGATTCTTGTTATTCTGGCAAGGGATTATTTCAGCATCAGCCAGTTATTCTGACTGTGAGAATAAATCTCAAAAGTTACCAAAGTGTCCACAGGGGACACAAAATGCTCTGTGTTCAGTTTTGCCTCTTACATTTTATCCTTTCATTTTTCTTCACAAGACAATAGTAAAGAGGATCATTTAGTACTGCCAATTAAAAAAATATTTTGTCTACAGCCCACTTCTGTACTTTATTTTAATGGCCTTTTCAAAGATTTGCAGCTAAATTATATGGAAATATTTTTAATTTTACATATTTTGCTTGAAAAAAATCTCATATTAATACATGGAATATGAGAAATCATTATTGGAAAGGTTTCTTCAGGCTAAAGACTTCAGTTTTTGACAATGGTTTCTATTCACAACATAAATTGCATGACCTGAATGGTGTTCCCAGAGCTTTGTACTTAAACTAAGCTCCACTGGGAAACTGCCAGTAACCAGTACTTTTTGTGGACTGTGTCTGTCTTTCCACTAGTGCTCTCACTACAAATGTGAGACACAAATCTCTCCCAGATCTGCTGGTTTCTGGTATGTCAAGAGAGAAATCATCAATAATAACTATTGATGCAAAGTCTAGCCTGGCATCAGGCACTGCTGGTGTCCCTCAGGGATCAGCACTAATGTCTTCATTAACGATTTGGATGATGACACAGAGTGTGCTCTTGCCAGGTTTGCAGATAACACAGCTTTGGGATGGCAGGGCAGCCCATCAGAGGGACCTGAACAGCCTGGGGAAATGGGCTGACAGGAACCTGGGGAGTTAAACAATAAAAGCAAATACAGATTCCTGCATCTGGGATGGAAGGACCCCTCACAAACCAGACAGGCTGGAGCCAAATCTCTGGGAAGCAGCTGTGCAGAAAAAACTGAAGGTCTAGGTGCACAAGTTCACATCAATCAGTAGCAGATCCTCCTTGGATCACAGGAGCCTAGGAGGCTTTGCCTGGGCTGCACTCTTGTGACCACAAGTTGAGAGAAGGGATCATTCCCTCTGCCTGGCACTTGTGAGACCCCTCTGGGATGAAACATCCAGTACTGGTCTCTCCAGTACAGGACAGATGTTCACATTCTGGAATGATTGGGTGAGTGGCCACCCAGATGGTTTGGGGGATGATGGAAGAGAGGAGGCAGAGAGAAATGGGCTTGTAAATGCTGGAAGAGAAAACACTCCCAGGATGTCCTTACTACAGTCTATGCTTCTCTGAGCAGGGGGTGAAGGGAAGATGGAGTCAGATTCTTCTTAGAGTGCACAGCAGTAGGATAAAGGCAACAGACACAAGAAGGAACATAGGAAAGCAATTAGACAGAAAGAAAATTTTCTTACTATACTGTAGAGGGTGATCTTGTCCCCCAATAAGTTGCAGCTGTTTCAGTTGCTGAAGATTGGAGGTGGGCCTGATCTTAACAGGCCACACTGCAATCAATAAGAGCTAGTGCTAGATAAGAGTAAGGAAAGAGGAGTCAGGAGAGTCAGATTACTGTGAGGACCTGGAGAAGTCAGTGTGTAGAGGAGCTGCCTGTATCAAGAAGGTCTGAAGCTCTGATAATATGAAATCCTCGTACTATGATGATGATAGAACTCGAGTTATCTAAGACAACACTATACAAGTACTCAAATGCCCAGTAAGCTGTGGAATATCCCTTCCTCTTTGTAGGTATTTAAGACTCACCTGGACAGATGCCAGTACAATCTGATCTCATTAGGTTTGCTGTTAGCAGGGAGTTGGCCTAGGTGACCTCTGGAGGTCACAATGAAACCCAAATTATTCTAAGACACTATAATATCTAGATACAGGAAGAAGAGCTGTAGGGAGCTGTTGACAGTTAACCTGCAAATGGCTGGAAAAACCAGCAAGATAAACAATCTAATCAATGATGAGCCTGTTGTCCTATCATTAAGAGGTCTTAAGATTTTAGGATACATTTTAAAGGTAAGAAATACTGAAGATGAAGTGATGAATAGACAATGAGATAATATCCTGTATCAGACTAGCAGGAGGATACCCTTGAGATCATTCTAGTCTTTTCTTTGATAAGAAATTCCAGGTAGTTTAGACCTGCTGTGATTAAATGGCACTTTAGGTTTTTCAGGCTGAGGAAAACATTTAATGCAATAAGAATAAAGCAGCAAGGGATCTGATTAAACCAAGGAACTGATAAATTGTACCAAAATGAGAAGGCTGAAAATTGGTTCATAGATGGTCTGAAATTGGGACTACATCTGTTTAATATTTAATTTTGCCATTATCATTAAAAAGATGCAGAAGGTGGTATTTGTCAGTGTCAAAGGTGAGACGTTATCAGCATCAGAGAAGACTGAAATATCCTACAGACTGAACTGAACAATCTTTGGGATGACAGCATAGAAACTGGATGATATTTAATTGCACAGCACACAAAGCCATGTATTTAAGGAATTGCAGTCAGCTGGAAATTACCAAGGAAAAAGATGTGGATGTGGTGGCAAATCACTCACACTCTGTCTGGTGTACAACACAACAAAAGGCTGTAATTTTACTGACTTTTTTTGATGCTTCTAGATTTCCTACCAGAGAGCAACCCTGAATATTGTACAATTTTTCACAACCAGCTTTTAATTTTTTAGAAACCTTTGGGTTTTCCACACAGCAAAATGTATATGTGTGTGCACAGAGGAAGAGATGGAAAAAGATAAGACAGGGGAGACTCTGAAATTTTTAGGGTTGGGATTTTGTGTTTGAATAAACAACCACTAATTCCAGACATGTGTCCAAATACTGCTTTGGAAAGCTTCTGGCAACACCTTGAGCTGCACTAAGGAAGGAACTACTCCAGTTAATGCTTTTGGAGGGACAGCAGGTGACATTTTGCCAGCTTTTCTTTTGGCAGTGTCATTTCCATGCTAGACCTATCCCAAAGATTTTACGTGCTTGAGGTATTCAGAAAAAGTTGTTGTTAGGCTGTGGAAGTCAGAAGTAACAATTTTCTTACATTGAACCATATTAATAAGTTCTGTTATTCTGCTCTGATAGTTTCTTATTTTATTATTATATACATTATTAACTATGCTAGCAGCAGGACATAACAAATGCAAAATACTTGTTCAGGAACACTACTGTTTCCAGCAGGGAATAATTAAGAATGCATGTCAATAACATTTAGGATTCTAATGAATAAAAGATAACTCATGCAGGCAACTCAGAGACCTGCATAATTTTCTCCAAGAAGGTTAAAATGCATGATGAGTGCCTAATTCACAGGGAAGCACTTTTGGGTCATATATTTCAATAGCAGACAGGATGAGATCAAGGTTCAGGAAATATACAGGTTTGAAATTTCATCTTTCCTGCAGGAAGCCTTCAAAAGGATGTCAGAAATCTTCAGTGCAATTCACCTGAAAAGCAGAAAATACCTTGCAGAGGTGGAATTTTAGACCTTCAACACTTAGCAAAGAGAATATATATAAACATCAGAAACTTTACCTCTCATTCTTGGGAGCACTGACTGCATTTCCCCAGCTGGATCTGAGTTGGTAAACAACTGCAAAGCACAGCTGTGCTCCAATCTCCATAACAGCAGCAAATGAAAGCAGTGAAGAATGTGACCATCAAACTGACCTTTTTTCAGACCCTCCACCATTCCTCTAATTCTCCTAATTGCCAGATGCAATTTAGTTTTACATCACAAAATGACCTTGATTTTATTTTTTTCTAGAAAATTAGCAAAGGACACAATGCGTTTCTGTGGCTCAGTTCATTTAATCCATCTCATTAGCTTTAAACTTTGCTATCTATGGCAAGTGTAGGCTGTAGTATTATTGTCTGAATCTTATTGGATTCCACACTACAAAACTGTAACAGTGTGTTTAGAAATGGTTCCTACCTCTTAAGTACTCTTCATTTCAAGTGGCATTCTGCAGGCATTTTGAGGGCAGGGGCAAGATGGGGACTGTGGGGAGAGAAAACAACAAAGAGAGCAAGTGCAAGGGCTGTGACTGTACAGAACACAGGCTTTAGACAACCAGGGCTCATGAGACAGGCATTGGTGCACAGATCCACTTACAGTGCTGCCTTTAAAACAGCAGATCTAAAAATTATCAGAAATTTCTAACACAAAAAGCACAAAGAAGACTAGTTTGCTGGTTTGGAATTTTTAGATGCCTGCCTCTCCATTGCTTTGATAAAACCAAATGCTGAAGTGCAGCTGATGTCTTGGCATCCCCTCCTCCCTTATGGAACTCAATGGTTTTCCCAAATTTAAAAAAGAATTCCTTAAAACTTGAACCAAACCTAGAGAATGTAATTAGTTTTGGATAGGTTACAACTGCCCACCCTACCAAGCAAGCAGACAGCAGCCAGGACTCCACGTGAGGCACTCAAAAGTTTCCAAACTGGCATTGGGGCGTGGGAGGTCCCCAGGCAGGCCTCTGCTGCAGGCTGGGACTGCTCAGGGCTGGTGCAAGGCACACTGAGGAAATAAAGGGCTTTGTGTAGCACATTTTATTACCTGTAGAAGAAAAAAAAAAATTTCTGCCACTTTTTGTCAATGTTGTTCAAAATTATTCTCATCTCATAAATGATTTTAATGTCACCTGGCAGCTCACTATGCCTTTATCCGTGCAGGGACAGCCACTAATTAGTTTTGCTCCTATTCCAAGCTGGGGTAAGCTACAATAGAGCAGGATTTCAGGCAGCTTTACCTTTACCCCTGTGCTGTTGCCTAGAGTAGAATAGACAGACTGGGTTTGGCCAGGTTGGTTCCTATGATGGATGGGCACAATGAAATCTCTTCTGCCCCTCTGGGTGCTTCTTTCCCCAGCAGCACAGTTCCCTCCCTAAGAACAAGCCCCTTCTCTTAGCCTGCTGCCATGTCATGTGTAAAGAGCTCGGTTTTCTTTGTCATAGTCTCATCCCATTTCTTTCTCTTTCAACCCAGTTTCTTCTTCCTGTTGTGAGGGAGATTAAATTTCTGTGTCCAATTTTACTGTATTTGCTGTGTTTTGCTAAAAGATGATGGAGTATTTCATCCGCAGGCAGTGATGTGAATTTGGGTTGGTTCCAGGGTCCTCCAGATTTCTAGACCTAGCTAATGCATTTCTGATCTTTTCAAGCTCCCAAGGATTTAGAACAAAACTTAGAAACATTATCAGAGCAAACCCTACATTTAAATGCCAGGGAGTGAGCCAAAACAGACCTCCAAGCATTAGTTTAAAAACCTCAATTGACATGTTTGTTTAAAGGCAGTATTCAAGGTGCTGCTTGGCCACAGGAGATATAATTAAAATAGTGTTTCTGACAGGGAAAACAAAACCCTTCAAGTTGATCTCTTAGCCACGCTGACTAACTGCAATGATTTAGCCCAGGGAATATGTGATGATACTTTTACATCAGAGCTTTTGAGGGTATTTTTTAAAGAGCAAGCATGTGGTGGAGGTATATCAGGCAATTTGACATTGTAATATTGTCTGATCTCCACCAACCAGATTCTGCAACCAACAGCAGGAAGCAGGGCATCAGCTGGCAGCTCTAAATTCATATTCCAAAGGCTGAGGTACATTTTACAAGCCATCTGTGGCCTGCTCTCAAAGGGACAGAAGGCACACAGGAGTGCTTTGAATTCTAATGAGTGCATTGGCTTGTCAGTGTCCTCTGCACTGGCACCCTGCTTCCCTTCACACTCCAAGTTATTTACCTTGAAAAGACAGAAAAGGATCTGTGCTAAGTCACCCACTGCTCAGCTGAGGTGCAGTGCTTCCTGATATCCCAGCCATATCCCTGCAACTCTCCTTTTCCCTCTCCTTCTCTGAGAAGACATAGTTTCTTGCTTGGAATTAATCTAATGAGGATGAAGAAAGAGCCTCTTTGCTAAAAATAGAGGTAGAGAAGTGCCAGATAATATTTCTCTAGTTTCTGGGAAATTCTACACAGCACTTACCACAGGCCAAGTAATAACTTACTTGATTTCTCCATCTTTTCACCGACCAGTCTGTGGACTTGTGTAAGATTTGTCACTCTGACCATTTCCTGGAGACCTTTCAGAGGAAATTATTACTACTCCAGAAAAATATTCTGCAATCCCAAACAGGATGAGGATGACAAGACAGGAGCTTTACTACAAGCAGAATAATTACATTTGAATTACTGTGGCACAACTGAAGACAGTATTTGGCCCTAAGTCTCTGGTTTCAGGCTGTAAGTGCAAATGTCTTCCTGCAAACAGCAGTTACTACTTTCCAGCAAATTAGGCAA
Organism: Serinus canaria; assembly: GCF_022539315.1. NCBI lineage: Eukaryota > Metazoa > Chordata > Aves > Passeriformes > Fringillidae > Serinus > Serinus canaria. The sequence goes on from NC_066323.1 coordinate 18,102,369, forward strand.
CATTCCAGGGGGACACTTGAGTTTACTGGAAATGATCTTTTAATTCTTTGTAAATGAAGGACTAAAAATTATGGTCAGGTCAAGATGGTCTGGGGTGCACTTCAGAATGTAGATCAATAGCCAGAAAAATTCCAAATAGACTCCCAGATAAGTGTCAGTGCAGATTTTCCTCACAAAATGAGTAAAGTGCTGCTCTATTGGCAACCTCATTATTCACTACTTAGCAGATGCAGTAATGACTTTAGGCAAATGTGAATATTGAACCTGAAAGGTCTCAGTGCTATAAGAAGGAAACAAGCAGAAATGACATTTGTGTTATGTCTTAGTCTCTCAGAGGGCCAACAGAGCAGAAAACAGGAACTCAGAATTTGAGCAAATTGTTCTTCTAGGGCAGAACTGTTCTGAGAGTAGAGGAGTGGAAAGTGAAGCAGAAAGAGCCCTGTGAAGTACTTTCCTTTCTTACTGTGCCTTTCTTTCCTGAAGAGAGCAGGGGCCATGAATGTGACACGTTTCTAGTAATGTGCAGGGCTGGATGGGTCACACAGACCCCTACATCCCTGCTACACCACTGGTGAGGGAAAACATGAACCATGACTTCCTCCACAGCAGTGGCAAGCTGAGCAAGGAGTGTCAGGGTCCCAGTTGTGGGTTTCTCTGGGTCTGGATTGAAGGCACTAGAGTCACTATTTCATGTTTATTATTTCTTATCAGTAAAACAGTCTCACTACTGTGAGTTCAGCAGCTTTTCACTAGAAGGCACAAAATGACCGACTATCTCTTGTTACAAGGGCTTTTAAGACTAAACTATCCAAAGAACTGACACCTGGATTATTTTCCCTTTTAACCCAATAACTGATCCCAAAGAGCTGCAATGGGGACTTTGCTGCCCAATTACAAAATTCCACCCAAACCCATGAAGAAGGAAGAAGAAGCAGCCCAGGACAACAACCTGCTTGCTTCCATCCACAACATACTAAAAAATCCCAAAACCTAAATATCTCACAAAGTGATACACCTACACTAGTCTCTATAATCTATTTCACAGTTTTGGGGTTCTAGTCTCTCTTGAAGTCTAGGAAACTTTCTCCATGGATGAGGGTCAGAGTCAGTGCTCCCCTGGCGGTCAGGGCACCCCAGAGCAGACAGAGAAATACTCCTGGTGCTCTGGGCTTCCATAAAGGAGTATGGCCAGGGGAACACACATGGAAGTCTGCATGAAACGTACAGATCACACTTCATCAGCCAATAGCCTCTCCTTTGTGTAACAGCCTGAACAGCCACCTGGGCAGAGCTGGGTTATTCCAAGACACAGTGCTTATGACAGGTCAGAGCAGATTCAAAGCTTTCCTAGAACAGAATAGATTATTTTGCTAGCCCAAAACGCCTTTGAGCAGCAAACCTCAGTGCTGTGATAAAGCTGGTTTGGGGTGGCAATCAGACAAGGCCAGTGGAACAGAAATGGTCAGTGGGGTTGGTTTAACAGGAAATGAAAATGAAAAGGATCCATTTGGGACTTTGGCATAAACTTGAGAACTGTGAACAGCAGAGTCAACCCATAAATTTTCAGACAGGAGCTGTGTCATCAGCAAGCCTTTCGGGGTTTGCAGAAGGCTTTTAAAGTCTTGAGTAAGAAAACTGCTTCTCCTGGAGCTCCATCTCTTTTCTCTTCCACAGTTCTGTGAGGAACAGCTGCTCCTCTACCAGCAACACCCTGAGAAGAGCTGGGACTTGCTGTATAAGCTGAGAAAAAAGTGGGGCTAGGAGGAAGGTGTCTGCCCATTTCCCAGAGCACTCTCTCCCTCAACTGGGGTTATGTCTGGATTGTGCTAATCCCAGTCTCCTTCAGCACAGGAGCTGCTCCCATGACCCTACACTGCCAGCTCCTGTGCTACCACTTCAAACTCTTGAAGAGGTAAATTACTCAGTCTGACAACCTCTACCCAAAAGTGGAAGCCACTCTGCTGTGTTTCAACCAAGAGAAACATTTCTCTGGAAAATGAGAAAGTAACTGTTTTTTTTTTAAGATGAGATGAAAGAGGGAGCAGGGGTTTTGTGAGGAAATTTGCTCTAGAGGACAAATATAAAAATGTCCTGTTGCACTGTGGATATGGATGTAAGAGGGGAATGTAGGTGGCCTTCCTTAGTGAAACAAATTTGCATAGATAGTAAGTCAGAAAAAGAAGTGAGAACCAGAAAAATTCTGTTCTATTTTTCTTAGCATTTATCCTCCTTTGAGGTAGGAAACACCTTTTCTTCTAGGAGCTGACAAATCTATGGACAACTACTGGAACTGGAAGTCATTGGACCAGGAAAAGTAAGAAAAAGCAATATTTCCTGTGGTACTCTTAATACTTTGTCATTTAATTGTAAAATACATCTTACTCACCCAGCAACTCCATTTTAACTTCCATGCTGTAAGCAAAGGTAAACATGAAGAAGCATTTCTAGAAGTAAATGATGCATGGAAAGGTGTTAAAAGACTATTTATTGTAAACATATATTTAGAAAAAGGATGCAGAAGTGAAATTTTTCTGATTTAAAAAAAGACTAGCATCCTGGTCATTCAACTTAGAATTCTGCCACAAATCTTCTTACCCAATCAGAAAGACCTGAGGCAAAGGGTCCAAACAGCTTAAAAAATTGTACTCTGAGAAAATTTTCCTTACCACTGCAGTTTAACACACCCCCAGACTTGGAGGACAGTGACACTCTATAAGAACAACCCTAAGATAACACCTCCCTAGTCCACTGTGCCTGACACAGCTTAAGATGCTGCTGTGCCTATAGAAAAACACTGAACACTAAAGAGTACATAAGCAAAACTTAACTAACAATTCCTTTAGTACTCTGGTAAATGAAAACTGAATTTCTGGTTGTACCACCCAGCCTGCTCTGTTCCCTGAAGTTTCATGGAATTCTTTCATATGAACAGTTTATTTCCCTCCCACCATTCAGTGTGAATAAAATCAATTTAGACATGTAACATTACCTGACTAGTGAGATAAAAATCTCAATGCCACAACTCAATCCTTTTGTGTTTCAAGCCTAGGGAAAAAAACTGAACAATTAATGTCCATGGCATTAATACAGGCAGAAGGACCCATCACAACCACCAGCACCGATTCTCAAAAGCGACAACCCTCTGCCAAACACTGACATATTCTCAGCCCAAGAAGCAAATTACAGGGAAAACTAAAGCAGCTGAAGGCCACTCTGAATTCTGTCTGGTTCTGCTTTGTTTGCAGGTGAAATCCCTTCTTGCTCTACAGCACAGAACTGTCTTCAAAAGTGTTAGAGGGGGTTGTCATTTCCCAACAGACTGAGGGAAGCTGCTCTGGAAGAGGCTGTATTGTAATGGCACCTGATTTCCTGTCATGAGGGCAATGTTTTGCAGATCTTGGCCATCGTTCAATTTGAAACTGGAAACACCACAGCTATAGCTAGTTTAGCTAAGGGGAAGCTAAAGTAAACTGTGCTTTCTAAAAGTAGTTATTTTTATGATGTGTGAGGGGGAACCTTGCTGTTTGCTTCAGCCATACTGAGCAGAGAGTTTAAAAAAGAAAGAAAACCTTGCACAGGGAGGAACTCTTCCCAGGGCCCAGATCCCTTTGCATGCAAGGAATTGCCTCTCCTTGCATGTAAATTTTAAATGCTTGTTGAAGGTCATGGCATGGAAAAACTGAACAGGACTGGTTTTGTGGTGTCCAAACCACAGTGCATATCACCATTGCTTCATCTGTGTCATTTCCTTTGCACACCAGCTACTGTTAGGAAAAAAAAAAAAAAGAAATTCAAACATCTCTCTGCTTCAGTAGTGTTGTCTACAACCATTTTCTGTGTCTATCTTAACAGCACAAGCAAAATGTGCCATCAGAAGGAGCAGGGCAACCCTTTGTGGTTTAGGATGTGGTAAGTGCAGGATCGCTTGGCATTCTGCAGGTTTGCAGTTTCCCTGCTCACTAAGGCTGGCGTGCCCTGCCTCCCTGTGGTTACTGCTGTCCTGGCATAGCACAGCGTGTCCCCACAGCCTAGAGGAAATCACCTCCTGCAAGGATTGCCGAGCAACTCGTTCTTTGGACTTGCTCAAGCCTGAGAATATTTTGGAATAAGCCAAGGATGCTGTGGAGGCCAAGAGCATCATCAGTGGCAAAAAAAGCATTTCAGTAATGCTTGAGTTTCTCTAATGCCTCTCTGATTATGAAGAGACATTAAAAACACCACATAAAATAAGAGGCATTGTAGTGTAAATTAGCTGAATTCTGAGCTTGACTAACAAAATTAAATTTATTCTGAATTAACATATTAATCGTTCAGAGCAAGGCTTTTCAAAGGAAGCTCTTATAAATCTTTTGGCTGCAATTTGATTAAACTTGTCTTTTTCCAGCCTAAAGCCTTTTTATTTAACACTGGTTTATCATGCATGTTTTCTTTCTAGGGTATGTTAAAGGCGGTTTGTTATTAGCCTTTCCCTCTGATTTACAACAAAGAAGAAAAACAAATTACTGTGAACACTGAAGCACTTTGAACACTTTAAAACAATTTTCATTATTATATATCAGCATTCACAACTGATTGCATAAAAAAAAACAACTGTGTTTAGAACGTTTTCTAAACTCATTATTTCTCCTGGCCCTTGAAACATAGCTCACAACAGGGGACGATCTGTGGAGCTGAATTTTCAGGGTTATACCATGGATGGCTTTTAATATTTTTAACAGGTCTCGAAAGGGCTGAGCTCAGTCTCACTTCTCTTCACCACTAGAGGGCAAAATGTTCTCACAGAACTGCTTAAAAAGAGAGAAAAAATATATTCAAGATGTTAATTTTGAAAGTACACAAAGTGTCCTGAAAACAAGAGGATTACAAAAATAGGAAAGAGAGATATTACAGACCCCAAAACTTAGACAAAATAGGATTGCATCTTCGGAAGCCATGTGTCGTTTTTAGCCTGAGATCCTCTGTCTGCATTTTTCAGTTATTTTAAAGTTATCAAAGTAGAATAAAATTCTTCTAGAACTGAAAATAGATAACAATGCCCTGTGAGATACATGTCTGTCTCAACATCAGGAAAATAGTTTTAGTACACTATATTTTGTTCTTTGCTAATGACTTAATGCTCAAAATATCAATAGGCCATTAATAAACAGAGCTTCTACACACAGTTCCTATCTGTTAATGCAGAGTCTAAATCAGACCTGCACAGATGTAGGGAGATTTCTTCCCCCATTATTAAGTATTTGCTTAAGGGCCAGGATAAATGAAGAAAGGGTTTTTCCTGCCTCCACATTCACACATACACAGACCATCAGCATTTGGACAATTTCCCCTTTCTGTCAGCACCTCTGTCTGAGAAGGGCTGTCCTCACTTACAGAGAACAATTGCCTCCACTGCTATTTATAATAACATGTGGCATTTTGGTAGCATCAAAAAGTGAAAAATGAATTCACCTATATTTTCACCTCAAAGATTTCTCACCAGATGAGGACAAGCCAATAAATACTTATGGATACAACAGAAGTAGTGAGAAATCAGTGATAATTGGCAACTCAACACATATCACCTGAAAATTTTTTCCTCCAGTGCTACCTAAAAAATTTACCATGGTTTTAAGGCTTGAGTCCTCCTTGAATAGTTTTTTCATTCATTTTCTGTAACCAACATAAAACCAATACAGAGACTTTAGTCATGACTCTAAATTTCCTTTCTTACTCTTTTACTTTCCCTGTGTCCACACATGAAGTTCTACAGAGACTTTGGACATGTAAAATTAAACCCAGAGCTGCCCATTAAGTGCAATCTTTCACTTTTCTCCATCCTAAGTACTGGGGGGAAAAAAAGACAGAAGGAAAAAATCTAACATAAACAAATGTTTTGCATGTGAAAAAGTGATAAAGGAATCCTTCTCAAAGGAAAGTGGCCTGGAACTGATGAAGATGCTCTCATGGCTTTTGTGTAAAAGAGTGAGTTCAAATGATCAGTTGGAATGAAATTTTGGATGTAACAGTATAGAGAGGAGGACTGGATTGAGATGAAGTCCTGTTTAATCCAATTTAGTAAAGTTTTTCATTTAAATTGGTTCCTGTAGTAATGGTAAAGGAAAAATAAACTACATCTGATGTGTTGAACAATAACATCTTATGTGTTTAATCATAAGATGCATGTTAGTCCCACAAAAGGGTCAAAGACTTTTCAGAAATTGCAAAGCAACAGGCCCTGCATTGATAAGGAAAAAATGAGATTTCTTTCTCTTTACAAAGCAGTGTTGCCAGAATAATTCCCCTACCAGTGCTTTTGTGAGTGGTGTTCTGAGAAAACTGGTCTGAACTGGCTCTTAGTCATTCACATGTTCTACTTTGAGCTTCTCTGGCCATGAGATTGAGTGCATCTTTTAATTAAACACTGGTTTTAATAAATCACTAGCAGATTTCTCAGGAACTGCTGGTACTAAGCTCCTTTCTACTGTATTACTCATACCTAGATCAGAGAAATAATTGATGCCCAGCTCCATCAAGACAGGCTGTGCAGACAGGGATGACTTGCACTTTTAGTGGTACAGCTCTTCACACTAGGAGTGCTGGATGCTGCTTCAACACCACATAACAGCCATGAACATAGGTGTCCTCTTTGAGTGGGACACTTTCACCAAAATAAAAACTACTATCTTCCAGAAACCTCATGAGATGGACTGCCCTGCTGGGAAATAGTGCAATTCAGAATGGATCTCAGCATTGGCACCCATGAGGAACCAGTCACTCCAAGCACAGAAAAAAGACAGCTGCTGCTTCACCTCCTCCTGCAATGACTGATGCAAGGCCCTACAACACATGAGGCATAACTGCTGCCTAATTCAATCTGAGTAAATCTTTAGATGCTTTTCTGCTTCCTATATCTGAATCAGAGGAAATAAAGCTGTGTAAACATCTGTTTCTCTAGGACTCTGATATCTGAGTCAATATAAAGAGAAAACATTTTGGAAAGTATCATTTTGCTGCTGTAGAAATCCTTGCCTTACCCATGTCTTAAGTACAGCATGCAGTTATGGCCTCTGCATCCCAAAGACACAAATTAATTTACAGAAAGTAAATATGAGGGAAAATAAACAGATCAGAAGGATGTGTAGCAATATTTCCCAGGTGTGCATAATTCCTAGAGCTACAGTGATCATGTAGTGATTACAACCAGTGCCATTGTCCTCTGTTCTTTAACACAGCAGGGAGGATTGCTGGCTACCTTGCTTGATAAAAGGAAAGTATTCTCACATAAGGTAGACCTTAACTTTGCTAATTCCTTCCCTTTCTCTGTCCTCTTTATGTAGTTTCCCTGGTGTAGTGTATCTTCAAGGATGGTGCCTGACAGCCTGTGATTGAGTCAAACTGGTGTGGCTGCTCCATGAAAATTGGATCTTACTAGCTTAAATCAATTAAAAAGAACAGGGGGTTCTAAGGGGGTAATAATATTTGAGTAAAGGGACTTTATCCCTGAACCAACAGTATCCCTTTAATTTGTTTTCAAATGAATTACACTACGTTATACGAATTACTCAGATAGAAAAAGGACAGAAAAATACTGCTTGAGTAAAAGCCACTCCCATGGAAGTCTTACTGAGTGCCACTGATTTGATTTTGAACAGGCTTTTGAACAGGCTTGCTCTCACTTTCTCTAGAACATGCATTCTGCATGTTTATTTGAAGAAATCTGACTCTGCTTTTTAAAGCTGAGCATAGGAAATGAAAGATTCTCCTACAGAGAAGTGTTTTTTGTACAGATAAGAGAGACCCAGCTCCAAGACTTTCTCAATGCCTTGTACCTGCAGCACTACCATTTTTTGTCTCTGTTCCACACTGCATCCATGTGCATGGCTTTGCACAGAGCAGGCATGAACCCTTCCCTGATGAATGTTCTTCACAGAAAGGAATTGTTCTGCTAAATTTATAGCCTTTCTTAAAGACACTTCCATTTTACTTTTAGGAAAAAAATACAGGAAAGTCTGAGAAGGTCTGATTACTTCTGAAGTCCACTCACTGCTTTCCATGAAAAAAAAAATTCCTTTCTTAAAAAGCAAACAATGTAAAAGTAATTTACCAACAAGGAAAAAAAACCTCCAGTGAAAGTGAAAATACTCAATCCTAGTAAAAAACCAGCATCTTGGGCTTTAAGCTGTCTGACTTCCTGTCCATTCACTACTTGAGATTTTCTCTCTTCTTATTTGAGTTATAGAGGTTTTAACCAGATCCTACCCAACTTTAGCCAAGCTGGTCTCTTCATCATGGCAGGTTCTGGCAATCCTGTCACTTAGAAATCACTACAGTCTGTAAAGTTTTGGGGTTCTCAGCAGAGGAAGTACAAGCAGGGAAAACTGCCTTTTAGAGAAGTGCTGCAGCACTGGTAATAACAAATGCACTGTGACTCAAAGCAGTGACTGTGTGGGGATAGGAGAGGGAAAGCAGCAAGGGTAAGGGGAAAATGTGGAACAAATCAATGTTTTATCAATGTCCTGCTGAAAAACCTACTGAGCTTGGTGCCTTCTTTCCCTGAGCACATGGCTGAACTTTAGGTCCAGCAGAGCAGTGCAGTGACTGTTCTCAGGCTGCTGTGCAGTTGCTTGAGGAAGGAACTGATTGGTGAGTGTGAGGACAGTCCCCAAGCACTCACCTGTCCTACACTCATGCCAGCCCAAATGCTCCCCATGCACACAGTGAGCCACAGCATGGCCACAGCCAGCAGCCAAGTAGAACAGAAGGATAGGGAGAGAAAAGGTAGTAGCTCATCTGTCTTATTTTCTTGGAAGTGCAAGCTGGTTCTCTGTGTTTTATAGGGTTTTAAATATTTCTAAGGAAAGCAGAAACTTGTCACTGAACCCGGGCCTTATGGGTTTTGCTGATAAAAGAAATAATTTTTCACATTCTTCAAAGCACATCTCAACATAACTAATGGTAAAGCACTAATCCTCCTCTCCCTTGGCACTCATACCTACAAGAGATCTACTGACAGTGTATTTGTACTCAGTACTGCACTACAGCTTAGCCAAACTCAGACTTAGCTCTTTAGAACTCCTTACTCTTTAGAACCTGTGAGAATTGTAATAAGAATAGTTGCTTTTAGACTTAATTTTTAAAATATCAGACTGGCAGTTTTAATAATATAATTACAGGTACTAAGTCTTTGTTCTGGTACATTTAATATACCAGCAATTCAGGCACACTGGATACAAATGCATACCTGTAAAATAAAGTTTATAAAGCAACTTTAAAAAGAAACAAAATAAAGTTTATAAATAAACCCAGTTGAAAAGCTAGTCTTGGATATTTTAATGAAAATTTGGAGACATACCTTTAATGCTGATCATTAAATCAGTGTGAAGCCCTGACTGTGTAAGTGTCCATAATATGACCCTTTCAAAACACATGTTTTATAAGACTTCATGGAAAGGGCATCAAGCAGCGGAAAGAAGGGTACAAACAGGCTGCCTTTGCTCTGAAGCTTCAGGAGTAACTCACCAAGCCTTCCCCTAAAGCATCTGTACAGTTATGGCTTTGGGGTCAGCAGATGTGCTTGAACCACTTCCTTAAAGCTTGCTAGTATCAATGTTTCAAGAAGGAAAATGGGAAAAAATATTATGTATTGAGCTATTCTCTTCCAATATAGCCCCACACAGATGCTGCTTTTGCAACACACTTCCACTGTAGGCAATAGCTTATGTAAGTTAATACTACAATAAAAACATACATTCATGACATTAAGGAGCTTCATTTACTGCAGTTTTTTTACTGTAGTGGTCTGGATTGTGGCTAGCAAAGAGTTAAAACAAGAAGCATAGACAGAGCTCCAGGCAGTAGAAAGCCAGTTTGCACTGCTGATTCATCTGGGGACTCCAAAGGAGCTGTTCCATCTTCTGCTCTAATATGTTAAAAGGTGGATGTGTCAGACATAAAAGATAATCTGTGCTCTTGCTGTAGGCAGTTCAACTTGCAGGGCTCTTGCAGAAATGTTGTTACAATAGGTCTGCATTTGCTCCAAACCTTGCCTACAACACTGACTAGGCACAGAAAAAAGCAGCTTTCTTGCTCTGCATACTTGTCAGAAGAACAGAGAAAGGAACAGGGAGAGAAGAAGCATCAGAGACAATGCAGAGACAAGAAAGCTTTGATTGGCTCAGCTCTCACTTAGAGAAATGCAGCCTGTCCCTGCTCCTGTCAGGAGGCTGGAACAGGAGCTCCTGCCAAGCTCTGTACAATCAGTAAGTTTCCACTCTCTAGCTGCATGAGCACACATTTTTGTCTCCAGGAGGAATGTGAGATCATCATGTGAATTGGAATGGTGCAGAGTCCAAAGGGCTCCAAGCAGGACAGCCACAGATATTGATGAAAACAATGTATTTAGAGAAGCTGAAAACATCCCTGATAGGAAAAGAACTTTGTTTATTAAGATAAATACAAGAAAGGGAACTGCTGTCAATTACAACAGCTCCAGTTCCAGGTCATGGTAGCACTTAGCACTGAACCACTTTTCTGAAGCCAGCTGGTTTTATCTGAAAGTAAACGCTAAGAAAGGAGGATAAGCAGTATGTCAGGTCAGAACTTAGCTGTCCCACTTCACCCTGAATTCTCTATAAATTTAGAACCTCATAAAAGCTGTCCTCCTCTTTTCCTCTCTTATAACACTTAGTAACTTCACCCTTCTATATGGAAAACTGGAAGTTCACTGGTTAGACTCCCTGCACCTAAACCTCATTGTCACATTCTCTCTTTTCCTTTTTTTTTTTTTTTTTTTTTGCTTTGTTTGGAGGGGGGTTGTTGGGTTTTTTTGTTTGTTTGTTGCTTTATTTAGTTTTAGTTTTGTTTGTTAGTTGTTGGGGTTTTTGTTGTTGTTATAGGAAATTATCATGGCAGCCACTGCAGTCTTTCTTGAAACATCTGTAGGTTTTTAATATCCTGCACTGTGGTTCCTGTAGGAGCAAGAAGCTTTCAACAGTACCAGACATAAAGTCTTGCCCAGCAGAATTAGTCTTGTAGTAGGTGGCTCAGCTGAACTGACCTATGGCATGTAAGTATTTCACATACTTTGCCAGTTACGTACTTCATAGACAAATGCCAAATGCTTTTTTGGGTGATAATTTAACCATTCCAAAGGCTACCACTCACTTCCTTCTGAAGTTCACCTTAAATATTGGACATCATCAGCACTATCATTCCAACCTGCTTGTCTGGAGCACTTCTAGTGAGAAACAACATTTACCTCTAGAGGCATTCCCTGAAGCCCACAATGAAACACTACCAGAGTGCTGTAAAATGGCAATTTTGGCCTTGTTTCCTGAACACCTCTCAATAACAGAAGATGAGCAAATGGGCAGTCTGGGGTGATTTGAAAACCTTCAGGGTTTCCTTCAGTTCTGGGATGTGCACTAGTTATCAGTGGTTAAAATCTGAAGAGCTACCTCATATGTGGGGTGATAGTGCACACATGGAAACTGTGAGAAGTGAGAAGCCAGGCTCTGCAGGAGCAGGTCACACTGCTGTCACTGCTGTTCTGCTGCCACTCTCTGCACTCTCACAGAAAGACAGTCAGTTCCAAAGCAAAGAGCAAGTTTCTCCCACTTGGCCCTATAAATTTTGATCACTTAGTTCTGTCAAACAGTTCTAGTGAAGCATTCACAGTGCTGCAGATGACTTATGTCCAGCTCCCTCCACCTGATGCTACAGCAAGCAAGCAGGAGCCTGGCTGGTGTCTGTTCCCCGCTTTGCTGCAGAAGCTCAGCATGATAGAAGGTCTAACCTCATTTTGCATCATTTTTCAGTGCTGCTGAGAAAAATTTGGCATCTCTCTTCACACTAAGCTTTTCTGGGTGGTGGCAGTGGCAAGGTGCCATTGGGGAAATGGGAAGACATTTCAAGTGATATGACCATTTCAAGTTTGGGAAAGAGACCACAAACACAAGTCATGAAAGGTTTTTGAGTTCAGAATGGAATAATCTTCAAGTACTTCTTCACTATTTACTGCTTGATAGACTTCAATGTAATGAAACTCTTTCATAGTCAGAAAGTTAACACAAAAACAACCAATCCAAGTGAATTTATCTACAAATCCAGACATCTGTGTGAATAACCTTGGGTATCTTTCACTCAGCCTTATTCCTGACTGTAATTCTGAGCACAAACCTCTCTCCTGGGTGTGGAAACATATGTGGCTCCATCTACCTCACAGCTGGCTCTGCCTTCTTGCAAAATTATTGTGCAGTATCCAGTGCAATGTAAGAAATCATCAACTACCAGAGTGTGTTGGCTTTTGGCTCATTTTTCTGAGAAGGTTCCTCTGAACTATGGCCAACTGAACACATCTGTTGTTGAGCAGAACACAACCCCATAAAGAGGTACTTCTCTCCTCTGCAAGGCCAAGATCACCAGCTCTTGGAGTCAGAACAACCTACTTCCCAGTTTTGAGGACAGACTCCCTGCCAAAGCACTTCTCAACAGATGTTCTGATTCAGCACTTCCTTTTTCTGTCAAACAACATTCTCAGCAATGGCACCTCTGCCTACTGGAGACATCATTGCTTGGGGCCTATGAAATATGACTGGGAGCCAAAATATCCACACCACAAAAACAGAGATAAAACCATGCCTTTTATCAAGTCTATTAGATTACAAGACAGTGGAGGAAAAGAGGATATTTTCATGAAACAGCCCAAATAATAAAGGTCAATGGATAAATATTGTAGTCTCACCCACCATAGAAAAGATCATTGCTGGCAAAGACACTTAGGAAATAGCACACTTAGGTCCCATTAGAGCCTGGAAGTGACACATGGAAGTTAGTTCAGTTTGATCCAAATTGAATTATTTCCTTCACACATATGTGCATCAAAACAAGCTTTCATTTTAGGTGTTGAAGTCATGCTAAAATAATTGAAAAAAACACTGGAAAACCAATGAGGTTGAAAAAACCAAACCACTGTTTTCTCTAAAGTTGACACATTCACTCAAAATCTACACTCTGTGTTCTATGAAAGAAGTTTGAGCACTGAAGTTTCCATCAGCCATGTCTGAATTATATTGCTTATAAACACAACCAGTGATTTGGCTGCTTCCACTAAAGCTAAATTCACACTCCATTTGAGAAAGGGAAACACTACTGCATTGGAAGAGCCCTGCTGTTTATCCTGCTTTTAATTGCTGTCTCCATTATCTGACCTCTCAAAAAGGCTACAAAGCAAACACCACAGTCCATGTTTGACTCGCCTACTCTCTCCCTGGCCAGGCTGATTTATTGATTGCAGTTGAAGATTAGCCAACACTGAAGTGCAGCTGATCACATTCTGTGTGAATTAGGTTCCACACAGAGTCTGAGGAACTGGAAATGTCACACTGTTTGAGGATGCTCAGTTTTATTCCAACTGAAGTATTTCCTTCACACACACACCCCAGTGCATCACCTCTGGTATAGTGAGAGAAGTCACTTGGCCCAAGATCATTAAAGGCAATTAAGCTGAGCCTCTGTAGAGACTGTAATCCCAAATTCCAGCTATTGAATTTCTTGGAAACTGTAGTCAAAGTAGTGGATATGCTTATCTCACCTGTGGAACATAAGCCTGTCTTTTGATCACCAAAGAGTTTTGGGTTTGGGGCTGTTTCGGACTGTTACCTAATTGCATATCATTAACATCATGGTGTATGCTCCTCTCCAGCATTACACACCAGTACTGTTTAAAAATATATGAGTAACATCCAACTCCAGCTGCAATATTCTTTCTTCTAAAGCATGGACAAAAATGAGGACATTGTGGAGCTATATTTCAAAGTATTCTATCTATTTGTTTCCAGATTTAGTCTGAAATTGAAAATAAACTTCCACAACAACCCATTGAGATATAACAAGCAAAAACCCCCCGTTTCTGAAATGGCATCAGCAGCTGGCAGTGCTGGCAAGTTTTTCCTGCATAAACATTTCAGGAAAATTTGCAATCTGATTTTAATTACAGCTCCTCCAGTTAGAAAATATCAAATAACTAATAACTACAAGCAAGAAGTGCAAAAGAGAACAATTTTCAATATATCCTCACACCTTCAGTCTTTTCTGTGACTAAGCGACTGGGGGAAAAAATTGTATTTTGGACTTGGTCTAGGATGGAATTCCTAAAGGCAACTCAGAGAATTACAAAACAAAAATCCCATCTGTTCACAGTAAATACAAGTTAAGTGACATTGCAAGTCTCACCTGTATCACTTAACACATGTTCAGATCTCAGGATTCTCACCTCAACCCCCCCAATAATTTAAATGTATCACTGCAACTGTTTCAGTAACTTTCTTGCATAATATGGAATGAGGGTCCCTGTAAATAATATGGACCCTTTTTCTTGTAATGCTCCCCAATGTATTTTGAACTACTTTTCATGCCTATATTTCAAAGGTGGTTTGAACACACTCATTAATGAGTGTTCCTTCAATAGCTTTTTTATAAAGTGTCAGCCTGATAATTGTAGGGGAGTTGAATTATAACCTAAAGGCCTTGTTTCAGTGTTTTTTGTAAACAATAGGAAGGCAGTGTTCTTATTGTGATAATCCTTGGTACTTGTCAAACCCTGAGAAGAATACATTCTTAATTGAAGTTTATGTTTACCAGGAGGAAGCAGCAGACATAATAACCTTAGATCCAACTCACCATTAGCTCACTTTTCTGGAATTAATTGTTGCAGAACAGCAAGTAACTTCTCCTCCAAATGCTACAAATTCAGATTTTTAAGAAGAAAAACCAAGTGCTGTTATTCAGTGTTTGTTCCTTAAAAAAAAAAAAAAAAAGACCAGAGGTTAAAGCCATTGAAAGAGATCTTTACAAATTGTTAAAATAAAAACCTGTCATTTTGTTACCAACATTTATCTTAGAAGCCCTCTATCAGCATCTCTACCACCATCCCAGAGATACAGGGTCAACATATAAACTTGACAATTCCCTGAATGAAGTTGTAATGCTTCCCTCTTCCATCTTCCCTCAGATATTAGAATTGTCCATATCCATTTCTGAGGATTATTTTAACATCCAGAATAATGACTTTCATTGACACCAACAAATCAATATAAGACTGTGAAGGACAGTGGGAATGAGCAGTAGGAGCTGGGCTCCTACTTCACCTTGATTCCAGTGGGGATGTCCCTTCCTTCCTTTGCAGGGGCAGATGGTGGTTAGGAAGGAGAGCTTGGTTTACAGTGACTGGTAGCATCTTTAAAAAAATCATTTACAACATCTGCTCTAATAGAAGACAGACATAGGCCTCAAGCTACACAGCAAAGCTCCCCTCAGACTCCACTTCAAGGAAAAATATGGTCAATATCTCAGAATTTCAATACTGTCCTCCATTCTGGATAAAACACAGTGACAGGCAAGGAATCCAGCTTCCACTAATCTGAACTCAGGACCTGTAGAAGACAGAAAACCAAGTCAGTACTGTACCACACAGCTGGATTTAGGAACATTGAATTCTGTTTAGAGGTACTTGAAGCACAGGTATTGCATAATCTCACACAGACTTGGCTTTGTGAACACATAGACTTCTGCTTGGCACACATGGCAAACTAAAATCAAGATAAGAATCAAATATAATTGAAAGAAAGAATAAAGAGTGTACTCTTAGCAGAAATTCTTGTCTTTTGAGAGATGGAAATTGAAAAGATCCTTTTTAAAAAGAGAGACAGAAAATTTCATAGTATGATTACAAATAGGGGACTTGAAATCTAGGGCACCATTGACACTGGGTTAGGCAGAACTTCTATTTCATTTATGGGAATAAATACACCATGTTTTATCATGAAAATAGAACAAATTCAATTTCCTCATCACTTCATGTCATAGGAAAAAATTAAATATAGTTCTTCTCACCACAGTGACTAACAACCAAGCTTGAAATCCAGTCAAAATTTGAAAGATTAGTTTATCAAAGCCACCATCATCAATCTCACTCATTTCACATCACAAAAACCACTGTTTTTTCCACAAGGCTGATAAAATCAGTCATCCAAGATGCAATTTCATCAAGGCTAAGGCAGATACAGCATGTTATGAATGAAACTACTTGAGGTTCATGGTGTCTAAACTTACAAAAAATGTACAGAAGATTTTGCAGAGTATCTTCAAAGAACTAAGGAAAGATAGCTCACTGTAATGTAACACTTTAAAAAATAAGTGAGCTTGGGCTTCACAGGAGAGGAAATAACAGCACTGAGAAATGAAGAGTTACAGGGCTTTATATCTGAGACTGTGGTATATCCCCAGAACTTGCACAAGCCTGCTTGTGCTAAAGAAATTCCAGAACAAATGAGGATTTCACCTGTTTGACCTGATGCCCTGTCCCAGAACCATTACTTGCTCATCATAATCTTAAGTTGTTTTAAAGGGCAAGTAAATCCTTGTAAGGATCCTTGAAAGTAAAGTGTTCCACAAAGTCTTGAATAAAAGACAGCAACTTGAAAGTGTTCCTTTTGGTTTTGTTAAACATCTTTGAAACTGGCATTGCTTACACTGTAAGTAGGTTCTTTCCATTTCTTCAAGTGCCTTTTCTAGGCAAAGGCTGTTCAGGGGCAGCAAATCAATTACAATCTGACCCTTTTAAAAAAGCAAACCCAAATAAACTTTATTCCCCCACCATTTCTGGAAATAAATGAGACTGTCAGAAGAATCTGGAACATGATAAGACATTTCCATAGCCTACAGGAAATACTGAAACTTCATATAATGAAAATAAAATTTGAAATAATACTTGCCCCATTAGGATAAAAAAACCTGTTAATAATACTAACAATACTCAACATTCTCTCTTTATAATAGCTGCTGATATAACAGTTTTCCTTCTAGTTATGGTTTCTACACTTCAAAATTGAGGCTCCAATTGAGCTTTGTGTCACGTGCATAATATCCAGGAAACAAACTATACTGTGCAGCTACACACCAAAACTTCCAATTAATTATCTCTTGCAAAAAAACAGAGACTCCTGGCAATATTTCTCTAACTGGTTCATTAGCAATAATGAAGCTTGTGTCTCTAATGTACACCTGGGTCAGCAAATTCCTTGTCCAGGCTTAGACAAGCTAGAGAAGTAACATCTCCTCTAGATGAACATTAATTATTAAACCACATTTATCAAGGGAGAGCAGCAAGGTAACTCACTCCCTAGGCAACTGCCAGTGGCCTGAAAACACTTCCACAGCCTCCATGCACATCTAGGGTAGTTTGGTTTGCTTAGTTGTCCAAAGCAGGCTGCTCACACAAAACACCAAAGGCCAAGACAGCCCAGAGAGAAAGGTGTGCTGCTGTGATCCCTCCTCTGCACTGAGACCCAGCACTCCAAGAAACACAGCAGCCAGGTGCAGGCAGTAAGCACATTACAGCTAAGCTTCCCTGCATTTGCCCACTCCATATTTGCAAAACCTGTGCAGTCACACATTCACCTTTTCTAAATGAGTCACACTTTCTTCTGCCTTGTGATTTAAAAAAAATGTAGAAGTTCTGTTTCCTTTAGAAGTGAGTAAATTTCTCAAATATTTGAAGTTTTTCACATCAGGAAATTTATCTCTGAGCCATGGGACATTGTTTACACAGCTCTCTCAAAATCATCTAAGGACAGAAGCCCTTGCTGTGGTGATGGGCCAAAACAGAACAGCATCTTGGATTCACACCTTTCAAAAGAGGGATGCCTTGACAAGGTAACCCACCCATCCTGCCGCAATTTGAGACTCCATTGGGCACAGGGTGCATACAACACTAGAAATCTTTCATTGTACGCTCCAGATGCTGTAGAAAATCACATCACAGACTCTCACTTTTTCTTCTCTACCTGAATTTATTCATGACTCCTGGTGACTCTGCCAATATTGACCTTTAGCTTATGTAGTATTTTACTGCTCTGTTCTCCACAGTTTATTGCTCTGACAGATTTTTTCAGCAGAAATCATATTTTTTCTTAGCCTTTATTTACCCAGTCTAAACAAAACAAATCTTTTAATTGTTCCTTGATATGATAAGGCATCCATTTTGCAGATTATCTCAATCACTTTTCTGAACACTTGATTCTCTGAATAAATCATCTGTAAAAACTGACAGCCTGTCATGCAAAGTGCTGACCATGGCTGTCATGAGGAACTATTTCCTTTACTCTGTAGTAAGTACCTGCATGTTCCTGACTGTAAAACCCATATACCACTCTCCCAGTCCTCATTTACGTGGTACTGATACCTTTTTCAAAGATCAGCCACTCCTCCTTTCTTCTTTCCCTACTTATTATCCTTTTTTCCTGTCCTCTTCTCCTTTATTTTCTGAATATTATGTAAGGTACAGATTTTAGATAAACAAGCAACTGAGCAATAGACTTACAAATATGTGTTTACAAATGTGTATTACAAAGGTTTTTATGTCCACAAGGAACAGAGGCTGCTCCATTCCCAAGCAAAAGAAGGCCTACACAAAGTATAAAGACAGTTGTTTATCACACCCTCCCTGCTGGCTTTCTTGGTCAAAAGGTTATTTCTAAATCTGTCACTGATCTGTCCAGTGGTTTTGATTTAACATCTGTCTTGTCTCATTCTGTTTCCTTATTTGTGAAATGGAGTTAAAAATATAATAATAAA
Source organism: Serinus canaria (assembly GCF_022539315.1). Lineage (NCBI taxonomy): Eukaryota > Metazoa > Chordata > Aves > Passeriformes > Fringillidae > Serinus > Serinus canaria. Next base: position 18,120,981 of record NC_066323.1, read on the forward strand.
CAGATTGGTAGAAATGCATCGATAAAATCGAGGCACTTTTTAAATCTCTCAGAGTAGTCAGCTTTTGCTAGGATAGAGTAGATGTCTTGTACTTTACACCATTGCAAAAATTCACTTCTACCAATTCAAAGGAGCTGTACAAACACACTCATTTTGATCACTTTCAGGATCAGCACACTTTATGAGCTAAAATATCCCTTGTAATATCTTGCTATGATTCCAAATCTTCAACCTAGAAGATGTTCAGCTCATGACAACAAAAATCCCAAATTCACCATTCATGCTGGTGGTATTTCTCACAGGAGTCTGAGTCACACAAGTCAGAAGACAAGTTATTTATAGGACAATCTGAAGATTTTGGGATTGACATGCCTAAAATTCTTTTCCCTTCATTGAAAAGCTCTGTGAACATACTAGCAGAGAGAAAAAGAACACTGTGTGAAAACCAAACTACCATCTCCCCTGTTTTGAATAGTTTATGGAAACAAGCTAGATAACATATCAGGAAAATTGTATTTAAAAGGGAGTAAAAACCCCAAAACCCACTCCCCCCACAAAAAAAAATCTCGTATAGATCTCATATAACCTGTACTAAAGAAACCCATCCAGTTTCTTCCCAGAGGCTTACTCTAGATCTAAATTTAACCTTTCCACCTTCATTAGCAATAATGAAGCAGCTCAAATTCTCAGTGTCATCAATAAGCATGAGCTCAAGTCTCATTTCTAAGCCAGACATATCAGGAGATTACTACTGGTTGTTTAACAAGCTGTACTACATCCACTAACAAATGTTGAATCAAATTGCTTTTAAAAATGCCTTCCATGGAACAGAATATGAAAAAAAAAAAAAAAACAAAAACAAAAAACAAGAAGTCTCAATCACCCACTACTCCTTTTCCAAAGCACAAAAGTTGTAATTTAAAGTCTAATATTACCCTGACTTCCTTGTGAGAACTGTTTTCCCTCTTGGAGTAACAGCCCACTCACATTTTGTTGCTGCCAACTCCTCGGGCTTTACCCTGCTTTGTGCACTTGTAAGGAGGTCTCCTCTGAGCTGCCCTTGCAGGACCACCTGCCTTTAGCCATTCCTGTTTGGGATGTATTCCCAACACTCCATCCCCTGGAATTTACAACCCATGATAGTTCTTCTGGCACAGTCAATTTGTGTTGGTACTAATTCTGGCCCTGAGACAGAATAGATGTTAAGCCCTGGAAAACTGTGCTTTCCAGTGGAAATATTCCTTCTCCAGTGCAGTGCATGATTCTCCAGTCTTATTCAATCAGAAAGAAGTACAGGAGAATGTCACACATCCTCAGGAAAATCCACACCAAGAGCAATTACACAAAACATTACCTTGTGAAATTTAAAGAAAATATGGCATAGTCTCTGACAAATTCTCAGATTATGAGTGTTGAGTTCTTAGAAATAAAAAAACATGTAAAGGGAAGAACACGAAGTTAGTGGTCACAGTTTTATGAACAGTCTACACTCACTCTTCTAGAAGCTCTTCAAGTATTAGAAAAACTAAAGAAAATTAACATGAACATCTTATTCATACAAGTCTTCATAATGTTGTATTTTTATTTAAAGTACCATTCACAGGCTTCCCCCCCCGTCCAATCAATAAAGAGGTTACCATTGTTTGCAATATTTTAATAAATCGCTTTTCTTTAGGTTACTTCCTGAAATGGCTCCTAGCTCCCTCCAATGGGCCAAAACACACTCTAAAGGGCTCTTCTTGACTATTTCCTTACTGCTGGAATTACTCATTTCAATGTAACCTCAATTGTACATGACTGCACTTTATAGCAAGAACACAAATCTTACTTTCATCAGCTCTCAGCCCCCATGCACAGTGGAGTGGATATCAGAGGTGGGACAGACTTTCATCTTTTCTTTTACAATTAAAACACTCACTATGTACCCAAGGGTCCCACAACCATGGGACACTGAACCAACATGGTGTTCCACACATGAAACAAGGAATTGGGGTCTTATAACTGTAAGGAATGAAACAGGGTGTTAGAGCAGGGTGGGACATGGATTAAAACTGTTAGCAAAACAAAGTGCAAAAATTTCTGGCAAATACTCAAAGAGTAACAGCTGTAAAGGCACCAACACAGAGAAAACTTTTGGCAGACACACAGCAGGCAGTAACAGTTGTTAGCACACACACAGAAAAGCAACACTAATTTTATACAAAATACACAAAACAACACATACAACAATCAAACTGAAAATTCCAAGGCCAAAACCAATAGGAAAAGTCATCAGACTTCTTTCAGGGACTCCAACTCCTTTTTTGGGGGACTTTAACCCCTCTGTATATCTTTAGGGGAGTCCTATGTCACTATAGCATCATAACATACACACCAGAACCAATTTATGTGGTATGATCTGATGGTTATTAGGCAGTTCTTCTGTGCTACGCTTGTGTCTTCCCAATTCAGGGATTGTTGGGGGTCTTTGATGAAGGCTTCCAGGGTCTTCTTCATATCTGAATTTTTCAACTTTGTCCTTGGAGCATGTGCAGTTACGGTGTTCCATGGTCTTTCTGGTCTTCACCAGCCTACATTCTTTGTTTTGTGGCTAACTGGCTTTGCACTTGTCAAATTTTCATTAGTACCATAGTTCTCTATCTCTAAACCTATCCACTCGGCAAATTTTATCTTTTTTTTTGTCTATTCAGCATTAAGCAACTTGTTCACCATGTATTAGCCATTACATTGTATAAAGAGCTATGATTTAGGTTATGTAGATCTGTAAAAAGTCAGGATTTAGGCTATATTGATGTCTTGTAACTCAAGCTATATAAGCACCTTGTAACTTTGATCTAAGTTACACAGGCATCACTTATCCCTCCGTTTTTGAGGAAAACCGAGAATAAAGCCACTCCGTGAGCCAGGAGACTCCCTTCAGAAACACCCAAGGAGCAGTGTTTGGGTGGATCTTCGGGGAGATGGGATGGCTTCCGTAGCTGAGGCGACGACCCAAAATTCAAGAGTAAGACGGAACAAAAAACTAAGGCCACCGCACACCTTCCTAATGCTGCTGGTTTGGGGTGCTGAGGGCACTGGGGCTGTTTTTCATACCCTTTTCCCCACAATTTCTCCATTTGCTCGTTGTCACCTTCGCAGCCCCAGCAGCTGTAACAGGAGGCAGGTTGGAAAGGACCACAGTGGGCATCTGGTCCCACGTCCCTGCTCAGGGAGGGTCATCCCAGAGCTCAGGGAGCAGCACTGTGACACCAGGGACAGTGCCCGCCACAGACTCGCCACACAAGAGGCGCCGCGGCCTCAAAGAGATTCCCCCCCCCCCCGCCGCTCGCCCGATCTTATGAGGCACCGCGCGCGTGACGTCAGACGCCGCAGCCAACGGCGGCCTCTGTTTAATCGGGGGCGAGGATGTTCGTTGCATATTCACGAGGCGAGTCCGGTGCCTGCGCTGATGTTACGCTGCCACAGCCAATAGCAGCCTCTTTTTGCGGGATTCGTGCATATTCATTTATGCATATTCATAGCCACGCAGTTTCGGGGCTGCACCGGCCGCGGCGAGGGGCGGGTCCAGCCCGGCCCCGCTTCTCTCACGGCCCGTGTGCTGCGGAGCCGCGCCGGCAGCGGGAGGCGGAGCCGGCCCGCCCGTATTTATGCTGAGCCCTGCCGGGAGCGGCGCCGTGAGTGTGGGGCGGAAGCGCCCGGCACCTCGTTCCTCTCGTCCGGGTGCAGGTGACGAGGATGAGCCAAAGAGACACCCTGGTGCATCTCTTTGCCGGCGGGTAGGTGAAGCCTCGGGAGCTGCTCCTGCGCTTTCCTGTTCTCCTCCCTAGACTACGGGTCTGGCCCCGCTCCTGTGCCCGCCGCTGGTTGGCCTGGCCTGGAGGTGGCGGCGGCGGTGGCCTGGAACGGCTGCCTGGGCACATCTCGGTAGGGCTGTGGGGGCTGCCCGGCTCCTCCGTGCCCGAGGGGCCGCGGGGAGGAGAGAGCGGGCCGCGCTCTGCTTCCCTCCCCGTGCCCTGAGGCCTTTCCGGGCCCGCTGCTCGCGGTCGGGCCTGGCCGCGGGTGTTGCGTTGTGTCACGGGTGGAACGCGGGCCCTTGGGGAGGCGGGGGTGGAGGCTTCCCGTAAAACCAGCCCCTCTCTCTGATCGCCGTTGCTGGGTTTGTCCCTGGTCTGGCGTTTTCGTGGAGAAGCGCGCAGGGCCCGCCGTGCGTGAGCTCCCCGCTGTAGGGAGCGGCTGCTGGGGCTGGCCTGGCGGCCTCGCGTGCTGGCAGTGCCCCGCTGGGCACGCTCGGCTCAGGGGCCGCTGCATCCGTGCCATGCGTTTTGTCGCTCCAGTGCGTGCTGCGCTTCCCTATGGGGCTTTGGCCCACGCAGCTCTCCAGCCACAAAGGCAGAAGAAGTGGGAGGGGAAAATGTACTCCGAAATAAAGATGTAGCCTTGGTTAGGTTTGAGGTAACTTTTGTACCTTCACAGCTATTAAAGACGTTTCAAAATGTACGGGCTGGATTTCTGAAGCCTATGGTCCTTCCAGGGGCAGGGTGGGAAGAGCACCCAGCCTAAAAGGGAAAGCCGGGGGTCCTTGTGGGTAGTGAGCATGACTGTACAGAAGTGATAGAGGACACACCTTGCATCCCATGAGAGAGCTTGAAGTTGTGATTTCCCTTTGTGCTCCTCACAGACAAAAATGAGTTTACTGCTTCTCAGTAAACTCCTTCTCAGCAAGTCTGAGTGACTTGGATACGTGTCAGTATTTTCTCTGCTTCTGGCACACTTTGAAGTATTGAACACTGGATCCAGTGCCTGTGTGGGGGCTTTTTCATCCCCTTGATTTGTTGTACTTTGTTAAAGAGCAGAGTGGTTATGCAGCAGGAGGCCCAAAATGTAGTAGTGGGTACTATTTTCTGCGGATTTTGCATCCTTCTAAGCATTCAGAAAAGCAATAGCAGACCTCAAGAAAGATCAGGAGCTGCTGCAGAAGGTTCAATAGAGGGTTACAAATACAGTGAGGGGTCTGAAGTACTTGTGTTATGATAGCAGACTGGGGGAGCTGGGTCTGTTTTCTGGTCAAGTCTGGAGAAGAGACTGAGAGAGTATCTCATTAATGCATATGAATATCTCAAAGAAGTTCCAAGAGAATGGTGCCAGACTTTTTTCAGTGGTGCCCAGCGACAAGACAATGAGCAGAGGCCAGAAACGAAAACACAAAAGGAAGAACTTATTTGTACTGAGGGTGGCAGAGCACTGAACAGGCTACCTGGGAAGGCTGTGGGGTTTCCTTCTCTGGAGACACTGCAAACCCACCTGGACATGATCCTGTGTTACCTGCTCTGGGTGACCCTACCTTGGCAGGGACGTTAGACAATATGACCTGCAGAGGTCCCTTCCAGCCCTAAGGATTCTGTGAGTGGTGCTGATTGCAGCCCTTCAGCTTGACAGCTCTGCACAGGGGAGATTACTGAGCAGAATTGTGCATTATGTCAGAAGCAGGTTTGTAAACCTGAAACTTGAGAGCAGATTAGGATTGCTCAGCTCAGTTTGCTCATTCCTATTTATTGCAGAGCAGTCTGGTCGATGGCTAGGTGCTGGCCAGCTGGGTCAGGGGTTATACTGTGAGGAAAAGGCTGAGTGTGAGCCACATGTTTCCTGTAGCCTTAGTTCAGCCGATCTAACACTGTGTATTTGGTCACATTTGACAGTTGAAGCGTTTTTTGGGATCATCTCGTGACTTTGCAAGCATGGTGCCCTGCAGATCACCTGAGTGATCTTTAATCTTCAGTGAAACCTAGAGAAAGGAAGCTTTGTAGCTTTGTTTGCCTTTAAGTTGCACCAGAGCCTGTATGGAAACAGCATGATTATCTCTATCTGCTGGTGCTTTTTTTTTGTCTTCCCCCCTCCCCTGATGTTCAAGTTTATTCTTCACTTCCTGCTTTCTGTAATGAAACTTTGACAGATGACATTGCTGGATTAGTAGCATAAGTGGGACTATCCTGGGATATCCTAGCAAGCTGCCTAGGCTGTAAGGCCTTGTGTATCTTCTCTTTTTCTCCCATTAAGTCAAACAGCAGCTGTTATCACGGTAGGCATTATGTTGGTAGTATGAACTCAGGTGCTCTTATTCTAAACCAAGGATGCAGTTGAACATTCTTCATTATTAAATTAGAAAGTCATGTGATTGAAATGTGGGGTGTAGATGAACATTTTTAGTTTAAGTAATAAGTTATGGCTGTTTATTAGTTGTTAAACTCATTTTAAAAAGTAGTAGAAAACCTTAATATTTTGCTTTATAGAAAAGATATGTTTTGAATGTATTGCCTTGCAACCATACAGTGAAAATTCAGGTGTTGGCTATAAAAATAGTGTTCAGGTTTTCATTATTTATTCTTCATTTCCAGAAAGCTTATGACAGTAATTGTGTATCATACAAACTTCCATCAGAGCAGTGAACTTGTGTGAGTGTTGTTTCCTCAGCAAAAGGAGGGGTTTGGGTTAGGAGGTGGATAGCTGCTTTTCTGACTTCACATTTAGATAGTCTCAGGTTTGCTTCTTTTCTTCACTCTTGGTGTTTCCTGCAGAAATTTGGCTGTTTTCTAATTTAGTGTGTGAGGAAGTATAGGGAGGAGCTTCTTTATTTATCTTGATTCTAGAACTGTCTCAAATTGGTCTGTAATTGTAATCATACTCTGTCTGACAGAGGTTCTCAGCAAATCCCTTCAGAAGCTAAAATGGTTAAGGTACAGAAAATGTATTTAACATAAGGGTTTGAATTCTCAGCAAGATCAGACACTGCTGAAATGTATGAAGGAAAGGTAAGAGACCCTTGGGCTTTTTTTATTTCAGAAGGTTGTTAATAATGTGTAGCAGGTTTTGTGATGATGGGGGCTTTTTTACACCGTTTCAGGAAAGAGTCACTTGAGCCATAACTGAGTTGCCAAGCAACTTCCTCTCTGCCCTAAAACACATTAGTGCCATAACCCTGGATGTATTTCAGAGCAAGTGAGAAGGGGGTTAGTGCCTTTCTGCCCAAACTTGAGGTTATCTTTATATTCATTATAAATATAATGAATATAAAGATACATTTTTGTGTGAAATAAGACAGTGTTTGTTTAAAGCTTGGGATTTGCTCCACGGGGTTACTAAATTGCATCAAAATTGCTGTCAGTACTTGAGAAACTGTGCCACTGGTATTTTTCTCACATTTCTTTCTAAATGCTTTGAGCTGTTTTTACTGAATATAAATGTTATTGTAAATATTGATTTACCCAGTCTCTTAATAAAAGCTACACTGTTCATGTTGATGTTTGTTTTGGATAATGGAACCCAGTGATGCTTGATCCCCTGGTGGTGTTTTTCCTGTTTTCACTTGTAAGTTTCTATGTGGCAGCACATTAGGGGATTTTATTTTTACACTGTTCATTATACACCACAAGTTTGTTTAGTATTTGTAGTGTATTAATGTGAGCTTAACTTATATTTTCTAAGTATCAGCAACGAAACATAATCGGTGAGTAGTGTGATTAAAGGTTTGTGGCTGCTGGTATTCCAGTTGAACAGTATTACACCAGGAAAACCCTGAAAATTCAGGATTGTGTTTCTGAAAGCTGTACTTGCTAAAGCCCTTCTATAGACTCTGAAGGCTGATAATATAAATGTAATATATATTATCAGCTGCAGCTTTGATGTGAAAGTTACTCTGGTTGTTAGACATGTGCATGAAACTTCTGGTAGACTTGGGACCTGAATTTGCAGTAACTGATGAAGAGAGAAAAAGTTCTGTTCTGTTTGTAAGTGGCTTGGATGTTTTTTTTTGGACAGAATTTTGAGCTCAGTTTACGTGCTGTTTCATTTCACAGCCAGTGTTTGCATAGAACTTCCATTTCGTACAGGAAAGATAAGTAGTTGGTAAAATACATGAATTAATGTAGACCCAAGATAACAGGGTCAAGGTTTATCTTTAAGTCTTTGAGGCTGTAGTTACAAATATACTGTGAAAGGTGAATCTGAAACTAGCACTAGACAGCCATGGCTTTTGTTTTCATAAAATGCATCATTATCCCAAGGAATTAAAAAAATGTGCACTGACAGTGTTAGTTCCAAGTCAAGCTACACTGGCATTTGGGATATCAGTCTGCTTTAGAGCACTTTTACTCAGTCCAGTGGCTGAATTTGAGACCCTCATCCGTGCTGCAGCTGTCTCTGTTGGTACTTGCAGGGCTGAAAGGTACCAATAGAAGACACTTAGCTGCTCTGGACAAGGGCAGTGACTCCTTAGCAGAAACCTTAACCTTGAAATAGTAAGAGAAAACTTTCTTGGGTAGCCGTGTCTGGAAGGAGAACCTGGGATATGAGTGCCAAACAGATTTATGTTTTTGAAGCATGTGTGTATTTTTTTCCTTGGACTGTCACACAAATAATGCAGGTGTGTCTGAGGAAAATGGTTGTCAAAGCTATACTTGTTGAACAGTTAGCAGAATTTAAAGCCCAATAGTTCCAGATTTGTTTCTGTTAAACCAGTGAGATGATGGTCTTCTAAATCTCCAGTTGGGATAAAATTAAATGTGTTGTGGATAGTTGGGGTTTCTTTTAGGACATTACCATCTTCCTAGATTCTTTAGTCCAAGAGACGTCAAGTCTTAGTTTTATTGTTTTTGGTTTAGGTTTGTTGTGATCCTGCAGATTTAACTACATCTTGTGATGTCCATGTGTCTTGTTCCACTGAACGTGATGTCTCTTAAATTGTACAAGAAGGCTCAAGTTGAAATTTTAATTCTCTAGCTTGAGTGTATTAATAGTGGGATTTTAGTCTTCCTTTTTTAACTAATGTGTTTATTTTTGTGGATTTATCTACTGATCTCTGAAAGGCTTTTCTGCCTTGCAGATTCCTTGGGGCCTACAGGTGGATTCTAATGGTCAAGGTATTTTTGCTGAAAGTCAGCTTTGCAAGATTTTTTATACTCATGTGGTAAAGTTGAAGAAGGCTTGTAGTAAACATTGATTAGAGGCAAATATCACATTTAGGATAGGTAAGATGAGCAAGTGGTCTTTTGAATAGCATTCACTGGAAACTGCAGTAAGTATTCAGACATAGGAGTGTCTCAGGTCTTGCCATTCTTCCCTTCCCATTTATACTGTGTCAGCAGGAGTGTGTTTGTTCACCTACTTACTCAGGCAGGTGAAATTCATCTAATCCTGGAGAAAAAGTTACACATTAGTAAATGTTCCTATAAGTCATACTTGTTGGGGCCTGGTGCATGCATGACTGGAGAAACTCAAGCCCAGAGTGGTTTTAGGTAGTAGAAATTTATGAAGTAATTTACAAAATCCCACCTGCATAATTGAGACGAACTCTCATATTTTTCAAACTGCTAAAAAAATATTTTTCTGAACTGTTCTAGTTCCTAATTTGTTTTAAACCACAAACTAAAAGTATTCCCCTTAATTTGAACCAGTGAGGAGGAGAGCAGGAAAGGTGGCAGCAATCTGCTGGCAATTTACAGAGCACTTGTTGTAGGCTGGAGCTGGTGGCTGGCTGTTAATGACCTGCCAGGACTAGAGCACAAAAATGTAGCTTTGGTGGTATTCCCAGTAGTGTTTTAAATAAGCAAGGCTGAAAATACGTTTCTAAGTAAAATACACTGTCCTTGATGCTGTAACAGAACAGCTGCTATGCTTCTTAGAAGTTGCTTATTTGTACAGAGTGCATATTTTTAATTGTTTCTCTTCTTTGTTTACCCACAAGCTATGTTTATTGACAGTTTTTCATAAACAGATTTTTGTCAAGCCTTGAGGTGTTTATCTTAAAGGTCAAGTGAAATAGACAAGTCAGGGTAGTTACTGGATTATGCCTTTGTAATTCAAACTTAGAGGATCTTGTGACCATTGAGAAAGTTCTGGTTCCGCAACATATCAAAACATTTCTTTCACTCCTTCAGTTTCCGATGTTGTCTCTGTTATGTGGGGCTTTTTGAGGGCTGGGAATGTGATGTGTTACTTTGACAGAAGTAGAATTTGGGGATTTTGCCAAGACTCTCACATTACAGAGCCACACAGCACTGTGAAACTTCTTAGCTTTCTTCAGCTGTAAGAAGAAATTTGAGATCTTGAAGATTGGGGACAGAGAAGTTTAATTTAAACTGTCAATAGTTAGTGGAAAACGTCGAAAATATTCTTGGGTTCAGTGGAGCCGTCTTAAATTGTTTAAGAAAAGCCTAATCGAAGAAACACAAAAGCAAGAAACTGCCAAGGGTGCTGATTATTTGAAATTACTTGAATGGCAGAATGTGGTGCAGGAAAAGGCTCTTGAAGGGAGGCAGGTGAATCGGCTGCTTCTTTAGGATGCATGTGAGCATCCTCAAGATGTGCTGGCTGCTGTTGTATCAGCTGGCTGTCACTGCCCAGTGCCTGCTGCAGCCAAAACAACAAGCACAGAGTAGCTGTGTATCAGCCCCCCTCCCCAGTAATCCACTGCTGAGTGAAGGGTGTCTGACCATCCACCCTGAGTGGCTGGTAGAATTGCTGCAGTTAGGCATCCCTTGTGATTTGGGCGTGGTGCAGGAGAGCATGCAGGGCATGAGCTCCAGGTCAGTGTTAATCTTCAACTTTAGAAAATGTTTCTGCTCTATTGTAGCGGGGAAGGGGGGGGGTAAGGCTCCAAACTCCAAGCCTTGTTCAAGAATGCAGGTCAAGTTTTTTTGTCCTCATTTCTTCCCTACTTCCATGGCATTCATCTCATTAATATAAATCATACCTTGTGCTTTCTCTTGTCATAACTGTTGATTGAAAGCAAGTTCTTGTGTAACCTGTCCAAAACAAATGCAGAAGAGTTTTCAAGAGAGTAAGCTCAAGGAGAACAGAAATGGAAGGGTTGCAGGAAAGGAAGTAAGCTCTAAAGCCAACTTCCTTCATTGCCTGCAGAGGCATGTTACCATGGAATGGGGTCTGGCTTGAACTGCAGGAAACACAGACAGCTTTCTGTCTCAGAGCTTTAGAGCTTCAATAGCTTCAGGTCAGATTGTTTTGGGAGCTGACCTATGTGTGCTTCTCATGTGCTGTTCATGTTCTTCATGTTACAGGCTCTTACTGTTCCCATCCTTAGCTAAAATAAATATTAGCATATCTACCCTCTTTCTGCAATATTTAATTTTAAAATAAGTCTATATGTAGCTTACTGTTAGAAAGAAGTGAATTGCTCTTTTCCGAGTAGGCTGCTCTAATGTCTGTGTCAGGCTGGAACTGCATGTGTGCAGCACACACTGAAAGACTGTCTTTCATCTTCCTGTGATAAGTTTTTTATAGAGTGGCAAAGAAACTCAATATCTTACCTCAATTAAACCTTGAAAGAGAAAAGTCTAATGTTGGAGCTAGGGACAGGCAGGATCTCTTTAGGCTTAGTAATAGGATACCTCTAGGTCACTGGGTTTAAATGGAGTGTTAAGTGAACGTCAAACTTCTACTTGGCAGCTCTGTTCTCAGTTCTCTTCATACAAACAGATGAGGTTTGTAGGATGCAGTGCTGTATTTTTGGTATGCTCTGTGGTAGAAGAGTAATCAGACTACCCTCCTATGAAAATATATAGGATAACTTGAGTCTTAGCTATTATTCCGAATTTGGACTGAACTCTTCATTTTGGAAAAAATTTAAAATTACTTGAACAGGCTTACAGCTTATTAAAGGGTTTGGGGGTGTTGGTGCTTCTTGCCTTAGGAAAAAAAAATAGCTGATAACTATCTTGTCAGAATCAAGCACTTCCTGTTATGTCTATGTTATTATATATGTTTATTAGGGAAAGCAAATATTGGCCCTTTGACTTTACTACAAATTGTATTTATGTGTTAGTGGATTTCACACTGAGCTGTAGTTAGCATTAATACTTGAACTGAAATCTATGTTTGCTTCTTTGGATCAGATTGTTTGTTTGTTCCTTTTTTAAAGGAGCTAGGTAGTGTCCTGGCCATGGTTTTAAGAAGGATGTTTAGCAACGTTAAGACTACTGATCTCTGAAAAGGTTCAGGAGACTGTCTTGCAACTCAGAATTTGTGGGTTTGCTATTTTTCTCTCCAAGGCTGCAGAGCTAGGACTGTAGATATTAATAACTGAGTTTTGAAGAAGCCCAGGAAGGCTATGAGCAGGGCAGAGTGCTCTGGCTGCACTGTGGTTGAGCAGAAGGGCAGGAACTGCTGTCAGCACAAGTTGTGCATGGCTTGCCTTGGTTTACTCTCAGGAACAAGAGACAGACTGAAGCAAACCGGGTAAGTCTATACCTGCTCAGCCACCTGAGCTCTTGGCTTTGCAGTTTCTGCTCTACAGTTCCTGGTCAGCCTTGCTGAAGTAGGCAGAGCTTGGGAAGCATTTGGACAATCACCAAAATACAGTCAGGCTTTTGAAGATGTGACTAAATTGCAACACCACAGACTTTGCCAGTTTTTACACATAGTCCAGTGTGCATATTGCATAAATCTTTTTTGCCCTTAAGGATTTTTGGCACCTTTTTTGTGGTCAGGAGCACATTAAACATTAAAGAAAAAGGTAAAATTTATCATAAGAAGTTAAACATTGAAGCTACTGAGCTACTTTCCAGAACTGATTTGAACAGTGTGTACTATGCACCTTCACTACGTTTTGTCTGTGTAAATTTTCACTTGAAGTTGTGGGGTTTGCAGACTGACTTAGCAGTTTGCTTGCCTTCAAGGGCACATAACTGTCATTGTTACACATGTTCCCATTGGTTCTTCATTTTTTGCAGTGGGACTGTGTTGACAATAATGTCAATTCTATGTGAATGTATCCTTCAGTTTCTTTTTCTCTTAAAAACACAATCCTGTTTATCTTTGCAGATGTGGAGGAACTGTTGGTGCAATTCTGACATGTCCACTGGAAGTTGTAAAAACACGCCTGCAGTCCTCCTCTGTGACTCTCTACATCTCTGAAGTTCATCTCAACACTCTGAATGGTGCTACTGTCAACCGAGTAACCCGAGTTTCTCCGGGACCTCTCCACTGTCTGAGGTGAGTGTACCTGGCACAAGGGTTTAGGTTCATTTTGGGAAGGAGGAGATCAAAATCTGTCTAATAGATTTCACGTCTGTCATGATGCTACCAGGAGATGATTTTCCATATTTTGCCTTTTAACTGTGTTTCCAATTTTTTGGATGTCCTTCATGCTTGAGTTTGTATGTTGAAGTAGCCAGAGCATGTATACCTTGTACAATTCACAGGTCCAAACTGCATCCCCAAAATTCACTAACACTTAAGTGCCAGACTCCCATTTTCATCCTGAAAAAGCATTAGTGTAAGACTTATTTAAACTGTTTTGTGTCCTAATCATAGAAGTTACTGAATATGGAGGCAATTAAAATTAACTCAGTTTCTTAGTCTCTTTCAGCTTTCACCACCCCCACACAGTTTTTGCCTTTGAATATCTTGTGGTGGATGTGTGATTTGTAATATTCTTTTAGAGCTAGTAAGAAATAGCTAAGGCTGGCTTATGCAGTGATCAGTGTTGTTTGTGTAGTGCCTCACTGAATGGGGGCTGCCTTTCCTCTCCTTGTTTGCAGTGCTTGTGTAGTTCAGGAGGCAGCAGGGAAGTTGTAAGGCTGCAGTAAATGGCTTGTGTGGCCCACATGAAGGGTTCACTTTGCCATGGGAGACTCAGGCTAGCCAGTTCAGGGGAGGGGAGGTACCCTCAGTACTTGGGGGTGAGGGGAGATTTCCTGCAGGAGGGATCTGCTGCTGCTTCTTGCATTAGAAAGTTGTTTGAGTCTTGACAACTTCGATTCTTAATTAATCAGTAAGAAGTAGTTTGAAGAGAGCCCCTTCTGGTTGAAGTCTAGAATTTAAGCTTAATCTGGTGAGAGCATAGGATTTGCTTAAATGGAATCTGTACCCATGTAGCTCCTTGAATGGAAGATCATTCTTATCGTGAAAGTTTGTGTTCAGAGCCTTTTCCTGGGTCTTTTTTCAGGGATTGATGGGTGAACATGTTGGGAACAGGTACGTGGGAAGGAAAGGCTTGGATTGTGACCAGTAAGAAGATCTGCTTGACTTAGTGGCTTCTCTTGATGGAAGTAGAGTGCTTCAGCTTCTTTCTGAATGCTTGGTTGTGGATTTATTTTCCATTTAGGAATATAAATCAATGAACAGCAGGTTGAATAGATGTGTTTTTGTAATGCTTCTCTGCTAGAAGCCTGCTATACTTTAAATGCATCCCTAAAACTGAAAATAACTTGATATTCCCAGGAAGCAAATTCAGACTGAGTTAGAGGTAGCCCATGATGAAATTTATCAGCGGGGCTTGTTTGTTTTGTTAGTTTGTCTTTAACAATTGCCCTCTCACAAGTGCTGTTTATCTGTAATACAAGAGTGTATTTCTTTTGCTGCTTTTGTTCTTTGCTTAGCTGTGTTTTCTTTCAGGCCATTATCAAAGGATTGAAATGCAAAGCCTGGGTTTCAAGTTCTTTAAATACAGTAAATATGAAAAAATCCCAAATGACATGGCAATGGACTGTGATAATAAAAATACGTACCAGGACATAATTACTCTTGGTTAAGGTTAGAGCTGTTTAGTGGGGAAGTAAAACTGGATTCCTTTGTCACTGTCATGCCCTTACTGTCATTAGGTATTTTTTGACTCATAGCTGTCAGACTTGGTCATAGCAAATTCAATGCAGTGCTCAAAGCTCTCATTACTCAGTCTAAAAGCAGAGCGATTCAGACAAATTGTCAGAATTTCAGTGAACTGACTGCTGTAGAATCACTTCTGCATCTTTAGCATCATTGGAGGTGACTTGAAAGGCATCTCTGTCAGGAAACAAACTCAGAAAAACAGGTGACTCTATTCTCTGGCAACAAAAGCCAAATCTTTTTTTCTCAAATATCTGTGTTGCATGTCATATTACATTTTTTCATAATTCGTGTTGCACAGTTTAAACCTGAGGTCTTGCTAATGGAAATCTCACCAGCCTCCCAGTGCAGGCTCTCCATGTGACCTAAGAAAGTCAGTCGAGGCTGTATGGAGCGCTTTCCTACTTTTCCAGCCATGGGTTTGCCCTTAACTGCTTTCAATAAACAAGTGCAGGCCCTGGGATCTGCTCTTTATTGCAAGAAGTTAGTGTCTTATTTTCAGTGCAGCCCCTGGCACTCCTCCAGCTGGTGTCTGAATGCAAAACCGCATCAGTAACTACCTTCATTATAATCTTGTCTGTTGCAACCTCTCTTTAGCTCTTTGCTGCCCTGTCAAATTCTAGGACTGTAGATCCAAAAGAAGCAAACAGACCTGGTACTCTTCATTCCTAAGTTTTGAAGACACTGAGATTCCTGTTGCTTTGAATACATGTCTGGCAATATGTGCATACACATACATATGTAACACATGATGTGGTAGTAGTGGATACAAATCATGTTCATTGGGTTCAGCATTGCAAGGCATAAAAATGCTTTCATGGTGACAGACAGGTCCAAATAATTTGTATTTCCAAGGTGTCTTTGCTTGTGTGTTCAGTATTCCAGTTACTGCTGTGGAGTGATGCTGCCCACATAGTGACATGATAGCTGATTGTTATGGACAAAAAGCTGGGATGTTGCTGGACACATTAAATGTCAGTATTTCTAAATAGCAGTGGTATCTGCAGAGCCACTGGTTTATTTTTGCTTAGTGGAAGCAAAGATAAACTTTTAGTTTGACTTAGCAGCAGAGCAATGGTGAATCAGCACCGTTGAAATCAGGAAGTCAGAATAGGCTTGGAATCTCTTTTAGTGCTATAGATAGCTTTCACTTGTTTGTTCTGATAGTAAATTCCAAACAAAATGGCCATTTATACAAAGTTTTACTGAGTAATTGACTTGTCATTAACCTGCATGGCTCTTTGAAGAAGAAATATACAAAACTATTTGTGTGCATTTACCATTGTTTCTAAATCAGTAAGCACAGAGTTCTCTTCTGTAGCATCTGGGATGTAGTTAATTCTTAACTTTAAATCTGGTTCTAAAGTAATTGCTAGAGCAGTTTCCAGTAATGGGATGCAGATAGTCTGTGTTTCTCCTCCCATGTCCTACCATACTTTTTAAAACATCAATGTGATTAGCATCTAGGTTATGGGGCAGACTGATTTCATTAGAACTGAGTATTTATGCATAGTCTCTTAACTGTGCCAGGCTACCTTGTTGCATAGGTCTTCAGCTCTTGCTAAAATCCCCAACTATGTGGGATCCATATTGTGAAACTGAAGGACTAATAATGCCTTATTTGAAGTACCAGCTCACTGCTTGTACCATTCTTTCCTGTAAATTCCACAAATGTGCAAGGCTGCCCTCCCACTCGAAGTTCACAAACCTTGGGAGCTGAGGGGTGGTGAAAGGAATGTAGTGTAGAATTAGGTATTTTTGCTCCTGAGCCATCTACAACCTACATGAATGGGAACATTGCCATGCTTAATATTTTCTCTCTGATTCAAGGACAATTTCTTTAACTTCCTAACAGACAATTCTGTACATGTGTGTGTTCCTACATATAAATTAAATCTGTATTGAGATCTGAAGTCCTATTTCTGCGTTTAGTTTATGCTTTTCATGGTATTCTGAGCAATAATGGATTTTTTTTAATACTGATTCTAGGAAATTACTGATTTGCTTTGTGGTCTGCACTGTATTATTGCCAGTTACTATGAAAGTTTTTCACATGATGTAGTTCTGGTGGTTAGTGCACTCCTTAATTTTGCTCTGTGTTACAGTAATTGTCTTCTTGTTTTCTAGGATGATCTTGCAAAATGAAGGCCCTCGTTCTCTGTTCAGAGGGCTGGGTCCTAATTTAGTTGGCGTTGCTCCTTCCAGGTAAATACAAACACGCACAATAAATGAAATACATTAAGGGCTTTAATGTGTATTTGAAATAAGTCTTGCATCTACAGCTGTAAATACTTAATTAGCAGCAAGTAACCTTTGGTTCCTGGGGTAACTTTTTGCCTGAGGAACTGAGCCATTTACGTACTCCAGAGCTCCAGCTGTCTCAGCATTTCCTATCCTATGTGCTATTGTGATAGTATTTATTGTTGTGTGCTATCCCTTATGCAGAGTTGTGTCCAGTTAAAAATGAAAATTCTTAAGGAATTGCACACGTAAACTACAAGTTTGGATCTTGGAAAATACAAAGGTAGACTTAGATTTCAGTTAATCCATCATTTTCAGGAAGCAATTATGTGATTGCAGCCTCAAAACACTGGGTTCTGGTGAAGCACAGCCTGGTGCTCCCTTGCAGGAGGAAGCCTGTTCTGAAACTATAAAAAGAGTGAGACACTGGGTAGGAGGAGAGACTTCCCAGCTGTCCCAGGGAAAGCAGATCCAGCAGTGGACTGGGCTCCAAAGGGTACTGGGGGCAGTGCAGGGCCAAGGATGTAAATCTGATCTAGTTGGCACTGGTGTTGTTCTTGTGTGTTGCTCTGCATCAGCACAAATACTCCAGTTCCTCAGCTGGTGCTGGCAGGCAGAGAGACCACATTTTGCCAGTTTGAATGTATCCTTACATAGAGCTTTCAGCTGAAGTTCAGTCCAAATATAGGAGAATACATGGAAAGAGTATAAAACAAAGCTGTGTAAAAGTAATATATTCCTTAGGCCTGGATGAGGATACTGGAAGTTGTTTCCTGTCTTCTTTTTTTTTCTCTTCTGTGTTTAAGAGAAGAGCATTTATGCAGAGTGAATATATTCCACAAAGGTTTTATTCTGTCCTTGACTTAGTGCCCTGCTTTTGTTTATTTGTTTTGTTTGAAGAGAAAACATTTCTATCTCCTGCACCCTCAGTGGGAGATTATCTTAATTTTGCTGGTTTGAAGTATTTGGATGTTTCTGAAAAATATTACTAAATTGAACTTTAGCTCTGATGAGGTAATGTTCTTTAGATCCTCTGCATAAATAAGAAAAATACTTAATGAAAGAATTAGGTTATCTTTATTTTAGCAAATTTTCAAAGGATTTAGGAATATCAGAGGTGCTTTCTGATCACTAACTTAGCACTGCCCTTTGGAAAAGCTGAAGTAAACCCAGTAGTATTTTTGTTCTTGACACTTATGGGATATCAGCACTTCCTAGTCTGGAGAGCCAGTAGATCAGTCTGTTCTACCAAATCTTCAATACTTATACCACTTTAATTGCAATTTTTACCCAGGAATGGGATCCATTGCAAAAGTGACTATCCTCCATGAAGAGCATCCTCAGTTGGAAAAAAAAATATTTCTTTTCAATTAATTATATGTTAAATCTTCTGTTTCCCTTTGGTTCTTCCCCTAGGTGAAATACTTAGCTTGCTAAAATGTCTGCTTGGTGTAGTGTGTAAACCTTATTTATAAGCACATCTTCATTTCCCTCTGGCTGATTCTGTCTTCAGCCAGTACTTCATTTCAATTAAGCATTAGCTAAGTGGATTTAACATCAGCTCTTTGTTTAAATAAGCTGTAGAGAAGCATATTTCATAACACATCCAGTGTACTTAACTGAGTTCGGGTTCCATTTTAGAAATTACACCCATAAAGCAAGCACTTTATCATCTTTGTAATAAAGAAAAACATGTTCACACAGCTAATGAGGTTAATGTTCTGCTTGAGAAAAGTAGCACATTCATTTTTTTCTCTTGCAGAGGGGTGTCTGTAGATTTAAAACACCTCAGTTACAACCTGAAATGTGAGGTTTATATGTGCTTAAAATAAGTTTTTTAGCTTTAATGAGTGAAAACAACCATTTTTTTGTAATATATTGAATTGGGTTGCTGACTTTGTCTAGCTTAGTTTGTTTGGATACCAGCTCACAGACTTGTGTAGCACAAGCTTACAACATTTGTCATGGTGTGTTGAGAGACAAAAATCAGTGTCTATTATAAATACAGAAGTCTGAAAACAAAATGTGAATCACAGCTTCACAGCTGTTTTAGCATTTAAAGTATAAATATAAATATTTATAACATCAAGTTATCAACATGTAAATGTTAAATGCTTAGTAATAAGAATGTTGTTTGTTTCTTTTAAGAAGCTACATGCTTGGTAGTTCTGTTCAGATGGTCCTGCTGCTGAAATGAGTTTAGGTCCATTAGAGAAAGTTTGTTCTGTTATTTATGTTGAAGAATACTAAAACTTTTTCAGTGTTTTTCTTCCCTGGCTGAACTGCCTAGTGTCACAAAAATCACTGCCTTATTTCAAGCTATTTGTCCTTCCACTCACTAATTGGTAACTGGAGCTATTGTGTGGAAAAAAAAAAGTCAGGTGTCATGTTTAGATTCTTTATTTCCATTCCTAGAGTAGTCCCATACTTTGCAAGAGTTAATCTTGAGTAGTTCTTTACTGGGGAAGGGAGTTGTAGCCCAAGATAATCTTCAGTCAGTGAAGTTAATGGTGCTGCTTGTTGAGAATTTTGAAATGTAAAGCATAATATAACTTGGATTTTGTTCTAATTTTAGAGCAATATATTTTGCTGCTTACTCAAATTGCAAGGAAAAGTTGAACAGTATTTTCAATCCAGATTCTACCCAGGTACACATGATTTCAGCTGGTGTGGCAGGTAAGGATCTGTAACTTTTTAGCTTTATCCTGCAGTCATATCTGCAAATGAGAGGTGACAATAAATATGGAAAAAAAACCCCAACAAAACAGAACATGCTCAGTAATTGAATGATGGCTTTTTAGTGGTTATCTGCCTTGGCCTGTCATTAAACAGGCTCTCTGGAGAATATATGCATGAAACTGTACTAAGTGATAAATGACTGTGTGTGTGAACAGTCTTCTCTAGAAAACCTCCATGCCTGCTTTTTCAGTTGAAAATTTATGAAATGAAAAATGTAACCTTTCAAAACAGTAACTTGTCGCTCTGTAAGCTATAAACAGTGTTTGCACTGACTCCTGGTTTAATTCTTCCTAATCAGTTTTTTTACCACCACTCTGCTACAGCTTTGTATATTTTAATTATTTTTGTCTTTCAGAAATGTGCCTGCAGTGATTTGTGTAAATTATATGTAACACTCCCTCCTCCTTTGCTCATATACCAGTCTATGGGAAGTTTGCTCTGCCACTAAAAAGTCAGAGAGCAGATTTTTCATAGTTCTCATGTATTTTCATCTCTGTAAAAATAATTCTTTTTATATCTGCGATGAAACTTTGGTGCGTTTTAACAGCTACAAATATTTGTTGCTTGATCTTGAATATTCTGTGCTTTGGGATCATTAATAAGGGGTAGTTAAAGGCAACTAAGCTGAATTAGGGTCATGGACTTGTGCTGGGAAAATGAAAACTTACATTGGCAGCACTTTATCTGTTGTTGCCTGTTATCTGCCTTACCTGCACAAAAACAAATGATCACTTTTTTTAATAGGCCATGGGCACTTTACAGATGAATTCTGACAATATAATTGTTGAAGTTGCCAAGTCCTGTCAAATGTTATAGCCAGTCTGTAGAATGTGAATACTGGCAATCTGGAATGGACTGATAAAGGTGTGATAACAGAATAAGGAATAGGATTTGTTTTCCATTTAATGCTTGCTAATAATCTGATGCATAGAGATATAATATATAGTGTATAAAATAGAAGTGACATTAGCTTTATACCTAAATGACACTAATGTTCATCTCTGACACATGAAATGCTGTGACAGTTTTTAATCTTTAAGGTGTAAGAAGTGCTCCTTTATTTTGCCCAAGTCAGACAAGCACAATGCAGTGTTGGTTTTTTATTATCTAGAAGAGAGTGGTTTTGTTTGTGGGTGAATAGCATGGGGAATGGGATAGCAGGGGCTTTAATGAAGAGTTCAGCCTAATTGGTTAATTGCATCAAGAAAGATGAAGAGTCTTCAGGTCCTTGTCAAGGGAATAAAACATGCCCTTAATTTGGGGGCAGGGGGAAGTGTGGGGTGCATAAACAGGTCAGTCCTCAATTGAAGGCAACTTGTACATCTCATGCAGTGCTGCAGATAAATGAAGATTCTGAGTGTTCCTTGCCTTTGGAAGTTGCTGCCCTCATTCTGTAAAGCACATTTGTGGAAATGGGCTGTAGTGCCTTTTCCTGGGTGTTTGCAGCCTCAGGCTGTAGTTTGTTATGGAGCTCTGTAGCTGCTTCCCTTCCAGAAGGTTGGTGTTGTGCATTTCTACATGCAGCTGCAGTAAACTGGGGAAATGGATTTGAGCCTTAGTTGCTCTTTGCCTGTAACTTTTGTGTACAAGTTCTAACATGGAACAGCTCTTGGGGCTGTTAACCTTCTCATACTTCCCAGGTTCTGCAGTTGTATTTCTAAATCACAGTCAGTGAAACTGTGCTCAGTGCAGGCTCTCACACTATAGGTCTTGGTACTGCACAGTACATGAATTCTCAGGTTCTTTGACAAACAACATTTCAGTTCTCTCTTCTGGTGTTATTCTGATATATGAAAAGGACTCTGCAGTTAAAATTAACAGTGCTTTCTTGGGAATGTGCTAACCTTGTTTTTGTAATTCTAATATATTTCAGAAAATGCACTTAAACCAGCTATTAACAGTTTTACCTGCAAGGTTTGTATTGCTGTATGATGCAAATCACCTTAAAGAAATGGCAAAATAACAGGGACAAGATCAAATGTGAGCTCTTACTTGGTTGACAGGTTAATACATAGGATCATGACAGTATTTGCTTTGGAACGTAACATTTCAAAGTTAGCAAGGTGGATAAATACTTCAGAATTAGCAAAAAAAATAATCAGTGTTGGTGTTTTTCTTTTTCAGCTGCCATTGGTTTCAGTAAGGAATTAAGTAATTCAGACTTAAATGAGGGTTGTTGTTTTGTTGGTGGTTTTTTTTGGTGGGTTGGTATTTGTTTGGATATGACCTTTCTGTTTCATAAAGTCTAACACCTGATTAGCATGACGTGGGATTTGCACTTACAAAGCTTTTCCTGTGGGTTGCAAAATAGAGTAATGATGTAAATATGTTTTTAAACAACATAATTGTAACATTGTTTTATTAAAGTACTGCAAATAGTGAACTTCAGTCAACTTCAAATTCTGTATATTTGTATAATGTGCTAATACATGTCTCGGGCTAGACTGATGTCATTATTAAATAAGGATGGTTTTGTGCACTTGGTGGTTTTGGGAGCGAAAAGCTGATGTATAGTATTTTAAGCTTTTTTTGTTGTTGTTGTTCGTTGGTTTTAGGCCTGATTCTTCGTTCTAAAAATATATGTTTATGGTTTTAAGGTTCTTCTACTAGGTTTGTTTTATTCTAAGGAGAGTGAAGCATCTACATATTAGTAACTGATGCCTTATGCAAACAGAAATGAATGCTGTCTTCTTGCTGTGCTAGTTTCCACCATATAGAGCACATCCCCTTTTTACCTAAAATATCTGTGTTGACATGAAGAAGTACTCAGCAATCCTTTTTGCTTACTCCTGAGCATAAACATGGTTCTCTTTTTGCAAACTAGGGCAGGGAATGTATCTGAGCTTGGTACAAGACTGCTTGTGTGAAGAGAGTTAATTTCTGGACACTTCCAAGTTAGGCTAAATTCTCAGATTGACTATAAACTCTGCCTTCTCATTGCACTCAACCTCTCTCACCACAAAGAAAAGCTGTAGAGAACTGAATGAGATACTTGATTCCTGTATGGCTTTCTTGTTTGCTTTTTTAATGATTCACAGCCTCAATCAGACAACATGGTTGCAAATCTGCTGCAAAACTACTTTGCCTTGTATGCTTTTGCTGTTTTTTTTTTCTAGAACTTTACTGGCAAACCAACCCAAATGCAGATTTTTTAAATTATTATTTATTTATTTATTTATTTAAAAATAATTGGGACCACTTTACTACTTAGAGATACATTACTTTGTAAGTTTCTAGTGCCATGTACACATTTAATTCATACCAAATAAAATGCATATTAGTTCACTGATCTTAGAAAGTCAGATTTCATAAGGCATCTTTTCTTTCCTAAGACTAGGCTAGCTTTAGTGAATAGTATTTTCAAGGGAGTGGGGAAGGAGGAGGTTTCACTTGTAAATTTTCTATATAGGTAAGTATTTGGAGGTGTAAAATTAAATTGCTGCAAATGAGCAGAAATTTCAGTACTCAGTGCATTTTACACATCTATTTTAATATCTGTGGCCTGTTTTGATTATTTTTCTTTCTTTTTTTCCTAAACTTTTACCTGCAAACAGTTAGATTTCCCAATAACTGACAAATCCTTCCGCTGGGATTCGATTTGTACACTTGTGTCTGATGAGGTCACTGCTTGTTGTTATGATACAGAAAAGCCTGTGTCTATTTTAGGCATTTACTGTACATTTCTCCCGTGAAAAGAGTGAGATCGTGTCATCTCATGCTCCCCCTCCGCAGGTCACTTCCTGCAGCAATATGGACTAACTTAAACCTCGTGAGTACTGAACTGAGCGTCTCTTGCAGCCTCTAGTGTAAGAACCACACCTTGGGTTTGTGATATTATTGAATAAACACCGTAAGGGGAACACACTTCTAGCTTGAACTCAGATGATGTGCATTGTGCAAAGACATCACTTTTCCTTAACTCTGTTTAGAGTGGTTTTTTTTCCTGTGCCATTCAGGGAAAGGTAGGAAATACCTTTCACTGAGAGCTGCTACTCTACTTAGCTCTGGTCAGCTGAAGGCCCCTACTGGGTTAAACAAGGCATTTTGGGAGGTTTTTTCCCCCCAGTATTCCAGAGCTGCCTTTAAAATACTGCAGCTGATATTCTGTGTTGTCACATTTATTTCAAAGACCTCTTTTCTTTTTTCTTTTTTAATATGTGTATATAATCCTTTCTGTCTCTTTCTGTTTACTTTTTTGGTTTGTTTTTATTTTACTACTTTTAAATTTTGATTCATCATTCCATGTTCACATGCGTCTGTATCAATTACATTGGCTTATAGATTAAAAAGCAACAACCCTATCCTTTGAAATATGATGCATAATAGGAATACCTGGGATCTTACCTGTCAGTAGCTGGGATAGCTGAAAAAGTAGATGGAGATAATTCTGTCTGAAGCTGGGATAAAATAAAATAAAACTACAGAAGTTTGTTGTATTGCCAGATTTATCTGTACTTGTCATGAATCTGGGACCTTTCTTGAGGGTGCAACACATTGATAGGCATTGTAAAGTATTATAAAGATCATTAAGCTTTTAAAAAGAAAAAAGGAAACAATTGATGGATCTTCATGGCAGTTGTTGAAAGCCCCAAAGTTTGTTTTAACAAGTATTTTTGCTACAGATTTTCTGTATTTAAAAATCAAAGTTTATCTTCTCAAGGATCCTAAATGGTATGTTTCATGTTTTGGAGTGCTTTCTTTGGTGTCAGCACCACTCAATTCATAATGTCTTCTTCAACTAACTGCATTTGCTACATCAGCTGTAAGAATTGACCTGTAGTCATCTCACCTTGAAACCTGAATTATTGAAGGCCCTTTGATTTGGAAACTTTGGTTTGAACTGTCAGCTTAGGCCTGTGACAGCCATGGGAAAAAAATACTGGCCATGTTGCTGAGTGTCTGATCCTACTGTTGGAGGTGCTGCATCTAAATAATGCTTAGAGTGACCCCAGGAAAGCAGTTTTGAGTAGGGGCTGCATCCTGTGCCAGCCACTTTTCACTGGAAATTTCCAATATACTCTATTCAGCCACTGATGGCACCTATGCACTGCCTGCTCCAGATTCAGGATTTGCAGACACCCTTATTTTGAGTTGAATATGAAGGAGAAAGGCCATGTGTTACAGTCTAAGAGTTGCAAAATTCTTCCTTTAATAGGAATGCAAAAGGATTTTTGCCTTTAAGTTGTAATTAAGAACTAGGAGAGACTCAAGAACTAATTCTGCTTTTTAGAGAAGACTTTCATGGAAGATGTGTTGGTAGGGAAAGTGAGTGATTTTTTTCCCCCACCTTATTTCAAAGCCTTTGTTGCAGTTCTGTGCATTTTCTAGTGCACTTCATGCCACAAAGATTCTGATTGGAAGTCAAACAAAATTAAAACTTTATTAGTCCAGTGTAAAGAAATAAAACCATGCAAGAATGAAGTTTCCTTTCAGTGTAGATGAGCTCAGGCTTAAGCACAACTGGAATCAGTGGAGTTTGTGTGACATGAAGTGACAGGTCAGACAGGTTATGGCTGCTTGAGCTGCAGAGCCTGTTTTGCACATGTGGTGTTTTTAAAACATCTCATGCCTTGTTTTGGCAGAGTCGTTCCCGGTGCTTTGAGTTTTTACATCATTATTTGCCTCCATTAAGTAGAGATACAGAACTCTTGGATTGTTAGGATTTCACTCCATTATGTGAAGGTTATATATGAGCACTGAGATACAGAAAAAATGAGTAGTGAATCAGAAAAAAAAGCCAACTCTAAATCTTTATTATCTACCATAAGAAGTTGCTTAGTTAAGTAGTTTGAGTCTGTTTAAAAATCTGTTTGATCAGAAAATTGAACAGAAGCCTCCAATTTGTTTTCATTCTTCTGGTGTAGAAAACCAGCTCAATCTTAGTAGGTGCCAAATCTGATAGTTTGTTTTTGGAACCTGAATTGAAAACTGTAATGACCTGTTTAAGCTTTGAGGGTGGGCACAGATCAAACCTTAGAACAGTTAAGATCCCCTGGCATTTCTGAGTATTGCAGACTTTTGTGTGCAATGTTAACATAGATTGTGACTGAACAGGAGTAACATGTATGCAACCAGTTCTGCTAAAACTATTTCTCTGAGCTGTTAGTGATCTGATAAAAGAGCTTATCAATAGCCTGTTGCTGGATAAGTACTGTGCCCCAGCCATGCACTGAGCAAGGTAACTCTGTCCTTCCCCACACACCCAGTCCATCCCCTTGCAGGAGGGCAGTGTGTCTTTGTAGTTATAAACCAGCCATGTGTGTCACTTAGAGAGCAAGTGTCTAAATTTATCATCTCTTGCCTGGCCATGTTCCAGCTTGTCCCTTTTCCTATTCTTTCCTGCAAACATGACACCTCATTGATGGTGCATGTGTGGTATTGCAGCTTGAGATGATTTTTTTAATTTTACTTTTTTTCAGAGCTGCCTTTCACTCTGCTTTCTCTCTCTCTCTCCACAGTTGTCCAGGAGTAAGAGTAATTCTTACTTCTTTATTTTTCTTTTTTCCTTTTTTCTTTTTTTGTTTCCTTTTTTCTTTTTCTTCCGTTTTCTTTAGTGGACTGAAAATCAAAGCTTTAACCCTTGGCCCTTATGCAAGCCTGAGTAGTTGCTGTCTGTCTGAATAGTTAGAAGTCATAGTATTTACTTTTAACAATTTAAACACTCATATGCTTATAAAAATATTCCAAGGCCAGGCAACAATCTCTGCTTTGAATACTAAATAAAAGATTAGCACTCAAATATAACTGCTCGTTATAGCTCAGTATTAAAAGGTCTCCTAATTTGCAGTAATAAATGCCTTTTAACTGCACCAAAAGTAGTATTTATTCAGTCTGCATGCTTTTAAACTCGGATTGTATTTCAGGTAACAAAGTAAATTGAGGCAATGTTTTATAGCATCTCAAATTGCTATTGCTGTCTCTGCAATGCATTCTTACTGACTTTTTTGCCCAATTGGCTGATATTGATGTAGTTGGCATTGCTGTTCTGTGGTGTCAAAACAGGGTTGGTATTAGATAGGCAGAGAACTGTACTTAATTTGGCATATTTTATACGGGGCATCTCTTGCTAAGAATCAAACTTATTCAATATTAATGTAAAATTTAAAAACAATTTAAGAGTTTATTGGGTGTATGGATTCACAAAATGGGGACTTCAGCAAAATCAGTATAGTCCGAGTTTTTGCATCCACTGTACCTTAACTGTGTGCATTTGAAACTTAGATGCATCTGTTCTTGTGATATTATCACATCTAATTATGTTATTTTTACATTTTTTAGGCTTTACTGCGATCACAACAACTAATCCCATTTGGTTGGTGAAGACACGATTACAGCTTGATGCAAGGTAAAGTGGCAATAGGGAACCTCACTGCTATGATAACATTGTACTCAAGTTTTGTGAATCTGTTTTCACTCCAAAGTAGAATGTATTCTTAAACATTCAGCATTTCAGATTTGCAAAGTTGATGCTGGTCTCTCTACAAGTTTTACTATCACTTCTCTTTTTAATCTGTTCTGAGACATGCTTGAGGCACTGTAGTAGACTGACAAGAAAATTTGGAATTAATTACAAGGCTAACAATTTCATTAAAATCATGTTCTTCCAACCAAATGCTTACATTTTCATTCAGTAATACATTCTCTTTAACTGTTGAGCTAAACATTCCTGAAATACAGATTCAGTATTATAGCAAATGTTTAGAAAAAGGCTTTAAACATCCTCAGGTACTTATTTTTATTCTGTGACTTGCTCACTCAGACCTCTGCTGGCACAATCCATGTGCCTGCACTTGCAGCTGTAGTGAAGAACATCTCGTGCAGTGTTATCATGGGTTTGCATAGTTGTGTACAGTATTCTAACTGCTTCAGTATGCACAACTCAATTTAGTGAGCAAGCTCAAAATGGGAATAAAACTTCATTTGCCAAATACTGCTTGGAATAAGGATGTCTAATGAGCATTTTCCTTGACATCAGCAGTGGCTTAGTTCAATCAAACAACAGCTCCCAGTTACTCTGGTTGCTGTGCCAGTTGTTTGCTGAGGGCTGTAATGCTGAGGGCTGCTGTTTCAACTCAGCCACTGAATGCTGTGGAGCTCTTTATTGAGGCAACGCTTAGGGCAAATCCATTATGCAAAAGGAAATGGTCATTTTTTTCTCATGAGTTGCTGACATTGATAGTCCATTTGGGAGTCTGTTTCCAAGCAGTTTAGTCCTTTATTGTGTGAGAGTTGGGGAGGCCTAAAGCTGCTCAGCTTTTCAGTGTAATACTTTGTCTTTAGTCACTGTGTGAAGTTTGCTTGGATTCCCTGTAATGCTTTACCTGTGTTTAGTGCTGAAGGCCTTTGAGACTGTGACTTGGAGCCCCTCAGCATCAGTGTTGAGTATTTCCTAAGGCTTCTTGTCACTACAAACCTATTGAATTAATATTCCAGTCTCTCTGATTGCACCAGTTGATACTCTGACTTGTTTTCTCCTTTTTAGGAATCGTGGAGAAAAGCGAATGAGCGCATTTGAGTGTGCCCGCAAAGTTTATCGCTTGGATGGCTTTAGAGGCTTTTACCGGGGAATGTCTGCATCCTACGCAGGCATATCTGAGACTGTTATTCACTTTGTCATTTATGAGAGTATTAAGAAAAAATTACTGGAGTATAAGACTGCTGGTGCCATGGACAATGAGGATGAATCTGTAAAAGAAGCATCGGACTTTGTTCGAATGATGATGGCTGCTGCCACTTCCAAAACGTGTGCAACATCAATAGCATATCCCCATGGTAAGTGGGACATGTGCAGCTGAGACCCTGAGGCAGATCCATCAAAGGGAGTCTTAGTGAGATTTGTAGCCAACTTTGGTTTACTTGCTCAAGAATTTGTCTGAATATCAGATTTAGCAGGTCAACGTGAGTATAGTATTCAGAAATGGAAGTGCTTTACAGTGGATATCCAGCATGGCCTTTTCTTAGGCAATGTTTATTGTGCCAAGGGATTGGCCAGAGTATGGCCCAAGGTACCCAAAGAGGTACTCTTTCATTGCATTTCCATATACTCAGCAATTTTTCATAATGTGCCACCAGGTTCTTGTCTCCCTTCTAGGGATGGAGGCAGTTTGTTTGTCAGTTGGACTTGATCTTCCTGCAAAGTAGTTGCGTATACATTGTTAATGAACTGAGAACTGAATGTATGTCAGCTTCTGAGCTAAAATGTAACCCCGAGCAACAATCCTCTTTTGGATTATAGCTAAGCAAATGAACTTGCCTTGTTTAGTCAAATATCTAATACTAGCTCTCTTCTTACGCTCTCTTCTTATCTAATACTAGCTCTCTTCTTCTTCTTCTTTGCTACTCTCTCTTCCTCTTCCTTTTTTTTAAGGAGGAGTTGTGAGATTGAGAACTTGGGATGGGGTATTTTTGTGTAAAAATCCCTGATCAGTTGCTGGGAAAAATAATAAAAAGTGGTGAATGTAACCACTCAATTTTTCTTTTTTTCCACTGGTTTTCTTTGTACAGAGGTTGTACGAACAAGACTAAGAGAAGAGGGAACAAAATACAGATCTTTCTTCCAGACACTCTCTTTGCTTGTGCGAGAGGAAGGGTATGGCTCCCTTTACCGAGGTCTAACTACACACCTGATCAGACAGATTCCAAACACGGCTATCATGATGTCCACCTATGAAGTTGTAGTCTACTTACTTGATGGATAGCAGTGTGACAAGGTGGAAGAAGGTGGAAGACTGAAAGACTGGAGTGGACCACTGAATGTCAATGCCAATGTGGTGGGCTAAAGGAGCATTGTATCAGGAGCAAGCAGCTGTGGACGAAACAGAAGGTTGATTGTGGGCAACTCTGAATCATTTTGCTGCCTTTATTGTGTGGTCTCATGTCAATGTGACAAATGGGAACTGCCCCTTAGGGAATGCCTTCATACATCTCTTAATTCAGAATTATCCTTTTCTTTTCATCTGTTAAACTAGACAAAGCCATTAAGTAATCTTCAGAGACATGATAGGTGAGGGAGGGGACATGAAATATGTTGTTGGCAATCCTATTACTTTCTCTTAGTGATTGCTCTCAGCTACATCGTTTTTGTTCTGTTTTACTGCACAGTAACCTGTTGGAGGAATGGGCAAGACAGTACTTTCATAGCTTTCTATACCTGAAACTTCCATTTAGTTGCTCTGAAGATTCATAGAGACTGAGGGACTGAGGTAGTGTGGTAAGTGTGTGAAGTTTTCCATGTTGCTACCTCAAGACAAAATATGGTGCAGGGACCCAGAACAGTTATTTCTTCACTACAAAAGTTGATACCTGTTGTAGCTTTCTGGTTTTGATTGTTCATTTTGTTTTTTTTTACCTTGACGTTTGAGCAATGTTGGTTGAGAGAGAGTCTGATTGCTCAACTCTTCAGGTTATGAGTCTGTTAATGTTGGTGTATGTAGGCTTCTGGTCCTGCTGCATCATGCTTTTTCTTTTCTGGAACTTTTCCTAAGTAAGAGAGGCCTATGGAACATTGTCCTGTATCATCAGTTTTCCTTGCCAATGTGTTCAGGTCACTCACACAGCTAAGGAAGTTGCTGAATGCCGCTTCATAGCCTTTTTCAAGATTTGTAATGTGATTAGAAATCTCAATTAGTCCAGCCTCCCGTTTGTGAAGACAGGATTCACTCAGATTCATGCTGCCTAAGCACAGGTTGTATTACCCTTAAATATCTGGCAAATCCTGCCTTGGATTACCAGTGTTTGTATGGGAGTACTGGAGGAGAACACATATCACTGTGGCTAGGATGACCAGAAAGCAGAAACCAGTTGAAGTTGTGATAGATCCTGTCAGTGCAGACAGGCTCTGTGCAGAAGGATGGAGAAATTGTAAATAATATTTTCTTGAAAGCATTCCCCCTCATAAATGCTGTATGACTTCTGTCAGCTTGAGCCTGTGTACTGAGCTATAACCTTGTCCTCCACATTGTCTGATTATTCAGGCATTGGTTTTGTTCTGTAAGCCAATTGCAAATTAATGCCTTGCATTCAGCAGTGAGGCTTAGCTGGTTTATTCTGTCATAATTTACAGATTTTTCCAAAATCATACAACTGGAGTGTCAAGCAGTTTAATGTTACAGGAAGTTACACAGTTTTCCAGACAGATATCTTCTCAGTCTGCATCCACTATCCTGATGAGGAAGATGATATAAGTTGGGGTCAATAGCTTTCTCCATATAAATGCTGCTACACTGGCATGGACAGAACTGTGCTCTCAGCTCTTCCAGTGTGGTACTTCAGTACACTTGAACTGTGCATCATGTGCAATGGCTTTATTTTATGAATGACTTCTTATGCACTTTGTGGCCTTCTTAGGGCTTATGACTTTTCTTCCTCTTACTGATTATCTGGAATCAAACCGTGTTTGAAATATGCAGTTTGGTTTTAAACAAAGCATGTGGTTTGATTTCTGTGTAAGCTGTGCAGGAGTTTATGCTGTAAATCCATAGCATCTCTGTGGCACTGGTTCTGTAGGCTCTCTGTAAAACCTCAAAGCTTGCAGAACAATGTCTGGTTTTTGGTTTTTTTTTTTGTTTGTTTGTTTGTTTGTTTTCCATACAGTGTCAAAGTATTTCAGTATTTAATGTAATTCTCTGTATTAATTGCTCATCCTCTACAAGCCACCCATAGTAAGTACATTTACCTTGCAGTGCTGTATTGACTTCCCTGCTTGGAAAATGTTCCCTTTTTAAAGACTGCATGGTCTGAGGGGTGACCATGGTGAGCTTGATTGTCTCAAAGAAGTGAAAGGAGTGCTTAAATGTGTTTTAAAGTGGGCTTTTTCTAGTGGTCTCCCTAGGAAAAGACTGGAGTATTTATGACTGACCTAAGCCTTGATGTGTGCTTTTGTTCAGATAAATAAATGCAGTAATAGTGACTTACTGTAATTTTTGTAATGTAGAAAGTGGGTCACCCTTCAGGTTATCTAGGTTACTCAGTCATAGCCAAAACTTAAATTGGCAAAGAAGATACTCAGCTTTGGAGTTCATGAACACAGTGAACACTTGGAGTAGCCTAGGCTTAATGAGTTTCTCTCCTCTCTTTGGATACGTTGTCCCTTGGTTCTGTGTTAGTCTCCGGTTCCTGGGTATTCCCTGGGTACTGTGTGTGTGCCTTCTCTGGGTAAGAGCAGAGCCCCTGGAGGTGATAAGTAGGACAGTTAAACAAGGACAGTTGAATATGGGATATAACAGCCAAAAGCAGACAATCAGCTTATTACTCCACCTCTTTAAAGGATGTTCCAGCTTTGTTTTAAACTTCAGGGGTGATCAGTTTGGCTTCTTTTTCATAACCAAACATTACCCAAATATTTCTTGGGATTTTCATTATTTTTAAACTACAAGTACCTCCAAAATTACCTCTGATATATTTCCCAAAGATCTTTAAATTATTTATGTAGTTTTCTTGATATTTATTATAAAAACTCAAGGGAAATAACAAGATGCTTCATTCAATAATATCTTTAACTACAGAGCTGAAAGCAGTTCACTTAAACTTGGTCATCTTGATTTGTGTTTGGATGTCATGTATGTATGTCCCACTTGTGTGTGCTAGACGATAGGACGAGTGAAGAACTCTTCAGTCACGAATCCGTTCCTCATTTCCCGGGCTGTGTTCGGAGCCGAGGTTGGCGCGCAGCGGGGCTGCAGCTGCGCGGTACGGCCGGCAGGTGGCGCGCCCTGCGCGGAGTCACGGCGCGGAGCCGCAAACGGCCCCGGGAGCGGCGTGCGGAGCTCCGTGCTGTCTGCCCCGCTCTCTGCTCTCCCTGCTGGGCACTGCGCTCACGCCAGGGAGCTGTGGAGATGGCTGCTGTTGGAGTGGTTACTGAGACATCGCCTGCCCACTTACCCATCTCGCCCCTGTCTTTGTTTACCTAACGCACTCCGCATCTTCCCTTGTTGATTGAGGTGTTAATGACAGTTTCTGCTAGTCTGTTTTTTGTACATCTGCAACATTCCTCAGACTGCAGCATTGTAAAAGAATGCTTCCAGATACAAGAGTGGAGAGCCTTTATAAATGTTGCTTCCTGTTTAAACTGTTCAGATTTGGAAAACAAGCTGAATGCTGAAGTGTGCCTAGGTAAATGTACTACTTTTTTCAACTTTCTGTCTGTTAAGACTGAGTTATGTAATTTTTTTCAGTTCTTCTATTTAAGAGTCTGCCTACCCTGCATATGTGAACATGACTATGCCCTCAGAGTCATAGCTAAACACTCACAGATGACAGATTGAGAATACTTCAGTACTCATGTGAGGTTTGCTATTCTTGCATACATGTAGTTGGCTGTAAACTATGTGCATTTACTCTGTATTTATATAGTTAACTTTTTGTTTGGATTGCTTTAAACTTCAAAGCAAATTAAAATTATGTGCTTCTATTCAAATGTTGCCTGCTGTGCTAAACTGTACACTGTTTTTAACCTTTGACTTTTTCTATTATTGATACATACCAGTGCCTGCACAGTTGTGATTAAAAATGAAAAATTCATTAGCCCAGTGAATGATTTTATCTTGTACCATTTTATAGTAGCTGAAAATAAGGTGTGCCTATTGTACCTTTAGTGTGGCCTTTTTGGAGGGATTCATGGATCACTTAAACTAGTAGGTGTTGATGCAGATTTGAACACAGTTACCTCTACACAACCAAGTGACCCTGTCTGTCAACTGAGATTCTGGGGCTAGTGACCACAAAACTTGTGCCCATTTGAAGTGCCAGCTAGCACAAGCCACTGCTGACAAAACCAAAGGGCAGTAATTCCTTAAAATGCTCAGAGTTAATTGCATGTGAGGTCATAACCAAGTCCTTGAACTTCACACGTTGTTAGATGTTGTTTTTCTTACAATAGCTCACCAGCTATTGATCTGAAGTCTGTCCTGAGCTTCCTCACTACTCATTCTGCAAATGCATACATGGGGTTTGTTTGGTGAATGCTGCTTTTCCCCCTCAGTGTGTGTTCTGAGTCTTTGCAGCCTCTAATACAGAGGCAGGCTTGATGTCTCTGATTTGATTCTTTCAGCTATTCAAAACTACTTCAAAACTGGCATTAATCAGCACATCTGGGATACCTTTTTTCTTTCAGTAGGTGTTACTGTGAATTGCCCTACCTTTTTCACACTTTCTAGCTCCCAGGCCAGACAGGCTTAGAAGTAATCAGTCTGCTGGAACCAGTACAGGCAACCAGTGTGCTTATCCCGGACCCATCTGAAATTACACCTCTGACTGGCATAGCTGTAATTGTCTGTAATTGATCTTTCACTTTTACCCTGCAAAGGAGGCACTTTGGCAGGGCAGAGCTCAGGGGAAGTCTGTGGGGATGTTTTGAAGCTCATACTGCTTTACAGCCCCTTCTGCTAGAGCAGTTATGTTGAACTTGTCACAGTCAAAAAGGTTGTGTGTAAAGTGAAGGTGAATTTAAAGTGCTAATTGGTTATGACTTGGCATTAATGCAGCAGTGCAGTCTTACAGAGATGCAGCCCAAAAGCATGTGAGGTGTGACAGTGTTGTCTTTCACAAAGGAAAGTCCTTAAATTTGATAATGCACTTACAATAAAATGTACTCCCAAAGACAAACACTCCCCTCATCTTGAGTGTGCTGCTGCCAGCCACTGTGCTCTGTGCTAACTCAGAACATTCTTATCTTCTTGCACAGCTTCTGTAAAAGGCAGGAAATGCCAGGACTGCAGTCCAGTTTTCATGAGCAAATTGATGCAAACAGAATGGTGTCTTGAACTGTGAAAGGCATTTTAGAGCACAGGATCTTCTGTTTGGATAGATGGAATGTTTCAAAGGGTGCTCCTGAGACTGGGCTCACTACTGCAGACACCTCAGTGATGAGGCTGTGTGAAGTTGACTAGAAGCTTTCCAAGACAAGCTCAAGATGGTGAAGTGCTGGTAATTCCAGATAAACCTCTACAAAGGCAATGTTTCCTCCATTATCTGTGTCTGTCTGAAGGCTGGTAGCTTTTCCTAATCCTGTTCTGTAGCAGACACTGGGGATGGGACTGAAGATGTGCATGCTTCCCTCTAAAGAGAAAAGGCCAGTTCTCCTAGGACTGCTCAGTGTTCTCTTCGGATAGACT
Source organism: Serinus canaria (assembly GCF_022539315.1). Classification (NCBI taxonomy): domain Eukaryota; kingdom Metazoa; phylum Chordata; class Aves; order Passeriformes; family Fringillidae; genus Serinus; species Serinus canaria. The sequence goes on from NC_066323.1 coordinate 18,155,687, forward strand.
TTGGCTAAATGAGCACCAGCAAGAGCCTTTTGGATTTGAATGCTGAAGGGAGAGCACACCTCCTGAGAGAAGGTGCTCCCCAGTTTCTGTGTTTATCCTTTAGATAGGAAAAGGAAGTGAATGCTAAAGAAATAACTGTTCTTGCCAAGAAAGCCCAGTAATTGTGAATCTGTTCCCAGAAATGGGTCATTCTTCAAGGAATTCTGTGAGAAGTCACAATGGATTTTCCAAGGTATTCTCTTTCAGTCTGTCCTGGAGTGAGGTCTGCTTGGGGAACAGTTTCCTTCCTCATTCCCTGGAAATAGTTGAAGACAGATCCTGCTGTTAAGGCCTTCACTGACCAGAAATGTTACTTCCTGCAGAAAATCGTTAATGATGTGCAAATTACTTTTTTACCCTCTGGCTGCTAAAGGCAGGCAAGCTGAATTTGTTTCTATGCTGGTAAGTTTTCATTATAGTTCTCAGTTATTTTTATTGTCATTTCTGGAGGTATTTGTTTCCATTCTGTCTCTTCTGGAATGCAGTTAGCAGCAAAAGTTTAGAGTTCTGTTATCCTGCACTGCCACTGTAAATGTTTTTGGCCTTTGCAGTAACTTGCAAGGTGATTTGGGGAACTCCTGCTGGATTCATGCTGGTTATGCTTAGAGACTTGGAAACTTGCTATGAATTACTTGAAACAAGAGTGATCTATTATCACTGACACATTCTCCAGAGAGACTGCTTGAGGGGAAATACTGAAAAATTACATTCAGCTCTGCTTGTGGGGTGGTCCAATATTATTCCCTAATTCATTCAGGCAACAGACAAAGATTTAAAGCGCTTTCTTTGCAATACTAAAAATAAATCATAAAACCAGTATTAAAAATACTGACCTTTCCCCATTAGGGAGAAGAATATCTGCCCTAGTTCCTAATTGTTATAAACCAAGGAGACAACTGCCAAAATTTTATAGCTGGGATGTAAATAGAATATTGCCTGTGGAGCAGGAGCAGCTTAGATCTGTTAAAACCACATACACTTTTGGATACACAGGGCTGAACCAGTTAGAGCCAGCATTCCCCAGAGCTCAGGACAGTCACAACTGAACTTTCTTCCCACCACCTTCTTTCCCAGTGTAAAAGATTGCTGTCTACAGAAATATCCCATCATACCTGATGGCCACTCCAGTGTCCCTGCGCTGCCATAAGGAAACATTCTTGTAATTCTCAGGATCCAAGCTTTTCACTTGGGCTGTCACTTATCTCACCCTTCTCACCCTCCATGGAAAGGTGATCAGCATTAATTTGAGAGGGATGGGATTTTTAGAGATGACAGATATGGAAAGGTGCTGAAAGGTGAGTAAAGGCATGAGAATTCTGACTTACCAGAGAAGACAATACTATATGACCATCCCCTTTCTTCCCAAATAGCTCAAGAAAGATACAGCTTTGTGAACCTGTGAGCTATATTCATCCCTAACTGGGGAAAAACCTGTTATTTAAATGGAGAGTTGGCAACATGTGGTGGCAGTATCTGCCATGCTTCCTATTCCTGAAGAGGAAATAATATTAAAACTGTAAATTCCTCCCTAAAGAAGTATTCAGGCAAGAGACAGCACCTGGGAAAGCAGGGAGTTTCAACTGCTTCTTCAAGTCCCTGGGATGAACAAGGCTCTGAACTGCATTCAGTGTTACACAGTACATTCACATTACTCAAGGATATCCCATCTTTCCAGTTCACATTTTCTGGAAAAGGAGTAGAGGAGCTTTCCCAGCACCTGGTTTCTCCTCAGCCTTATCTCCACCTGCAGCTTGGAGGGGAGATGGAACAAAGCTGCAGCAATTCCCAGGCCTCTTGGGGTACTCCTTCCCTTTTTGCTTGAGCCAGACATAAAAGAAAGAGGACTAAAGGGTGACTTTAAACTGTTTACAGAGTTTCTAGGGGGAGTTTCTGTTGACTTTAAATTACTTGTAATTTAAAGTCAAGGAACAGAACAAGGAACAGAAACTCCCCCTAGTTTGACTCTGCACCTCTTTACTAGATGTGTGTGTGTTTTTCTTTCAGTGGTAGATTTTGATGATAAAAGTGGTAATGGAGAAAACATTATTATCTCACTAAGTACAGCAGTTTTTCTACAAGAAAACTGAAGTGGCATTGCAAAAAAAAGCTTATAACAGAAACATCCACAACATCCTGAGCTGACAGACTAAACAGCATTCTTGGGACTGAGCAAGAAGCCTGGCAGTCTGTGCTAAAGGCACGGTAAGAGTGGAATATCAGCAAAATCACCCTGAAAAATAATAGGTGGGCTATATATAAAAGAAGGATGAAGTTAGGCTGGAAGGGGCCTTAAATTCATCTTGTTCCAGCCCCTCCGCCATGGACAGGACACCACCACTAGACAGTGGTTTTCATACTGACCCTGAGTAACTGACTCTCTTACATGAAATAAAGGAAAAGAAAAAGAATTGAGGTATTAGTCAGCTGAGCTTTGGATAAGGAAAAATGAATTATCAGCTCACTCCACTGCAGAGAACAAACAATTTAGCAGTAGTGTTCTCAAAATGGTGTATTATGCTTAAGTAGGTTTAAAAGTGTTTTCCACGGAAAGGACTGATGAGGTGACCTAATATGAGATGCCTTTAGTCTTCTGTGGAATTATGTTGAGGGAATTTGGATTATGATGAATATTACTACAGTAACCTTGAGGAGTGTTAATCATGAACAACCTGGTCTAGTGGGAGATGTCCCTGCCCATGGCAGAGGGGTTTGGAATGAGATGATCCTTCAGGTATCTTCCAACCCAAACCCTTCTGTGATTCTATGAGCAGGACCTCTGTGCAAGGGACAGATGTGCATCTTTGGAATGTCAGCTGCCTTCTAAGCAGACCTCACTTAATGCAGAATGTTCGAGGTCACTATAAGTGCATGCAAATTAATTTTCTGCAAACTAAGTAAAAAAAAATTATGTAGTCAAACATTCTTGATTTAACTTTCTCTTGGTTTAATTTTTGAAGATTTAGGAGTGTTAGTGGGAATAAAAGCATTTCTACCTGTGATATCTGATTTAACAGAGCTGTAAGTTAGCCTGTTAAGTTGAAGTGTTACCAAGTGGTTCCTTGTGCAAAAGCGGTGTAAGTCCAGGAGGCCCAGAGGGGCCAGTGAAAAGATTTCTGTTTTTGCAAAAGGTCTTTTTGAACTTTTGACTCTGAAACTGGGGGCTTGTTCTTGACCTTGGCATTTCACCCTCTGGACTGAGGGTGATCAAGAATATTGAAAGCAGAGCTATAGAAGAGTACCCATTTTCACTAATGGAAACTGATAGTCTTGCAAGTATGTGAAAATCTGATCCAGTGTACAGTGTGCTTTTTCTGCCAGCCAACCCTCCTATTCACAGTATAAATGACTGCACTTCTCCCTCTGGGCAAAATGGTGAATTTGTTCAGGCCCAAATATGTCTTTTCATTATGCAACTTTACCCCCTTCTATCAAAAGCAGCTTTTTTTCATACAGTAACATGGTTTTCCCCCTGTTTTTCTAGTCGTAAGAATTTCAGTGCAGAAACAGTGGTGTGGTGTTTTGGGAATTGCATGCCAGCTAAAGCAATTCCAGGCATTGTTCTCCCAGCTGTATTTCCACCCCTCCCTGGACCCCCCAGTTCAGCTTTTCCAGGTTAGTGGGAAGTCAAGAATTAACAAAGGTAAAATTACATGAATGCCTGAAAGATTAATTGATGCTGATTATTTCCTTCTTTACAGGGAATGAAATATTTCCTAACATGAACAGAAAGTCTCTAATGTGGTGAAAAGTTTGATACTGCTTGAGAAAGCACTTTGAAGGTTAAAGACAATGTTAATATCTTACAGTCAGAATTATGTGCAGCACAGTAGGGTCACTGACAGTAAACCATGAATGGGTCACAGCACTTACAGAACAGAAGTACCACATAAATTCACATTCATAAATAACATCTGGAGTCCCATAGGCCAGGAAAGGAAGTATATTTGAGCTTTCTCATATTTTCCCTCAGTATGTGAAACATTAGGAGAATTATTTCTTATTTAAGGTGACTAAGTGTAAAGGGATGTAGATATAAATTACTGCATCAAGCTCTTGGGGCTGGATTGTAACATTTTGTTGAGCTTATGATGACTGAGGTTCATTCTGTATTTGGAGTTTCTGATAATGTCAATCAGAAATCTTGACCCATGCTGTTTATGATGTATTTGGCACCTAACAGGAGGTGGTAGAATTAACAAATCAAGTGAACAATCTACTGTACTTCCTACAGAGTCCAGTTGCAGAGCTCTGTCTGAAATGTCACCAACCACCAGAGATTAGGGTGTAAGACACTAGAAAGAGGTGTGGTTTTATGTCACTAGTCAATATAAAAACATTATTCAGAGTGGGAATTCTAACAAAAAAACAAAGCCATGACCTAGGTCTTGAATAGTCTGGAAAAAGCTTGAATATATCAGTGTGTAGAGATGCTAATGCTTTTCTTCACAGACTGATAAACATTTGGAAATGGATATGAGTTGAAAGAGAGAGATCACACTTCTAGTAAAGTTTCATTGATGGTGTTTTCTGTACAGGATGATATTAAGGATAATTTTTGTGGTTGATAAACCTAGTCAATTCTAGTAAGTCAGTAAGTTGTTTATGATATGAGGGTATCTAATACCTTGTTGTGCTGTGGCACTGCTGTTAAGCTAGATCATAATGCATCTCCCAAGGATTTATAAAACTTGAAGAAATGGGACCTTAATGTTCAGAATTAGTATTGCTACTGAGAAACTGTAATTTTGCTGGTGGTTTACAGCTCACAGAGGCCTACACAGTAGGATCTTAAAGACCCATTGGAAAAAGAGAAGTAATTTTTTCCAGTTCAGAACTATCCTTGCCCAGCTCCCTAGAAGGGCCCTGCCACTGAGCCAGCCTGCTGTACACCTGTATGATTACTGTTCTGTGACTTCTGTGCAGGGCCAGAGTAGCAACCAAAGCACCTACAGGCACATAAGAAATTAGTCCCCTCTTACTTAGCAATGTAGGGCCAAACAGGGATTCTTGTGTGGTTAAATCCAGGTCCTTGTGGGAGCTTGTGGCCTAAACCATTCATAACTCTACCAGGCTGCATCTTTAAACTAATTAGGTTACTTGTTCCACTGGGAGGTTGCCTCAAAACCTGGCTTTCTTGTGTTGAAACTGCTCTAATTTACTGTCCTAGCAGAACTCCCTGGAAATTGATATCACCAGTGACAGTAAATGCCAACAGCCCTCTAAAGAGTCACTTCTCATAGGCACTTCATATTGGAGAGAGTTTCCTTGAATTCCCTTTTCTGCTGGCTTGCTTTTGCTTTTGAGTAGCATCTTGCGTATGGAAAAGTGCCCTGGGTTGCCTTGGTCTTGGATTTGTGTAGTAAAAGTGCTGTCTTATTTTTATTTTAAAACAGTTCATCATATTTGTACAAACAAGCTGAATAATCAGCCAGCTATTGTGTCTTACAGTTAGCAAATAGCACAGCTGGCCCAGCTTCTGTGCACCCCAGCAATTAGTTCAGACTGACTCTCTTGGATTGTTTTTGCTGTATCTTGGATCTCAATTGCTGGTTTGCAGCACTGACTCACACACTCTGTACAAAGTTTTTCTATGGCTTTATAGACACTAAATTTCCTTTTGGTTATACATGAAATTATGATGCCATTGATAAATTTTTGCTTGAAATATTTTTGCTTGCATCCCTCTGTGGGCCTGATTCTGCCCTCAAATGACAAATCTTTCTCATTTGATGCCATCCTGCCAGCCTACTACTGCTCTTCCAGCAGCACAGTGTAAGGCTGTCCTGAAAAAAACATTCCAGTGGTTTTTAGCTCTCCTTCATTGCTGCACACCTACCACTGCTCCTGTAAGTCTGGGGAACTGCTGTCCTGATGTTTCTGCATTGTGTGTGTCTGACCTTCAAGCCTACAGAGTCCTTCAGTGGAGGGGGTGTTTAAAGTCATGGGAGAGTCAACACTTCCATTCCTGGCTCTGCAGCTGTGCACAGCCACCAGTAAATCATGTTCCCCTCTCAGTGGGAATTAGCCATGCACTGACAGGCTGGGGATATAAATAACCACGTGTGTGGAACTTGAGGTGCATTCAATTGATCTGTCTGATAATAAAATAATTCACTGGCAGCTGGTCTGTATTACAAATTTCATCGCTGTTGCTGAAAAAGCTGAGTTGTTATCCTCCCTTTTTTTTTTCTGAGAAAGTTTTCCACTTCTCATTATTTCCTGCTGGGAACTATATAATTCATAAAACAGGTGACTGCACAGTACTGATTGAGGCTAATGCCAACAGAAGGAGTCTTGAGAGGGGTGGGGAGAGGGGGGGAAGCTCTTCCTGTGGGGGGAGAAAGCTGTTCCTTAGAGAGTTAAATCACTGATTCTTATTTAAAAAAAAAAAAAAAAACTGTCTTCTTTTGCACTACTCTCAATGCCAAAGAGAAATAGATTTACAGGTATTTTAGTGAACCACAAAAAGCTGTCTCTTACTTTTCCCATTGACAGAAATAGCTTTCTGCTAATTTCAGAAAGGCCTTCTCTGGACACTGTACTTAGAGTGGTTTCCTGGATTCCTCCAGATGAGACTTTGTTTCATTCAAAAGGGATTATACATCTTGGGCTCAGAGAGCCTTTAAATTAGAGCTGCCTAAGTGTAACTTAATTTATGCCAGCATTCCCTGTCCTTCAGGCTGTTATCTTGTGCCCTCATGCAAGGTATTTTCACCCAACCAAGTGCAACTCCTAACACAAGCCTTGCATAAGTGAAGCCATTAAACTGACAAGACCAAATGGGGAAAATATTATAGGTGCACAGCAGTCAAATTATAAACTTAAATGAGCCAAATTATAATTAATTTTTCTTTCTATGATTAGAATTTTGTTTTGATTGTTTGGGGAATTGGGGAATCCTGTGAAGCTGAGGTAAATCCTTTGATGTCTAACAGTTTATGAATATTTTCATCCTGATATCTGATTGCTACACTCATGCTTTGAGATTATTTTCTTCATGAAGTGTAGTTAGTTTATCATTTGAAATCATACAAAACTCAAGTTATTAGCATTCTGTGACTGTAGTGCTGGACTGCTTTCAGTAAAGACTTTTCTTTGTCATTATTCAGTTGAGATCCTGCAAAAGAAAACCTTTTGCATTTTTGCCCCTATTCTGAGACAAAGACAGAGGGATATTTTGATATAACCAGGAATTGCTTCAGGGTCTGGGATAAGTGGGCACGTTGGAAATAATCTTTGTTTTCTCAACACAGAACATTTCAGAACTGGATTGGCTTTTGTCTGAAGCAATGCACTGTCATCAGCTCTCTGCACATTTCCCTGCTCTGCTGCTCTAGGTCAGACACTTTCAAGAACAGCTCCTATGCAGGAAGATTAACTGGGATGTGGCTGAAGAGTCTGAGAGTGAGAAATAATTTGATAGGCATTGTGCCTGGTATGGATCCAGGACAACACCATGGGATGGGCTTGCAGGGAGGAAGAAGAGGAGCAGCTGAATGGATGAATATTCAGACTATTTATAGGCTTCCTTCCAAATCTTGTTTGGAAGGCTGGCTTGCTTCTTTAATCTTAGTGAAGCTACCAGATCAGCTGTACTACTTATAAGGATTTTTATTCATAGAGACTTTTGGTTTGTTGCTGCAAAATGTGAAGAACTATCACCACAATGCAGAATGAAAAGCAGGCTTGTTCAAATCACCACACAAAACCTCAATGGTCCTGAAATGAAAATAGAAGCAGACCCAGAGAACAAGTATAAAAAAAAAGTATAAATTTTGTTGCATCAAGTATACTGTTCTGAAGGGGAGCTGTGAATTCAGCTTTGAATATTTTCTTGTCATAGGGGTTGCTGTGATCTTCACAGTAGTGAAGGGGAAGGAGCTGTAGAGAACAGAACCTTCTTTTCCTTGCATGAGTATCTGAAGCTCTCCACTTTTCAGACAGGGAGGTTGTGTTTGACCATCCTGCACCCAGTTCTGACTGCCTTGCAAGGACTGTTCCTGGAGCTGCCCATTCCCCTGCTCTGTGCATCAATAAAACTGTAATTGTGCCTCTTCCTGGGCCAGGTTGAAGAGTTTCCTTTTCAGCATGGTCCATCTGTTGTCACCATTCTCTTTTGGAGGAAGTTTCCTCTTGGATGTGGTGCTGTACACATCTCAATGATGCTGCTTTTCCATTGGAATAATCAGAACTATGTTTTTTTTTATTTAACTGATCATTTTGTCAGGAAAGCATCAGAATATGCTTATATGTGGTATCTTGCTGCAGAAAAAGCCAGAGATGGGACAAGCAGCTGGGGAGGGGACTGGAGTGACTGTATGTCCATGGTCTGGGCACCTGGACACACCTGCAAGTGGGTATTTCTTAAAGTTGTGCTGCTCATGTTAAAGTTTCTTTTTCATACATAAATATTAGTTAAATACTTGGTTCCCATTGAAAGTCATCCTGAAAGTCAGGACTTGGGTGTTTAACTCCTATTTGTGTCTTTTGAAAGCCTCCATTTTTATCTTGCCAGTATGCAACAGCATTCCAGTGGGCCCAGCTAATTTTGAGGTACTCAACATAAGAAAAAAAATTATAATGTGAAAATGCTGTTAAATTTTACAAACCTGCTTTGCAATGCAAAACTCATTCACGGCAAAGAAGTTGAATCAAAGGCTCACCACTGCCAACTAATTATTTAATGTTCTCCAGCTAATGTTGTTATGCTGCCAAAAATGTGTTTCCATCTTCTTCTTTCCTCATTAGAGGAGGATAAGCTATAAATTATTTTTCTGCTTGAGTTGTTTGATTTGGACTAAATTTTCTTTTGAGAAACTACAAGCCTGCTCTCTCTGCTCACCAGCAAACTTGGAAAAAATGGCACATCATCTCTTTGTTGCTGAAGCTAGAAGCAAATACATTTAATTGGGTTTTATCACACTTTTCAAACAAAATATATTAAAAATCTTTATACAAGAATCCAGAGACCAAAATGAATGTGTGACTGCTTGTTTCTACAAGGCTTTGAATATAATGGTACAAAATAAGGTGGTAGTTGGTTGCTTGTCAAAGACTTGAGAGATTTGCCTTCAGTTTGCTGTTGTTGTAAACAATTAGGTGCTGTAAGATTGCTGACAAGTAGCTTTAAAAAAGGCTTTTCTTAGCACACACCCGAAAACAAACCGAGGTGTAGTTCAGAAGTGCTCAGGGTAAAGCAGGGAGTTTAACACCTGAACACAGATGCCCCTCAGTATCAATGACAGCTGGTGGCTTTGCTGCCCACCAGGACTAAACAAACACTGGCACTCTGTCCGTGTCAGTCAGGGGCTGCTGATGAGAGTGCAGGCAGGATCCCCTGGATTTGATCCTAATGTAAATTCACACCACATATGTGTCCCCTTGTTGCAATATCCAAAGGTAAGTATTTTCTAGTACAAGTTTATTTTTTGGACACCTTGTAGCTGTCCCAGCTGAAGCTAGGAATTCATCAGCTCTTGCAAACAGCATAATTCAGTCTGGTTCAGAGACTGGGAAAGAAAGAAAACCCAGGATGTTACTGCTGTGATTTAGTGAATAGTGCTGTCCTTCTGTTTCAGGGCCACACTGTGCCTCCCTCAAAAGGGACAGAGAATTGGTTGGATTACATTCCATAGAGACCTGCTTTCCCTCACTCCCACCCAGTTACTTGTGCTCTTGAGGTCTCAGTGGGATCTGTGGCTGACAGGTACCCCATGAGGCACCAGCCAGCTGTGCTGTGCAAGAATTCCAGAGCCCCCTGCAGACCAAATTCCCAGCTTTAACTATCACTGCAAACAGAATCTGTCCTCTCAGTCTTGCTCCAGGTTCTGACCAGCCCTATGTTAACCTTGTCAGATTCCTGGAGATGACAGGTGAGGAGAACTCACCTGTAAGGTGATTTGGTTTACAGGCTTCCTGTGCACCAGGGCACAGCAGAGCAATGGTTGGAAACAAGGGCAAACATTGGGAAAAACAGGAGCATTTTCATCCAAACAGGTAGTGATCCCTTACATACCCTTAGTGCAGAGACAGCTGGCAATGGTCAACTGGAAGTAGTACTGCCCTTTAGCTAAAGCAAACCTGAATTTATTGAAATAGAGCTGTTCCTAGGAATAGGAAGCATTTGTATTTGTTTTAAGAAGTAAAGCCAGCAGGAGACTTCTTTGGGTTAAGAGTTAAAGTCTGAGATCTTCAAACCGAGGTCTCATGACAAGGCATTTCTAAAAATGTGCAAATAATCAGTCAGATTTTTGGCAGAGCTTTTGCTTATATCTCCATAGTGAGCCTGACAGTTTTAGTGCATGGAACTGGTCAGTCAAAGAAGCAATTGAGGAATTAAACTATTGTAGCTGCAGATATCTCAAATCTGTCATAGCTGGATTCTTTTTAGCTAAATTCAGCATAAAACACTATGGAAGTAAATGGCTTTAATGCCACTGGAGGAAATGGAACTAAGAAAAGACAGGTTGAGGTCTTAGTGAGAGTGGTTAAAGAATCTGAAGCAGAAGCTGGCAAAGCTGTATTAGAAGCTTGGACCTATTTCTCTGTATTTTATCAGCTCTAGTTCAGGAAATGGATGTGCGGGACTTCGAACGCTTGAATTTCGTTTGGGGAGGAAAGGGAGGCGGGGGAAGCCCAGCGCCCCTGCCGGCCGTGCCCGGAACTGCACCGAAGGGGAAGAGGCCGCGGGGGCTGGGGCTGGGGCTGGGGCTGGGGCTGGTTGGTGTCAGTGCCGGAGCTGCCGGGGTTTGTTTGCCTTGCTATACATACCGGTAAAGAACTGCTAGTCCTATCCTCATATCTTTGCCTGAGAGCCCTTTAATTTCTAAATTATAATAATTCAGAGCGAGGGTGTTTACATTTTCCATTCCAAGGGAGGCTCCTGCCTTCCTTAGCAGACACCTGTCTTTCAAACCAAGACAAAATTCCAGTCTTGATAAAGGCAAGAGTAGGGGTGGTTGGTTTTTAGTTGGAGGTTTTTTTTGGGGGGGGGGTCTTTTTTTTCTTTTTTTCAGTTGGGTAAACTCTATTTTTTGGATTCACTGCTATTTTCTGGTTTCTGAATGCGCAATGTTTTCAGTGTTTGACCTCACACTGTGTACAATTTGTAAATCGGGTTTCTAAGTGTCCTTGGCCTTCAATGTGGATGCTCTATTTGAGTTTGTTGTAGTACAAAAGGGAGGAAGATTCTGCAGACATTCAGATGGCAAGTTAACTTTTACAGAAAACTTTTTCTCTACAACATGGGCAGCCTTAAAGACCATACACAGCACCTGCCTCAAAACTCAGACCTCAGAACTCTGGTGTTCTGACAGTGATTGAGGTGGTCTGTGCCTGAGCCTGTTGAGTTCTGGCTCTTTAGGGGCATCACAAATGAAATCACAGCACCCAGGAGAGGCCTTGTGTTGAGTAGCCTGAGTACAATCCTAAATCATAGAATCCTCCTGGCAGCATGGCACAGAGCTGGAGTCTTGATCTCTTGTTCTCCGAGTCTCCATATCTGTTCATCTTCTCAGCTGAGACTACACAGGCTTTTTAATAGAGAAAAACCACAGAAAATATTCAAAGTGGTGCAAATGTTACTCTGCTTTCAGAGATTGCTGAGTTTTCCATGTGCCTATTTGCCATCTTTAACCATGGCCCTGCAGGCACTTAGGGATGACTGTGTAGCTGGGAGGGACTGAGCAATGCCTTAATCCAGACATCCAGACTTCTTCCAGCTGGGCTCCTGGCACTCACAGATGCAGTGCAAGTTCTGATCTTGATGAAGCTCATGGGAGTTGAGGTGACTTGCAGGACTGAGGAACTGGGCTCCTGGGTTTTTTATCTTCCATCCATTTTACTACATAGCTGTGTCCCATATGCCTGCCTCCCAGCTGCACGTGAGGGACTTTGGAAATCTTTTGTTTCTTCCCAGCTGAGAATCAAGTAAGGGGTGGGGGGAGAGAAATACTGAGTTAGTCTTTATTCAATTCTTGCATTTGTTTGCAGTAGCTCAGAAAACAGATTTGTGGAGTTTGTTGCTGGTCTTACTTTTCATTTACAAGGGCGCACTGGATAGAAGCAGCTTATTTTAAAATGCATTAAGTAAGACATGCTTTAAAAAGAAGTTCAGAAATCATTGCAGAGATGACTAAAGATTTTATTTTGTAAACTGTATGCTTTATTTTAAAATGCTGCCAAGTATTGATTATGGTCTTAAAAAAATCCAAAGTACAGAGAACCTAAGTCAGCGACAGGATATTAATAGACACATTATCTGGTAAAAATAACAACTAATGTTTTGAGACAGGGCATTTTCCTGTTAGTTCACCAAATGCCCTATAAGCAATAAATTAAACTCATCTCTTCCATTGCCTTGCCTTTCTGGTTTCCCTAGTGCAGCCTGGGAAGAGAATGAAAGGCAGAAATAGCTGTAGGGTTTGTACCAAATCCCTTTGTGCCTTTGCCACCTTTTGTTTCAAATTCCTGCTGTAGTATTTGATAGAGATGAGTCTGCCTGCAGGTAAATAATAGCCCCTGCTGTACTTAAAGGTATCCTCTGGCTGGGCATTAGTGAGCAGGGGAGGGCTGAACTGTGCCACTGCAGGCAGCTTCCAGATGTTCCCTTATACAGCCTGCACTGGAGGAAGCTGTCCTGCTGGGACCTCCCAGTCAATCTGTTCCACTGCAGTTGCTTACATGTAGAAATGTTTAATGTGATTTCCAGCTCTCCTTGGATGTGTACTGCCAGGTAGATCCTACAGGGAGACAGTGTCATGGACACAGAGATCTGGTGGGAAACCACATTCCTTCCAAAGGGCATTTTGTTCTCTGGGCTCCTACTCTGCCCTTCCTTTGGGCAGCCTCGCTGTCTGGGAGCTGTTCCCTTGTGGCAGGGAGAGGTGGAAGATCTGGTACATCTGGATGCACTGAAGCACAGTCACTTGACAGATAACACATTTGAGGTTTTACTTAATGCAGTTGGAAGTATAATTCAAAACTGGCATGAGCCAAGTTTAGGATGGAGGCACAGACTGAAGTCTCAAGGTCAAGAGTAGAGTGAGTCTATTTAAGGTCTGTGAAAATTTCCAAATAGCTTTTTCCTTGCTGATAACACAAATTGTGCTACTTTAAGACTATACAGACTGTGCAAACTGTTTGACAATATTGCAATGGATCATGATGAAAGAGGATTATGCTAAAACTGAGGATATATGTTATCTAATTAACATTATATATATATATATTTTATTCCATGGATCTCTAGTTATTGATAAGTTTGGCACTATTTTCAAATTACCTCTACCAATCTGTTTCTCTCCCTGTTAGCTAATTCCTGTCAAATTTCTCTGAGGCAACAGTAAAAATTATGGTCAAACAAGTTTCTTCCTAGTAGACAGTGTCTGGGGAAAAGATCTCCATGAAGTGTCCTTGTCAAGGGGAACACCACAGGGTGAGTTTGCACCTGACTGGGCATCTGAAAAGCCACTAGGGACTGAGTTCTTTGGCAAAGCTTCAGTTAAAGCTCTCAGATGTGGAAATGCAGCAAACCTGAGTAGTCCTGCTGCTCACAGAGCAAACTGGCATCACTGAGTTGTAACTGGTCACACTGCATGTTATGTCTGTAGGTTGCTTAAGGCCTTGAGACTTCCTACTGCAGTAGCCATCCCATGGAACTGAAAGTCTCAGTAACTAAATGGCTGATTAGGATACAGCTGTTGGCACCATGACTATAAATGTCTTTCACCAGAAGAAAATTTGTTTTCCAAGTTTGTAGCTTATTGGATTTGATGGTAACTTGATTCCTCCTAAACTGCTTTGTGAACCCTTAGTCAGAAAAGCAGCTGATATTCTGAATTTCTGCCCATCTTCATTGCATTAGATGAGGGGAAATTTCCCTAAATGTCCATCAGGTTTAACAATGACTAATCTTCAGTAACAGCTGGAATAATGCAGAAAGCACTTGTTATGCTAAAATCTGCAAACATATGGCAAGTACAGTTCCTTGCTTCTGTTTCTACAGTTGAAAATGAGAAAGATTTTGCAATGTCATGGAAACAAAATTGCTGTGCTAATCTGGAAAGAGCAGCCCTGCACAGCTTTTCAAGGAGAAAAGAAGAAACCTGATGTTTGTGAATGGCTAAGTCTCTCATGTACCAGTTTTGGATTGGCAATTTAGTGCTTCTGCATCTCTTCCCCTCATATTCACATACAAGCCAATGTTCCAACAAAAACAGCCTGCTGCACTGCTCGCCTTTCAGAGGAGAAATTCAAACATATTTGTTTGCATGTTTTCATTCATATTCTAGAATAGGCTTACTATTAAGAAAATCACCCTGTGTAGTAATACAGTACCATAGCAATCCTTCCAGAAATGCATACTGGTATTTCTTTGGGGTCCAGTTTCCTAGTTGAACAAGTTTATCTCTGCTGCATGAGGGAGAGACCAATTTGTTCTCAGATTTCCTCAATGACAGCACATCATGGATGGCTTAGCAACTATCAGGGTTTTAAGCTGGGGTCATTAAAGCATCAGACAAGCTTTTCATACATATTTCCTGTTTGTGTGTCACACCCCAGGAAGGTGACTGTGAATAGAGGTCAGTGGCACATAATGAACAGTGCTGTAAGAACTAGTTCATCATGGCTGTATTTGTGCCAAGCCGGATTCCAATTTCTCTTTTCTGATTCACTTGCAATTTATGTGCAAATTCTCATCTTCTCCCTGGATTTGTGCTAAAACAAAGGGGAGAATGTTTTCCTCCTACCTACAGATCATGGCCAGGAGGTTTATATGCACCACTCACACTGGGTGTGGGCTCAGTGCTCTACTTTTATATAGAGATAATGGGGGAAAAAAAGAAATGTCAAAACTTCGTTGGTGAAAAAGGCATTTCTAGCAATATATAGTAAGATGGACTCAAACCAGGGAATAATTACTATTTTCTCTTTCTGCAATTGGTATCATTTGTGCCATGGCAGTGGCTGTGGTCCCATTTGGTTGGTCACTGAAATAATAGCCTCCTGAAAATCTCAGTCCTGCAACGTTTGTAACTCTCTTCCCACTTTCTCCTAAAATGATTTGTAAAATCTGCCAGTTGATAAAGTTTCTCTTAAGTCAAACATGTTTTAAGTGGGAGAAATATTAATGCTATTAACAGTATTCCTGTTTTGTGACATAAAGGAATATTTAAAACTGTGTAACAATATTTTTCAGCTCAAATACATCTCCATCCTCTTATGGCCCTGTAAAGTATCCCACTTGCACATGAGAATCCTAAGTAAAGAAAACCTGAGTGTACAATAAGAGAAGTGATTGCTCCCTTGAGAATTTGAGTGTCAGGTCTTAGTGAAGTGACAAAATCTGGGTACTATTGTAGATATCTGAGAGGATATGCTTTGTTATCCAGTGTAACATCCACAGACAAATTAGTCTGCACCTCAGAATCCCTCCCTTTCATTTTCTGGAGTTCTGCTTTGCTCAAATGCTGTCAGACAGCCCCTACTGTCAGATGGCACCATAGACAAGTAGAACAAACAGAAAATAATGTCATTACATAATGTCTCTGCTCTTTCCCTCATCTTAGAAAGTGACTTTGCCTCTGCATCAGACTGGAGTGTTTGCATCTCCCATCTCCCTTGAAGAAATAAATAGGTCAGTTTTCTGCAACAGGGTGGAAAGAGACAGCCATATCCATGGTGCTGCCACAGGCATGTGATTACTTATAAAATATGATTATTAACCATGTAATCATGTGTTCTCTACTATATTTTTCCTGGGGTGGTGCTGTTCAGTAGTCTGTTGAAAATGTGCCTGAGACAGCCTAGAGAAATGCACTGAGCAAGGATCCCTGCCTGGTGATTCAGTCCTTTCCAGTTTCCTGAAGGTCACCTCCAGCTGCCTGCCTGTTCACGCTTCAGTTTCTCCTAGTTCCATTTCAGTGCTCTGTGCAATAACAGGTTGCAAAATTCAGTTTCTTAAATTGGCACCCTTAAAAAGCCCTGCTCTGGAAATCTAAACATTTTAAGGATTACGTGAATCCAACTCATCTCCACAGAGGCCTGGAAACCTGACATTACTGGGCTCTTTAAAAGTATTTTGTTACATAATTTAAGGAAATTCAGTTAAAGCAAAACCCTACATCTGTTTCTTGGAATAATTTTCACATATCTAGAATCAGAGTTTAAACTATCTTTTGAGTTATTGATTTAATAGATATTACTTAATATATTTTATTGTAGTAGTAAGTCCTTCTATTACCAAGTTAGTATTTCCCAAGGAAAATCTGGCAAGTGGCAAGTAAAAAGTGAATTGCTGCCCACAGCTGATAGTTTAATAGTGGAAATGCTATTTAATTTCATTATTATTCAAATTTATGTTCCATTTTCTCAATTAGCATATAAATACTATAAATCTCTTCTATGGAAAAAGCCTTATTGTGGAATATTTGTAATGATTATAAATAGCTGGGTAAGGCAAAATCTTGGATAACACATAGCAGTGAACACAAATACGACTAAACAGGGTTATGGTACAATGAGCAATGTTTGTCTTCTCCAACTTAATTCCTGTGGAAGAATTTTTGGATCCTTATGTAAGTATCAAAATCTTTCCTTCTTAAATGTACTCATGTAAAGGAGTAATCACTTTACTCATGTAAAGGAGTAATCATTTTCTTTCATGTGTAATTTTTTTTGAGATGGTTTGCACACCTGTTCTGTAACAGAAGCCTTTTTTTGAGGATAAGTTCAAGCTTCTCTTTTTTGCATCTTTAAAAATTGGTGCTAAAAGGATGCTATTCCTGTAGCCACCTTTTGCCCAGTGTAGGTATAAATTAGTAATGCAGCTGAAGAAAATATGCTAAATCATTCTGCTTTCTCACTAGAGCAAGGACATATATTCAGCAACATGGATGTTTATAAATGAGCACCATTTTAGATCAATGAAAGGGAAGTGACAAAGCCAGTGACTGGCTAAGAAAAATCTGTTTTCATCCCCATTTTGAGTGTGTAGAATGAAGTGCCAACATGTTCAGTTACAGCAGTACAAGAAGGTAGCTTCTAGTGGTTTTAGGCATAAATTAACACCCTAACCTTTTTTCCATTTTTAGTAGACAGCCAGAATAGGCAAAGGACTATCAGTTTCATTTCCTCCCCCAAAAATACTCAGCCTAAGAAAGGATCTATTGATACCATGTGTAACTTCAGACAAGGAGGAATCAACACCTTCTGCAAAGTATAGTGCAGTGCTGTGACCTGAGAGCAAATCCACCCTGGAGCATGTCAGGAGTTGTACTGCAGCAATGGGAATTTGAGCCTTGAGTAGAGATGAAAACTTGTAGGCTCAGGTAGAGCCCAACCCTTTGTTTCTGCAGGTGAAACAAATGATGCTTTGCATCCAAAAGGAAAAGTTGTGACTTGTAGCATTCACTGTTCTGGTTGAGCTGGTCAGTGCTTTCCTAACAGGTGGTGGGAACCACCCAAATTTCAGTAGGAGCCCCAGTTGCACAGGTGAATCATCCCAGTAACAAGACAAATTCTCTCTCTGCCATCTCTTTAGACTTCTGCATCAGCTACCAACCTTGCTTATGTTGTTTTTCAAACTGACACTGACTCTCAGGCTCTGAGAGTGAGAATCCTCCAAGAGCTTATCACTTTCCTCCAAGAGCTTATTAGTTTGTTCCCACACCCTTCCACTGGCAGAACTGAGGAAGTGGGTATTGGGGCTGATTTCTTTTGGCTGATAGGAAAGTTTGTCAGTTTTTTCTCACATAGCATTTATGGGAGTTGCTATTTGAACAGCTCTGAATTTGACAGCATCTGCTTCACGACTGCTACTGCCCTGTCTGGTTTTAAAGGAAGAATTAATATTTCACCAGCAACTGAGAATTAGATGTTGTTCATTCACACATGCACACTGCTTAACCATCCAGGGCATAGTGTCACTGGGTTCCTGCCAGGTAATTGTATGAAAATGTTTGAATATTTTGAACTGTGGTTTCTTCTTCCTTGGATGCTTTCATAATCAGACAAATGACTCAGAATGACCATTCTACCTGCTTAACCTAATTAAGCATCAGTCATCTCATTTTCATGATTCTAATTATTGAGGGGTTTATAATTATAACTCTTACATTTCTGCATAAATTTTTAACATGGAATTGGACAATTACCTAGGCAATCTAGTAGAGCAAATACATCTTTTTAACCTCTTTCTGAAACAAAACCACAAAAAAAAATATTTGTGATTCCACTTTTGCAGCCCAGCACAGTCATGTTTTGTCCTGGTCTCTCAACTGAGTTAGCAGCATTATATCCTTGCATTACAGAAACTTTTGGCAAGAACTGTAGTGGGACATGCTTTAAGTTGCTTTGTCTGGTTGGGAGTTCAAGCAAAGCCAGCAGACATCATGTTAATGTAGGAATTTAATGGGCTTATGACATTTCCCTGCTTGGTGTGTCTGGGCTGCCCTGCAAGCTGACAGGGTTTGTACTGGAGTAGAGGGAAGCAAATGCTGTGCTTCCTCTGGCTCTTGCAGAGTGCAGAGTGTGGGAATCGTTAGGGATGTGTGAGATCAGATGAGGTGCTGCTCTCAGAGGTGTGAAACTTCTGTCGTTCCCAAAGCACTTACACTGTTCAGGCAAAGACACCACAGCCCATTCAGACATTCCGCCTGCTTTTTAACCACCTGAATTTGGAAGGAGAGCTAATTAAAGATGTACAAAGCTTTATCTCCAACTTTATTATAATCGCAACAGTGACTTAATTCTTCAGGTGAAATCCACAATGGAAGTGATGAAAACATGCATTTCAAATGAGAGCTCAAGATAAAAAGCAGGAGAGATCTTCCCTAGGCAAATTAACCTACCTACCCAGCTACTGTGTGCTGGAAAAATTATTTTTAGCATGCCTGTGACACGTTTGATAATTACTTTTTTTTCAATAATCAAAGGCTGTATTTAACAAAACAGAGATGAAACGAGTTCAGCATGAAGGGAGAGATGCGTGTAATCATCTTTATCTGCTCATGTTGATGCTGTGGGAATGCACTGCCTCAGAATCTACAGCTACATGCTGAAAGAGGAGCAGAAATAATTACCTGCACTGAGTGCTTGCTAATAATAAATATATAACTGTAATATATAATAATGTAACTATATATAAATATATAACTACCATAAATGTGAAAGTCGCTTGTGAAGGACTTGGTCCCAAGAGGTGCTTGGTGGCTGCAGAGCCAGAACAATGGCGTGGAAGTGTGGCTACCTGCTTTGCCAGCCAGCTTCTCCTCCTTTTCCACACAGCCATCACCTAACACTGAGATACCGTGGAATTTCCTGCTGCTGTGGGGTGCCCCTGTTGGGCAGTTCAGCGTGGATTGGCCTCAGAACCTGCAGGGTGAGGTCTGTAAGAGGAGAATTGTTAGCAACTCCAGCACTGGGGAAGGAGGTTCTGCACTAAGCTAACATTTTCTCTTTTTTAGTCTCTTTCTGATCATCTCTACTGCCTGAGAAAGGAAAAATCTATAGTTTTATTAGCTGCACTGAAGAAATTGAGTGACGGGGCTTTTCTCACAACTGACTGCTGATTTAGAAAAGAAGTTATTGCTGGGTTAGGATTATTTTCTTCTGCTGTGATGAGATTAGAAAAAGTTGAAGTCAGCACCTAGTGTGGGACAGTCATGAATACAGATGATCTACAATAAGAATGAAATCCAGCATTTCATTCACCCTTTGAGCAGCAGCTCAGTTTCTGTGCTCACTTCCTCATTAAGAAATTTCCCTTCAAAGAACCATCATTAAATTATGTTTCTCTGCTTCTCAGGATGTTGTGCACTCCCTAACTAAGCACTTGCACAGTAGGAAAGAAATCATTAATTTTGAGCTTTTCAGTTCTCTACATTGACTTGCAAGAGGAAAAAAATATTGGAATGACTCCTTTCAGGTCTGAAAAGAGATGAGATATCTACTTACAATATACCTGGACAGCATCTCCCCCACCATGAACATCTATGGTGTTTTCCTAACGTTTATCACAAACTTTAGCAAAGTTTTAATGTGCTTAGTTTAGTGGATTTCACTTAAAAAGTAAATGTAGTTACTTAAACTGTATTTTGAAATATCTGAAGAGTTTGGGAAGGCACTGGAGTCCAGTATATTCCCTACATTGTGTTAAAATTCAGTGCTTTCACAGAAGGTATTAGTTAGAATTATTTAAAGGCTGCATTTACATTTACAAGTCAAGCATCAGCCAGATGAAAATTTATAATTGGAATCTGATTTTCTAAAATTAAACATAATTGGAGCCAAACAGCTCCTTGTGCAGCATCACATGGGTACCCTCAGTAGCATACAGCTGCCTGTGCTGGTCCAAGCTGATGAAACCTCATAGCTGAACTGCTGGAGGATGGTAGAGAAGGCAAAATTAATAGTTAAACATTTTATATTTAACATTCATAGAATGGCCTGGATTGGAAGGGACCTCAGATCATCTTGTTCCAACCTCCCTGCCATAAGCAGGGATACCTTTTACTGGACCAGATTGCTTCAAGCCCCATGCAACCTGAATTTAAATTTCCAGGGATGGGGCATCCCCACTGTCTCCAGACAACCTGTGCCTGTGTCTCACCACTCTCACAGTAAAGAATTTTTTCCTATTATCTAATCTATCTATTTTTTTTTCCTATTATCTAATCCAGTCATTCACAAGCTGTTTAAAATCTCTACTACTATCTTACTCATTTCAGTTTAATTTTAACTTCATGCTCATTGTCTGAATGGTTCTCTTCACTGGGGGGCAATGTAAGTTAGTTCATTCTGTTACTCTCTGAAGAATCAACTGGGAAAACTTCACCAGAGGCATGAGGTACTTTATTAACTCTGCATTTGAGCAAATTAATTTTCTCAACCTTGTTTCCTGAGAACAGGCAATTGTGCTGCAGAGATCCTATTGCTGTTACTGCACCATAATCCAAACATTGCTCTGGTGTGCTCTTCCCAACCTACAGATTTGTCACTGGACCATTATGTTATGCTCCACTGTTTTTTCTAATTATACTATATATCCCTCTTCTCACAGCTTCCATCCCATCTAAACAATACATTTTAATAATTTGATGGAACATTATTTCATAGCTTCTTCATAAATTCCTATTGCCAGTATTAGTTCATCACACAAAGTCAGTCCAAAGTTATATATTTCAGCTTTGATAAGTAGTTCTGCTTTTCTTAGTTCTCCAGAAGACATACTGCTGGGCTTACTATTATGGTATATGGAAATCAAAGAGTACAATACATGTGAGTGTGACAAGCTAAATTTCTGCTTATTACATTAACACTGGGCTATAGTGTTGGAGTTTGGTTGCTGTTTATTCATGGTAATAATCCACTTTTTCCTCAGCAGCTGGAGCATACCTAATACCAATTACAGTTTTTACCTGGTATCAGACTGCTTTGAAATCCCTGCTGTTATGTTTACTCTTCAATATTTATATCTGGGATTTGAGGAAAATAAAACATATATGTCAAGAAAGGAGAGAAAGAGGAAAATACACCTGTTGAGTTAGAGGGCTCAGTTGTTTCTGGTGTGAATTGAAGAATTGCAAAGTGGTATTTAGTTAACCTAATTGCTCTCCATCAGTTTTAATGTGCAGTTTACTCCAGCTAAACATGAACCACTTGGTGTGAAAAGCAATTAAGAAGTGAAATGATATACCCTAAACCCTCAGGTTCAGGCCATTTTATTAAAACCCATTGATGATTCCCACACAGACTTTACTTTCAGGTAATCTAGTTTACAAGCTATTTGAAAACTCATCGTCAGTTTATACCTGATTATTCCACATCTGAGCAATATCACTTTGCTATTTTCAGATTTGGCTTCATTTATGATTGTTATGTAGTGACATGAAGATAATTAAACCACTCTCCTCAACAGGATCTGTTTCAAATTTCCCAGGGAAGCATCAGTATGAGCCTGTTGTGTTACACTGTACAGGAGAAACCTAACCCTGCCCTCATTTAAAAAAAAAAAGGTAATTTTGCTTGGAGGAAGACAATATATTATCAAAGGAATCAAATTAGATATCTTGCATTCTCTTAATTTCTCAGAAGTTTGGAGTGGGGGAACTCAGTAATTCTGCCTCCATCAACAGCCCCAAAGTGCTCTCAGGCATCAGATATGAAAAGAAAAAATCCCCTCAGCACAAAAGCCACTGAAGGGTTTAATTAAGTTTGCCAAACCTGTTCAGTTCGGGAGTTTGGTTAACACTGGAGTTCAGTGTCCTGGCACTGTAGATGCCTTCCCTGAGTGTGCACAGGCTTGCAGCTTGTGCCGGGCTGGTGTGGTTTAACCCAGCATGGGTTTGCGGGCATTATTCACTGCTCCCACCTCCTCCTCCGGGGTGTGGCTGAAGGACAGTCACTCCCTCCGTAGAAACCTCTTCCAATGCAAACCCAGCCTAGCCTGAAATCGTCCTACCAGCGGCACATAAGCTGTGCTTTTGTTGAGCCCTCCCACTCCCTTCTCCCCTGTTCACACATCTTGCAGCTTCACTACTGGGCGAGCGCACAAAATGTTTTTTGTGGAAGGACACAGAAGGAGCCAAACCATTTTCCATACACAGCTAGCACATTGAAGTTTCTTATCTCATAGATGAAGAAATAGATTTGGCCTCAGGCAAGATGCCCTGGGCACCATGTCCTGTAATGAGATAGTGAACAGAACATTTTCAGCTCCTCTCTTGAGGTGAATTTACAGATGGTCCACTCCTGACTCTATTTTCAGTAATTTATTCTTGCACCCGAATCAGCAAATTAAAAAATGAGTTCTCTTCCAGCTGATATTTGCATATTCCTTAAACATTCCACTGAACTATTTCACAACATTTTTTATGATGCTCACTGGCAGCTCAAGATGTGCCTATCTCATGGTAATCTAAACTGGCAGAGCTGTACCTTGGACTTGAAAGGGCCCCACTATTCTTCCCCATTGCTGCATTTTGGCAGTGGCAGAAGGGGCTGAACTTCCAACAGGCACTCTACCATTGCAGACTGCCTCCCCTACAGTTCCAAATTCCTTTCAAATATTTCCATATTCAGCAGCAGCAAAATTATCTTCATGAGCCTACCTGCATAATAGCAGTGCTTACAGGTCCTGGTATGTCATATTCTGATTTATATTCATGGGTTTGACAGTAAGGTTTGCTTTATATTCCATTCAAAGACTTCATTAATATGAAATTAGCACAAAATGCAGTCAAATAATAGGAATAATATAAACTGATAGACTGTCTTTTTAAATTCTGACTTGAACCCCTCTGGTGAAGTCAACATTTTCTAGAAAATAGCTTTATTGAATACACTGGATTATATTATACAATCCTGATTTTTAAGGACATCTGTAATAGCTGGAAGATTAATTCAGTAAAATGACAAAATACATTATACTGGTATTTTATCATTTTGGCAAACTGTGTAAAAGACTGCCTTTTTTTAGGTGCAGTGTACAAACACATTGATTGGGTGAGCACTCCAAGGTGAGATGTGTAATCATGAGGTAGTTGCTAAATCAAAGAAAAATAGCATAGTAATAGAACTTCATTTGTTCACACAAATGCTTATTGATTAATTTTTGTTTCCTCATTTTGGTTCAATACACATTTTGTGAAAAAGTCAACTGCTGGTGACAAGAGAGCAAATATGATTTGGCAGTGAATTACTTTGGCACCAGATAGCAAATATGGTACTTAACAGAGTTCAGAAAACAACTTTAGATATGATATAGAATAAGGTTGGAGCTATATGGCTGAATATTAAAACAGTATTCCTTAAAATTCACCAGAGGTTCAATTTTTCTCTAAGTTCCTAAGTCCCTGAAGGTTTTACAACCCTGACCCCGTCTTCTAGAAGTTTCAAAAGTTATTACTCAGTGAAAAAAATAGTATAATAAAAATATTTGCAAACCTTAACAGAAAGCAGTTCTACTTGTTTGGCTCTTAAGAGAACTAATGGAATAGACAGCAGTATATATCCTCACATACCTCATTTTCCCCGAGAGCTGAAATCAAAACCCCAGCTGTCAGCATCAAATGTCTCTACAGAGCCAGGGAGAAGCAGTTTCCACATTTTAATTGTGTATTTCCATGCTACGGCACACAATCACTGATTCATTTCACCAATCATTAACACGGAAAAGATTCCCATCTCAGGGATCTGCTTTGGCTGTGCAGGTAAAGTAGGGCTGTGATGAGCTACCCTGTGCCACTCCTCCCTTCCCTGGCTCAGCAGGAGTGCTGGAGACAAGGAGGATGTAGCCCCACACTTCATGAAGCACACACAGCTCTCAGCAGGTGTAGATTCCTTGTGCTTGTGAAAACAGAACAGTTTTAATACGGTTTAGAACACAAGCTCTGAGTGTTTATTAAAAAATCAGGTCTAACTAATGCAGATTCTTAATAGAAGTATATAACATAAGATCCATATACTTCCCTTCAGTGTGCATTGAACTTCCTGCGTGATAGCTGGTAACTTTTTGATTTGTGTATTACTTGTTTATTTCTTACAGCTGAGAAGGCAAGTTATGAAGCAGACAGATGTTCACAACTCGCATTTATAAGCTTAGAAATTTCTTTCCAGATGCCAAGCCATTCCATACTCCCAGATACCTATTCCAATACCTCTGACCTGTCTGTTTCCATGTGTCAGACGACTGCCTCTCCACGGTGATCTACAGCAAACTATTCCGTAAAACTCTGCTGTCCACAACCGAAAACTTTACACGTTTCCACAGAAATTTGTAGAAGTATTAAGTGTCACCTCACGCTATTTTCTGTAAGAAGGGCTACCTTCAACAAGAACAGCCGAGCGAAGAAGGCATCACGTTTGGGCTGGAGCGGTGCCGGTTCGGGAGCGGTGAGAGCTCCAACGGCACAGCAGCAGCAGCAGCAGCAGCAGCAGCACCGGCACCGCCTCGCCCCGGGCTGTGCCCGCCGTTCCCCGGGGGTTGAGCGGCCGCGGAGCCGTTCTCTCCGCGGGCCGGGCTCCCCTCAGCGCGCCGGGGCAACGCCTGGGATCAGCGGGCGCCTCTCCAGCACGGGCTCACCCGGGATCCTGGGCCGGACCCCCTCGCCCCGCGGGGTGCGGGGAGCCGGCCCGGCGCTGCTGCCCGCGGTCGGTGAGTACCTCCCGCCGGCTGGGGCGGCCGTGGGGCTGCGGGGCGCTCCCTGAGGGGAGGCGGCCGCGGCTCCGCGCCTGCCCTGCCCCTGGCGGCACCGCGGGGTGCCCAGGCAGTGAGGGGGGCTCAGCACACCATATAGTCCGTGCCCGACCCGCCCGGCGATGAGGGGGGCACAGCACAGCCCGACCCGCCCGGTAGTGAGGGGGGCACAGCACGGCCCGATCCCGGCGGTGATGGGGGCACAGCACAGCCCGACCCGCCCGGTAGTGAGGGGGGCACAGCACACCGCAGCCCGTGCCCGACCCGCCCGGCAGCGAGGGGGGCACAGCACAGCCCGATCCCGGCGGTGAGGGGGGCACAGCACAGCACAACCCGTGCCCGACCGGCCGGCGACGCCCGCTGTACGGCGAGGGCAGCCGCCCCCCCTTAGGCCCCTTCAGGCACCACCGCCCCGGGGCGGCCCCAGCCGGCTCCTCCCTCCCCGGCGATTCGCTGCTCCCTCCCAGCGTCTCGGACGCTCCTGTGCCGAAGCCGTCTCACCCGCTGTGAGCTGAGTGCACTGGATGCTGCCTATTTAACCACCTTTGGTTTAAACTGCGCTTCGGCAGCGTTATCGGACGTATTTTCATGCTGTTTTGCCTTGCTGTTTTTCACCTATTAAGTAAGGCAATGTGCCATACCCGCGGCGCGGGGGAGGATCAGCGGTGCCCGGGTGGCAGTGGGCTCTGGAGGCGGTGATGCTCCTGCTGGAGCGCTGTGGAGGCAGCAGCATCACGCAGGAGCCCGGCACCGCTCCGGGAAGCGATGAGCGCTCGCTGGGCTACTCCAACACCGCTAATGAGGAGGAGGCAGTGCGGCTTTGCCCCGCAGTGTCACGGGTGACCTCCTTTCAAAGGTCTATCAGCGATAGCGTCTCCCCGGGACGCTGTTTTAGCATTCATTCACGCTCGTGAATGAATATTAAAATACGGATTTGTCGCCGCCCCTTTTTTCCCGCAGCGCGGCGGGCGCTGCTGATGTCACATCGCACAGCTTGGCGCTTCGTTCAGCACGCCGAAGGGATGTAATAACATTAATAATTTTCTTCAGTCTGTTCTCTCTGCTGGTTTTGAGCGCCCGTCAATGAAACTTACACTTACACTTTTGCATTGTTTTTGAGGACACAGAACCCAAAGGGCTTTAAGGAGAATATTCAGGATTAAAAGGGAACATTTGTTTCCGCCATGTTGCAGATACATTTTATTGAGTAATCCTGATTTTCATTTTCCTTTTGCCATTATTCCCATACCTACGAGATCACAGAGGATCTGAAAAAAGCAGAGAGCTGCAGGTGGAGTCCCTGGTCTTGCATTAACTGCCCCAAGAGCCCAGGTGACTGTTGAACTGTCACAGATTTTGTGGTGCAAAGAAATAAATCCTTTGGATTTTTACCTTTCTGCTTCCCCGTGGGTAGGAGGCTGTGTGCTCCTTGTAATGAGGGGTTAATGGTGGCACCAGTGGTGTCTCCACTTACTGCATAGAGAGATTTCACCCTGAGTATATTAAAAAATACATATGCCTTCCTATTCCGTGGCAGATGAGAAACTTATGTATTTAAGCACCTCTTTTAATAAATTAAAATTAGGCTTTTCATTAATAATGCCTTAAAATAGTTTGGATGCCTCTGTACCATTGGGACTAAGAGGCTGGTGTCACTGAAGACTTACTCAGACTTATGCTCACATCTGCATCTGACGTTAGTGGCATTTAATCCTTATTTAATTCTGGAAGGCTTTAGGAGTTAAATGCTCTCACAGACGAATTTGTGGCAAAGCTTGATTTTTGGGTCACATTTGTGTTTTGATTCTGAATTTGTCAAATGAAAAGCAGTTTTCATCGGTCTTTATAGTGGCAGCAGGACCAAATCTGGAGAGGAGAGAGCTGGACAAGGAGGTTCTTATAGATTTTGACCCATATTCATGCCAATGACTGTTTACTGAAGAGAAAAAGCAGTGCAGAAATAGGCAGGAATTCTGTTGCTGCGCTGTTATTTTTGATCATTTTCACTTAAGCAATTTTGTAGCTGTGCAATATATTTTTAAAAAGTCTGCAGGCTACTGTTTTGCAGTGCTGTTTTCTTGCTCTTTTTAGCATGTGAGGCTATAAGGTCTACTTTCTTGCTGCCTTCATTTCATAAGGATAGGTAGTGAATTTCCTAAACCAACACTAATTTATTTTCCAGATGCAAGCCTGGGACTGATGTTTTCTAAATGTTAACTGGCCCTAGAAGAATTAGAGCTGCATGATCAAAGTATCAGGTTAGTTGTCATCAGCTCTCTTTTTCACAAAAATTCACTTTTTTCTATTACCATTTTGCTTGTCCTTGTGCTCATGTCCCTTGGTTTATAAATTTATGTTTATTATGTAGGCTTGGCTTATTGTATGAATTTATCAACTCCCGGTAAAATAAACTCATACATTAAAGCAGTGTAAAGCTAAACATTTCATCTTTCTAGCAGAATTAAATATGTGATTCTGACTTTGAACCTTCATGTGTTATCAATTTCTAAAATATCAGTGCTATGTCCATTTATCTTTGGAACTTCCTCAGCATCAGGACACTTAATGACTGATTTTAGACCAACACATTTTCTTAATCTCCACAGACAAACTTTACAAGCAGTTCTGAGTGCTTGTTTCAGATGCTGAAGTGAGGGAGTGAGAGGTCTCTCCTCCAGTTCAGAACTTGCTTCTGGGAGAGTAATTTCTTAATGGCATGCATCCATTGAAGGGTTTTAGATTATTTACCCAAATTACCTAATTTGCTCCTAATTAGCTGAAATTAAAGTGCTGTCCCTTCGTTTTGTGTTAATTTTAAAAGTGCAAAGTACTTGAATTCCAAATGAGTGCAACCACACTGGGGTTTAACCAGCTCACTGGCTTTGACCAATCAAAAGTGTTGTAAGTTTGTGCTGTAGACAAATTTACAGATTCTGATGGAGAAAATTGGAGTAATTTGTAAAATTACTGATAAAGCTCCTGGTAACTTCCCCAAAAGTCTCCATCTCCAAATTGATCACATGTTAAGCAGCCCTTAAGGCAGAATTCCATAGGCAATAGTAAGTGTGAAGGGCAATTGATTTTATATGGAACAGGGATAATATAACTCAGCTTTCAGTGCAAATATTCCAATTAGTGTGGTTTTGCTTCCTGAGTTAAATATTGCTTGTGTTCAAGGCCCTGATTTTGAATAGTTTCCTGGACACAGTAAAATACAGGGTTCTCATTTCTTTTTTATTTGGGTTGTTCTTATTTATTTGTGTTCTATTTATTTGTGTCCCATATGAAGTATGTCCTTCCAGTAAAGTTACTCCAGATTTTCTTTTAAGTGAATTCTGATGAGAATTCCTCTCTCAGATCCCTTTTCTGAAAGGCAGGCTCTGATGAAATATGCACAGACCTAACAGTGTCAGTGAGAAAAGTTAAATGTGGATGTGCTGCAGCACAAACACAAAGATTACAGCAGACATTGCCTAAATTATTTTGGAGACCTGTTCTGGTACACTCCAGTAGCTGTCTAGTGTTAGTTGAGTGTTTTTGACTTTTTGGCCTCCTAAACCCAAAGATGCAATTTCTTATTAAGAATCTCCTATTCTCTATTTATTAAACTGCTCTTAAAACTCTGCTGAGACATGGTCTGGTCACAGACTGCTGGTGAATAATCAGCTTTATAGTCTGCAAATCCATTTTAAACATCTGCTGAACAATGTAAATGTGAAACTTATAGCCAAATATGCCCTAGATGCTTCCCTTCTGTCCTAGAAGGAAGCCAGCATTTTAAAGTCTTTCAGCTTTGAGACAAAGGAACAAAATCACTTTATTGCACTAGAGTTGTATGTTATTTTAGCAAATAGGATGAGTTCCTGAAAGACCAATTAACCTTCATATAAATGGATTGTGCTGTGTTGCATAGTGCCCTTTGAAAGCTCTATTGAAGTTTGCTGATGCTTACAGTGGCTGCTCACAAGGATAATTAGATGTTAAAATTATGATCCTTGGATACCCAAGAGGCTATAAGGCATTCTCAAGGGATCAAGGCTCTAGAGAAGGGAAGGTGATAACCTGAAATCTGAAGGGGAGGTAGAGCAGTCCTTATAAAATACCATTCATTTTTACTTTGTTGACTGAGAATAATATCCAGTTTAGGAATAGTTGACTGCTTCCTGACAGGTAAATCACACTTTTAAATGGTGGTTAATAAGTCATAGGTTGTTTCTTTGTACATAAGTTCTTCTCCTAGGAGAATGAAGGGTATAAGCAATCCCATGTCAATCCTGCTAACAAGCCTCACTGCTGCTTAGCCAGCCTGCCTTAGTCAGTGCCTGTTTCTTCTCTCTTGCATAAATAACATGGATAAGTTTTACCTTCCTTTAGGAACTAT
The DNA here is from genome assembly GCF_022539315.1 of Serinus canaria. Lineage (NCBI taxonomy): Eukaryota > Metazoa > Chordata > Aves > Passeriformes > Fringillidae > Serinus > Serinus canaria. Next base: position 18,185,305 of record NC_066323.1, read on the forward strand.
TATAGAATTTTTGATACATGCATACCTGTATGTTTGCTTGGGGCCCAGAGAATTGGAGTGGAAATAGATGGGATAAGGGATGGGCTGTTGTCTGTTCACACTGGGAACCTGATCAGCAGTTCAAAAATGCAGTCCAGGGAGGCTGGGTTTAGTACTGTGGGGCAGAGGTTCCTGCAACAGCAGATCCTGCACAAATTTTGTTTATCCAAAATACTGCATTAATTTAATTACAGCTTGAATGATGTTTACTTCTGCTTATAAAGTCAAATAACATGTTATTGACTCTTCCTGGGTAATTTCATGGCTTCTTCTTCCTTTCCCATGTCTCACCTGGACAGCTGAAAGAGGTTTAACATTTTACATTGTTATTTGTTCCATGGACAGCAGAGGTGATTCTTGCAGAAGAAAATGAGCTGTGTGCATTCTCATCACAGAGAAATACGAGTCCCGTTTCTTCTGACTTCTCATACAAGTAGGTGTTTGGGGTTGGTGTTCTTAATACAAAATCACTGGATGCAATTTTCTGTTTTGATAATAAATGGAAGAGAGCAAGCTCTTTGGGAATTGTCAGGTTACAGGTGCTTTTTTTCAACACCATTCTGCCTACTTAAGGCTATGTGAGCAAGTGGAGCTTGCCCAAGAGCTCGTTCTGATGTCAGTGGTCTGCATGTGCAACTTTCAGCCTGTAAATATTTCTTGAATTTTTTATGCTCTATTTTGCTACTGAAGTGTATTTTGTGTGGACATTTAATTAGATACGGAAATCACCTATATATCCTTTTATACATACAGATGTGTTTGGTGTGTGCACATAGAGTGCACCAAGCTATTACTCAGTGTAAATAAAGCTACTAAAATGTTCACTGTAAAGTGTAAGAGATGTAAGAATTATGAGTTAATATTTACAGATCAAGATATGTGAAGGTTTTGGGGGTCAAACAAATTATCTCCTGATGCATTCAGATGATTGCAGTGTGTTTATTTACTCTAGAAATGTCTGAATGTTCAGACTTAAAAGATTTTGGAGAGCGGAATAAAGCAAAAGTTAATGAAAATAAAACATTTGCTTCTGAAAACTGCACATCATGAAATATTCATAGTTGTTCTACAGACAAGATGTATTTTATAGAGAGAAGTAAATAATTTTGTTTAAGAATTGGAGGTTGATCTGTGCTGATTAACACTTGTATGTAATTGTTTGACATAATCAGAAGTTATATTATTTTGGGATAGCAGATACTTATGGTTTTGACTGAAAGCATTGATTCCTGAAGATGAGGGTGCCCTGCCAGCATTCATGGGGTCTCTGCTGCTGACTACATTGAGAATTGGAAAAATACATTACTGTTCCATTTCTTTTACAACTACTTTCACGGTGAGAAACATTTGCTACTTTAAATGCTCTGAATATACTCAGCATCCTGTTCTGATTTTGGCTCTGCTTATTGCTACCACTTATTAAAATTATTTTTAGTAGGATTAGTTGTCATGTTTCAAAAATAAGTAATTATCTTTAATTTTGGTTTTTTTCTGGAAAGATTGCCCAACTTCAGGTGCACTGCTACTTTAGACTGCTGTTAAATAGAGCCATTAGTCTCACCTGACTTCTTTCCTTCTTTTCCTGTGAGCTCAATTAGAGATTGTCAGTGCTGAAGGAAATGCTCTTGGTGGTGGAGTAGTATAGAGGGAAGTGTTAGCACCTGCTCTTAAAGGAGTTCCTGATTTCTTCCTGCTGCACAAACCCCACGTGATTTTAGAGAAGACCTTAATCTGTACCAAAGTTATCTTAATCCCAGTTCTTTGAAATTCAACTCAGTGGGTGTTAGGCTGGAATATTGTATCACTTCAGATGATGAAATTCTTTGTTGCACCTTGTGTGGTTGCTTAGTGATGTCATTTTTTCCCCTCTCATTTAGTCTAGATTGTCAGCAAACTACGCTGTAATAAAAATGCTCTAGGAATGCATTTATTTTGCTTCTCTAAAGGAAATTGCAGTACAGCTAATTTGCAAATGAATATATTCAGAAATTCTTCTGTTCAAATCTTGTAGTATTGATCTCACAAGCCAAGTCTTTGTTCAAGGTATTCTTTTGAACCAGGAGGAAAAGTGAAGAGGCCGTAATTGCAGCTGAGATGATCTGTGGTTAATTTGAAACACTTTCAAAAGCGCCTTAAAAGGCTTCTGAAAATCAAGGTGAGTTGGAGATAAAGTACCAAAGTTGCTTATGAAAATAGCATTTAGGAACCTGAAACATCTGGAATGCAGACTTCTAAATGTGCTTCTCTTACCTTCAAAACGGATTTGGCACAGAGCTGTAGACACAGAATTAATTTTCCAAGCTGTGAACTCTAAAATAATTTCCACCTAGAAAACTTATAAAATATAAACTGTGTTATCGTTATGCCTTTCTTTGTTTTTGGCTACCTGAGGTGTGATCATGGGTGCATTCAGAGTTGCCAGAGTTCAGGGGCCTGTGGGGATTGTGCAGCAGAAGAGATAAAGAAGGGAGTGCATTGTTTTGTCATGTCCTTTTCTTCTTCACTAAGCTTCCTTTTAGTCCTGCCTTCTGATAAGTATCTTAAATGGAACAATCCTAATGAAAGGACTGAGCCTCAGGTGCCAGAGGTTCTCATGGCTGCTGCTGAGCCTGTTAGGCTGTTTTGGGGAAGTTCCTTTTGTTAGGCTGGAAGACATAAGGAGCCCAGTCTCCAGTAAAACTGCAGTCCATCCAGTTAAATTCATTCGACAGAAGTTAGGAAATCAAATAAATAGTAAACTTAAACTCCCCGTGGCCCAGCACTGAAAAAAATACTCAGTTATTTGGTTTTAATGAGTATCAAACTTGAAATATTTTATCAGATAAACAATAATGCTTGTTCTTAGCAAAACAAGCATGTGTTTATTGGAAATTAGGATGTACTTGAAGCTAAGGCTAGCTCTGCTTGGGAATGTTATTCTGGCAAATTTTTAGTCACTGTAAATGCTCCCTGTGATAGAAGGGAAAGCAGTGCATGTGGTTAGCTCTTGTTACATTCAGATGCACTTTAAAAATCACTGTTATTTTCATGGAAGTATAAACTTTTATAATCCCTATAGACCATCATTTATTTTAATTAAACAGATGTGTTGTTAATGCTTTGCTGTGAATGTGCTGATAGTGTAACAGCAATAGCCATGGTAAATTCTGTGTATCTGTGTGTGTTAGGGCAGAAAATCTGCTCAGAATGTGTTCCCTGTGTTCTATTACTTCCTTCTCCTTGGTTATCTCCCTCAGATTATTCCAATTTTTAAATGTTCCCTTTTTTAACCACTTTTTCCCAAAAGTATCTGTTGTCTTAGATAGCATAGGTTCTATCATCATCATAGTACGAGGATTTCATATTATCAGAGCTTCATGCCTTCTTGATACAGGCAGCTCCTCTACACACTGACTTCTCCAGGTCCTCACAGTAATCTGACACTCCTCACTCCTCTTTCCTTACTCTTATATAGCACTGGTTCTTATTGATTGCAGGTGTGGCCTGTTAAGATCAGGCCCACCTCCAATCTTCAGCGACTGACCCAGCTGCAACTCATTGGGTTTGCAAGATCATCCTCTACAAGTATCCTGTACACTTCCTGCATGTCTGCATTGTATCAATCCAGTTCATCTGTTGACTTTGAAGAATAGGGGGTGAGGGGACCTCACTCAGAGTTTTAGAAAGCAAATGCTGATTTCAGCCTTTTCTTTTTAGTGCGCTAATGATACTTTCTGCCAGTCCTGGTTGGTTTCTTCTCTGGGCCTGTTTTTGTCACTTTTTAAAATTTCATGGGGAGTTTGAGGTTATCCCAAGTTCTTGGGGGAAGACTCCAGGATGTGTGTACTCAGCTGAGTGTGTACTTTTCCAATGGTACAATCTGGCCTCAAATATTATGGGCTTTACAAAATCACTTGTATAACATTTATGCACCAAAATATATTTTTGACTTGCAGACTTGCCCATCAAATCTCCTCTTTTTCATTCTAAATCATGTGAAAACTAGCCAGAATTCTTCAGTTGCTATATCAGCATCCTTTCTGCCTTGCTTAGTGGATATACAGGACAGACTTCAAGAATTTCCATGTTCTGTTAATTCACTTTAAACTTAAGTATTTCAATGTTCAACTCAGCATAGAAAGCCATTAGTTGACTTAAGCAAATACATCCATAAGGATGAAGTTTTCCTTAATATTAAGTTGTTACACAGAAAAGTCACTAAGCTCATCTAGGTCCCTCAAGTAAACCAGACTAAAATGTGAATATTTTTTACTTTGAAGCTGTCACTTCCATTTATGAAGGGACTCAAGATATCTTTGTTTCACAGCAAGCAGGCAGAGATAGTGACCTGCCCTTAGGTGCTAGCTGAAGTTCTTGGCTGTATTTGTATTAAATTAGTCATGAGTGTGCAATAATTTGCTTTATGCTCACTAAAATAGGTGCATCCAAGGTGCCACTACAAACATCATTAAGATGTGAAATACCCATTTTGTCTTTTCTCTGTTTGTTGAATTTACTTATAGGTGGGCAGAAATACACAGGGTAAGTGGTAAAATATTAGAAATAATTATGTGGCCAATCCAAAATCAGGTTTTTGCACAACCGTAATAAAGCCCTGCAAGCCCAGGGGGTTGACAGCTATTGATCCTGACTTTTATAAGTAACTCAATTTTGTCTCTTACATTGAGGACTTGAAATTTTATCCACAATTATTTCCAGGTCCAAACATCACTTATCCAGAAATATTTTTTTTTTGTTGTTGAAGAGCTGCACTTTGATATATAGGCTTTATTTCAGCCCTACTGAAATCAATAGGACCTTTTTCTGGTGGCCTCAGTAAGTATTGGACTGGGCCCATAATTCATACTTGCAAATAATTTTGGCCACAAAACTGTATCTGTAGAAATGGAGGCAATTCTTCAAAACCAGGCTAACTTCTGCTTGTGGTGGTTTTTTTGCAAGGGAATTTCAGAAACTGGTTGTGGTTTTTCCTTTATCCTCTGGGGTTATCAGAAGCACAGTCATTTTCAGGCATTGTTGGGTCAGGGTGACAAGATTTATGGTTGCTTCCTCGAAAGGAAAGCTCTCTCTAGAGTTAAGAGGAGTTCCGCTCCATTGTGCCTGCTGTGATGTGTCACAAGGAGAGAAACTGCTCCTTTAGGGTAGATGTGTTTTCTAGCTGTAACTTGGGCTTTCTGTTTGCAAACCTGTCAGTCCACAAAGCAATTGATTCTCTCAACTGAGAGCACTGTGACAGGCTCAGATGTGATCAAAGGTAAGAGGGAAAGGGCTTCTGCTTGTAACAGAAACAATGTGGATTTTGTTCTCTGAATTCTCTCTCCACAAATTCAACCATGAAACTGTATGGATGTCAGTTGCAGGTTTAGCTGACAGACACCAAATATCTGCAGAAACAGAAGAAAAGCCTCAATGTGCAGATTAAAATGTTTGCAAGACAAAAATCCAGTGTGTTTCTAATAGATTATTTACCTCAGATGAACTAGAAACTGATTGACAACTTGAAGTCATACTCCAGAAAATATTTGAAGTACTTCTTTTTTTCAAGTAGAACTTTATTTAGAAATACTTTATTTAGAAACATGCTCTGGTAGAAATTGCAAGATTTATAAACAACCTTTAATCAAAGGATACAGGATCAGTTAAAAGAGACAAAGGGATTGATATTGCCTACATGCTGGAGTAGAAGGAATTGCAGTTGGACAAGATATCCCTTCTTTGTACAATACTGTGGGCCTGGGTCTGAAAGGCAGCATCATGGCTGTAGCATTAGGACTGATTCTTTCCAGTAACTTTTATGACTTTGATAGTTCAGGAGGACTTCACAGTGAAATGTTTATCCTCTAGAATGGACTGTGAATAGCTTCTTCAAAAACTGTTAAAAAATTACATTGCAAGTTACTGGGAGGAACTTTAAAAAGCAGAAATGCCTGCAGTTTTCTTTGCTGCTTGCTTGCATTAATTCCAGCCATGTCAGAGAAGCAGCACTGCCTTCCTCTGCAGAGAATAAATAACTCTGTCTGTGATAGGATTTCTGGAGATTTATTTTCTCTGCAAATACTCTGTGTTCATGAGCGTGTAACTGGATTGACTTTCACCATACTTGGTGTTTGTAAGTTGATTTGTAATTAATACTGGCAAGCCTGAAGATGTGGTCCTTTGTACCTTGGTTGATGCAAATCACATTCTTTGCCTTGTGGGAGGTTTTTGTGTGTTTTCATATTGCTCTTTGCTTGTTCACAGCTGTGAAGGATATAACCTTGGAAGTAGTCCAGTGCTCGTTTACATAATGACATGATGTGGTTTTCGTCCAACTCATGTAGGTGGAGAAGTCAATACCTATTAATGATTTAGTCTATGGCTTGTCCTGCCTCAGTTTTCAAAGATCACTTAATCTATGGTGCTATGTTTAGTTGTAATTAGGATGATGAATATATAATTTTAATTATTACTATTTTTTTTCTGGGAATGTCACTCTTCAATGTAGGTAGCAATGCCAGTATATTTAAACATTATTCACAGGGGAGGCATCAATTAAAGATGGCTTCTAACCTAACCAAGATGCAGAAGAAGAAAACCAGGACAGCCCTTTTAGATGGAAAAGGTTGGTCCATGACATCCAGCTCTAACTCTGTCAGGGAATTTAACAGAGTTTGCCAGATAAAAATTATTTAAATCTTGCATGTTGTAGAGTTAAATGTTATTAAGAATCTACATTTCAAACCAAAATGCTATGCCCACTTCAAGTACATCTTCAAATATATGCTGGCAAAATAGTGACACTGTATTTGCCTGTCTTGAAATGCCTTTAGTGGACTCATCACTGAGGCCAAAGTAGGGAAGTGAAGGGAGATAACAGTGGTGTGCAGACATAGAGGAAAATCCATCATGTCCCATAACTTGGTGCTGTCTGGACTCTGCTTGTCTGGAAGCCCCAGGGCTGGGTCTGCATAGCTCCCTTTTGGGGTTTGGTTTAGGATTGTCCTCACAGCTTTGTGTGTTCAGGCAGGGCAGGGTAGCAAAGGGCACAGTGGGGAGCTGTCTTACCAAGTCCTGGGAAAAGTTTTGCAGATACAAGAAACCAGAGACATAAGGTCCAGTGATAACTCCAGACCATTTTGACTTCTTTGGTTCTCAATTGTATCTTTTTGAATTGGGCTGCAAAAATGTAAAAGGTCTGGTTAAGCAGTCCCAGTTCAGAGCAACATTTTGGTGGCTTGGGGGTTTTGGCTTTTTTTGGTTCATTGGGGCTTTTTTCCACAGACTGGCTTAAGGAAATTTTAGAAAAATAATTAGAAGTCTATCAGCCAGTTTGGTTAAAACAAACACAAAATGGATGAAGCATTTGAACTGTGGAATTGATCTCTGCAGGCAGTTCTTACAGTGTGTGCTTTCAAGAGAAATATGCTGTCAAATGTGGGCTATGCTGTAGTTTATGGAGGGAACCTGCACTCAGCATTTAAGCATGTTTTTCTCTTTTTTTCCCCCTTGTTTCTAATGAGAAATTAATGCAGCACAGCTTTTTCTATTTCTTACTGTGCACAGTTAGTCTGTAGAGGGTATGTGTACCAGGCTGCCTTCCTGGGGCAGAACTAATCCAATCATTTGTGAGTTTATCAGATTTTCTTTCTTGCTGTTCAGGCCAGGTGTAATCTCGTGCACCTATTTTTTTTAATTCTTCTCTAGAATAAATGCTAGCTAAGGTAATGGCCAAAAATTTAATTACCTTTTATTTTGGGATTTTTTTTCCTTCTAGATGTGTGTAGTGTCACTTTACATCAGACTTCCCCTCTTTTAGGAACTGCACGATGATGCATCTGTTCATACTTTGTGCAGAAAATGATCACTGACTGCTTGTCTTTTGCAATGGCATTTACTGTATTGATTGTGTTTGGCACACTGGTGGGCTTTGGTCATAGAGAAAGATTTGTGTTGTGTATTCCAATGGAAATGCTCTTCTCTTGTATCATACTATTGTCTGCTTACTCTGCCAAGGATTTAATTACTCATTTCCTTACTCTGCTTTTATTCTGAAATCAATGTAAAACTTGGGCCAGAACGGGGGTAGAAACATCAGCGCTCTAGCGTTGAAGAAACACTGAGAGGGGCACAATTGCTCTTTGGGAAGTTTGCATTCCTCTCAAGCCATTCTCTCCTGAATGGGCTGTGCTGCTGCTCACTGTCTGGACCAGTAGTTTGACCACAAAAAAAAAAAAAAAAAAAAAAAAAAGATACTGACAGCAAGAGAAGTATTGGACTGTTGGGAGGCAGGAATGATACCTTGGGGATCACTGTTGGGACTGATTGATAAAGCTGTCCTGTGACTTCCCTGTAAGGAGAAGCTGGCATGCCAGTAAAACTTCTAGAAGACATTAAATCAGGATAACTGTGCACCAGTGTCAAGCTGTACATGTACAGAAGTTAGAATATGGACAAATGGTAACAAAAGCCTACAAAACACATAAAACATGAAAATATTGCCTGTTGAGTCTGGAAGTCCTGTTTGTCTCTTCCCCTGCCATATCTGAAGCAATTGGAAAACTTTAATGGAACAGACCACAATATGTCAACTTTGCTGGAAGAAAAATGCCAGTATCAGAAAGGGTTTCATTTTTACATACTGAATGTGAATGTTTTGTTACAGAACTTTCTTGGAGAGCTGTGGTGGGCCAGGGAAGGGGAGTTTTCAACTCTCTTATCTGTGCATGCAGAAGCACTGGATAACATGGTAATTCCATTAGCCAAGCTACCTGTTGGCAGTCCAGCTGATTTTGCTGGAGAGAGGAAGTGTATGCACTGTGCTGGCTTCAGGGCTGTACCTAAAAATAGTTCATGGCTGTGATTACCTAGGCACAATCAAGCAGAACAAAAAGCTAGAATTGCCATACTGGCAAAATTATTCTGCAAAGAGGTGCCATTGCTTGGTTTAGGAAATAAATTTTAGGTGGCTTGATTCTCTACTATTTTTAAAGAAGTTTACATAATGAGCTATGGTCTCAAATGAAAATCTTGATTTTGCTGGCTCAAACAGACTGATACTTTCAGAAGCTGATCCGGCATTTTGGCAGTTATGGATTGCTGTATAGAAATCCCTGTTTCCAATTGATGCTCAACCACTTCAGTTAGGAGTTTAAAGGTAAATAGTGTGTGAGTACAAGTCTGTGTTTTAAGGCCCAGATGTTCACAAAGGTTGGCAGATGTGCTCTTGCAGTGGGGCACCTGCTGCTGCAGCATCAGAAAGTGTCCTTGTCAACCAAGGAGGGGACTGCTCTTCCTTAAGCTCACCTGAGCACTGAAAGTCCTGCAGAAATCTAGGATGGTAAACACCCTGCTGAGTTTATTCATATCAACAAAACCAGCACTTCCATTTCTAACTCTTTTAACCATCTCGAATCTGATTAAATGTATTCTCTAAATGAGCAAGTGCAGCTTTGTGGGGTTGCTGCTTTTACTGCAGGTACTCAGCTGCAAGAGCAGCATGGCTTGGTGGTCTCCTATGTGCAGGAAAATTCACTGCCTGAACCAGGGTAATTTGCCGGATGTGGCATTTTAAAATGTCAGTAAGTTAAGTGGGGTCTGTAAACATTTCTAGACAGGTTGTGGTTCATTGGCTTATTGTTTGACCATCTTGAATGGAAACATCCATGTGGTTTTATTACATCATGACTTGATTAATTACAGCCAGTAGAACACTAAATTACAGCACCAAGATACCTAAACACTGAGGAGCTTTTAGGAGAGAATTCCAAATACTGACAGAATTAAGTCAGGCATTTCCTGATTAAGATTGCTGTGGTGCAGATGTTAACACTGCCACTGCTGATTAAAACAAATTGTAAATAATAATTTGTTTTCTACATTAAATTGTAGAAAATTCAATGAAAGCCACTAAGTTGCCGTAGTGATTATTTCAATAAACAAATGTATCCATTTTAGGACATTTAAGGTCTCTATTCCTAACTTCAAAAAATGGAAATAGTATAGATTGCTGCTTAATCAGTACCTTAATTTTTCCAAGAGCAAAAACCTTCAAGGTATTTAAAAAGGAAATGCTAAGTCTCCCATGGTATTTTTTGGTTTAAACTTAATTTTTTTTAATCAAGATGAAAAATACTATGGATCTCAAGACACAGTAAAGTTGTAGAGAGTCCAAGATATTTTTACTTGCCTTTCTAAGCATAAATATAACTGTAAGGAGTTTGATCTCTTGGCAATATCTGGTCTGCCATTAGGGCCCTCTTCCCATGAGGCTGGACACAGGATTTTTAAAGCTGAAAGCATCCCAGCTCTGGTGAGAAATAGCAGTGCCTTGGAGCAACTCATCCATACCAGCAGCCATCCAAGGGAACCTGGGGTTCTGTAAATTTTCACTGCTCTTTGTAGATTTGTTTGTAGATTTGTCTTTGTAGGCTTCTTTGTTTGTACATTTTGGGCTGGACATCAGCTCCTGCTTTCACGAAAAGGGAATATGCAAATGTGGGGTTTGTCTCACTGATAGAAGCCAGGTGTTACATAAAAAGCAGTTCAGAAAATCAATAACTTGAAGTTGACATTTGTTTGAAAAGAATGGAGATTATATGGGTCTGTAGTCCAAAAATGCTGCTTTTATTGCTGATTAAGAAATTTAGCATAATCAGATAATGAATGGTGCTCTGTGACTCACCATACCAAGTATAATTTGGTAACAATAATTAGGTAGGGAGTTGATCTGTTCAGTTTCATTGGCAGGCCCATAAAAGGAGGCAGTAAGTTTAATGTGTGAAACTAGTAAACTGTCAGGTGTTAAATTAAACAGCATAACTCTCCTGCTGATGGGGATCTTAACTTTTTAGTGGTGGATATAAAATAGAGTACAACTTGGGGTAGTTTTCCCATGTATAGCAATTTCAGTGTAATTTAGGAGCTGTAGCCTTGGGAAATACCAGAGTCAGAGATCAGAGCTGTTGTTGATGTGGTGCCTCCAGTGCAGGGTGCCAGGCATGGCAGATAAATGTCAAAATTGGATCATGCCAGTCTGGACGGGCTGGACTGTTAAGAAGTGTCACCCTTGTGTGCTGAGACAAGGTTTCAATCAGTGACAAACTTGGTCATCTTCTGGAGCAATAGTAGCTTATTTAAGAACTGTGCTTTGTTTAAGAACTGTGCTTTAATAGCAAGACAATATTAAATCCTGCACATTCATTGTATAGTTTTGATTTTTTTGTCTGCTTTGATTCTTCTGTTCTTAATTGAAAAATCAGTTTTGAGTTTATTACTGATAAAAACTAATGCCTTAAATGCTTTCCCTCCATAAATAGAACATTGCAAATATATAAATAACTACATTGCTTTGATGCCATGGATATGATTGTCTTATAATTAATTCATTTCCCAATAAGATAACCAATTTTAGAAAACAAGTTTTACTTATCTGTATTTCTTCAAAGGAACTTAATTTTTCAGTAATTCAGTTATGTAACCACAATTAATTCATTGTTAATGTTAACTAGAGTAAATATTTCTAAAATAATTGGATAACTTCAAGTTATGGCTAATGATTTTGACTATTTTCCCTTCAGAATTTCTCATTTAATCAGTACTTCAAATGAATATGCTGAGAATATTGTCATGTTTTCTGTTTCTTTTGTTTTTTAGATTTTTTTTTCTGTTTAATTTCTGTTCTCTGTTCTTCAACATTAGCTCTAAAAAGTGTCAGCTATGACCAGATGTTGTTTGACTATCTCCTATTTACCCTTTTAACCTATTCTGTAGAGTTTTAAAACATTCATGCTGTAACATTGCAAAGGATGCCTGTGGGGGCTCATTTCTTCTCGTATAATTCACTGTTAATGGAGCAAATTGCAATATGTCAAGTGAGGTAGATGCCTTTTTATTCAGCATCAAAGCTTAACTTTTAAGTTTTAATTCTGTTTCGGGAAGAACTATATATGGTGATTTTTATTTATACAGGGCAGGTATGAGAGCAATTTGAGAACTGGGAAATGGCCTCAGTTTTTCATTAAACCAGTTCCTGAGGTGAAGTATTTCCATAAATCTTTTTGTGTTAGGCTGAAATTCCTGACAGAAGAGGAGTCTTATCAGTCTAATAAACATGCTAAGGGATAGGTACCTAAGGCAGACTGAATATTCTCCCTCACTGCCTTTTTTCAAGCACAGAACCAACAGGCATGAGGTGGCTCTGGCTGGCCTGGGCAGAGCCCTGCCCCCCCTGGTCCTACAGTACCAGGTGCTCTTGTTATGCACTGGAGGCAGGACAGGACTGGCTGATTTGTTTGATGCTAATATATAGGATTGCCAGTTGGCAATGGAGGATGGCCAGCCCTGGGGCTTAGAAAATGTGGAGCAAATTGCGGTAATTGTTCAGTCCCCAGATGTTCTCTCCACACAGTTTTGGGTGTGTCAAACACTATTAGTTTTGTGTTAGATGACCCAGCTTAATGATAATGTCCTATAAATGTCCTATAAACCCAATGAGGTATCCAAGTGCCTTTTTTTTTTTTCCTAAGAAAATCTCTGTAAGATTTAGTAAGTACTGTTTACAAAAGGTAATTGATTGCCTCATTTGCGTGGCTACGTGTTGCTATAGAATATGGCAGGCCTTTGCCAGGAAGAAGAAATTTGTATTCTCCTGAGGATGGGGACAAGTTCACATTCCTCTGTGATGGAGAGCTAGCTGCCACCCACAGATGGGAGAGCAAATTAAAGCAAAAGTAATGAGTCAAGCTTTGGCTGAATTTTGTTTTGGTTGGTTTTTCTAATATAGTTTCCCCCTCTCCAAATAAAGTACTTAATACAGATAATGGAGTTCTTTGATGGAGAGGAGGTTCTGATTGTTGAAGCTTTTCTTCATTCTCTTCACCCTTTGCAGGTGCATTTGTAAGTACTTTTCATCTTGACTGAAAGTTTTATTTAGTTATTTCAAGGGATTTTTTTTTAACCAGGTCAGAGATAAGGAAAAAAAAAAATCAATTCTTTTCATTCTTAGAAGGTAGCTGCTTAAAGAGAAATCAATAACAGTGTCTGTGAATGAGCTGTTGGCCAGTTGGCAATGAAATAGCCTGGCTTTGGAGAAAACAGAAAAAAATGCAAAATAAAAATAAATTGTATTGGAGCTTAGGTTTAGGAGAAATTATTTGAAAACTGATCTACTAGCCTGATGGGTTTTCCTATCCTAATATCATAGAAATCTTAATCTTTACAATAACCACTGACTGCCCTTTTGATTTGTATGGATTTTAATGAATTCTCAAAATCCTGTTTGTAATTACAAACTCTTTTCCATATGCTTCAGGCATTGGGAATACCACCAGGCTAGGCAAAAACAATTAGTATTGGTTTTTAGTATCAGGTTTTAGTATTAGTCTTAGGAAAAAAAATGTTATATTAATTGTGTTACGTAAAATTCTCTAGCACTTTATCTAAGCAAAATATCAGCTTGAAAGTGAGCAAAACAAGATTTAAGATTCATCATTAATGGACTGATCAGAGGACTTAAATCTAGGAAATATGAACTCTTGGCGAGCATCTTCCTTTTTCTTTACCACTGACTCCAGGAAACTGAAGCTGATTTTGATTTTTCTGTGTGTGATTGACACAATATTTTAATTCCCACTGCCCTCTTCATTCATCAATTGGCTTGAAAAATCCAGGGATGATCAGAGCATCGGTGCCTGTTTTAACTCAGCTGAGAAGTATTAAAAAATACATGCAGCCAGCAGAGCTTGTATTGGTTATGGTGTTTCTGAAAAAAAAATCTGCTCCTGTATTTTGTCTGTCTAATAATTATACTCCAGTTTAGAGGGGTTTATGCAGTAAATTCTATCAAGTACTGTATTCCAGAGGATCAGTGATAAAATCCTTGCCCTGTTAGAGTTGATGTAGGTCCTGTGACTTCAGGAGGATTAGAATTCAAAGCCTCCCAATGCCATGAATATGTTTCCTTCAAGTCATGGGTGGAAGATGAGGCAGCATAATTACTGTGGGGTGGATTGAACAGGCCAGATGTTGGCAAATCTTGTTCATTTGGCTGGGTACCAGAAGAAATCCCACTGCTCTCCTGCCAGCTGGAAGTCAGTCACTCCTTTTGCCTCTGCAGCTCTCCATTTTCCATGAGCAAGTCACAAATGTACAGCACAGAGCACAGTGTAAGCAGAGATGGTCATCACAGACCTTGGGCCTGTTTGCCAGGTTCCACAGCTACAAACCTGTATGATGTCATGCAGGATAAAATTAGAATCTTCCTTTCTTATTTCTCCTGTAAATTTAAAGGACATGTGATATTTTTTCCTCCATTCTATTTCTGTAAATATGGAAGGTACAATTTATAAAAACCAAGTTTGAAATGGACCTCAGGGAGCTAATTGATTCTAGGAGTTTTGTTATTTATTATATGGAATTAGGGATTTGAGGATAATTATTCACCAGTGCTAATTGATTCTAGGAGTTTTGTTATTTATTATATGGAATTAGGAATTTGAGGATAATTATTCACCAGTCCTCTTTAGAAAAGGCAATTTAACATGGAAGAGAAACTCTAAGTGTATTTTCTTTCTTTTCTTACATTTAATAATTTAATTTTTAAATTTTAAAGTTTGATTGGTGATTGATTTACCTTGGTAAGATATGATGTAAAAACTCTCAGTTTCATCTTTGAAGTTTCTGTAAACTGAAAAGTGAAGAAAAGTTTCCATGGAGTCTCAAAAGAGATGCTTAGCACAGGGGCTTAGTTAACCTGATTAGAATAACTCTGGACTCCAACCTCTTTCTTGCTGAGAATCAGTCTGTGGCCAGGCTAGAACAGTGCTCAGGCTGCAGTTCAGGCCCATGGTGTGTGGTTCTTCTGGATTCTGTCTCTGGGAAGTTAATGTTTGCTTTGAGAGAAGCAATTGGTGTGTGGGGAATAAAGTGATGTCTCACAGCTGCAGGAATGAGCCCTGGAGAAACGAGACGTTGTGCAAAGAGTTTGATTTTGTGAACAGCTTTTTGCAGCGTTGCTTTCTTTATCTGCAGCCAGACAGATCCATGTTCACATTTCAATAATTAAATCTCTCTGTTTACTCTTTTAAATCCAATTTGGGCCATTTTTCAAAGACCACAGCTCCTTTGCCTGACATCAGAATATTTGGTTTATCTGAGCTCTGAGCTGCTCATGTAAATTGAATGTCTCTGGTTTGGATCTGCTTTTTTGATGGATAAATACCTCCTTGCAAATAGTCTACAGATCTCTGGTTTTAGGGCTGTGCTAAATCTATTTCTTGGTGTTGGTTGTTTTTGTTGTGAGTTTTGTCTTTTATGGGGGGTAAGAGGCAGGTTGGGGATAGCAGTGAAGGGCAAACTGTTAAAGCAGTCGTACTGGGATGTGAAATGTGTATCCTAAGGTGTTAAGAGCTATTACATGGATCTGCAGCATTTCTGATACTGACATGGAGTAATTACACTTCTGTTTCTGTTCAACTTCTGCCAGTGTTTCCATTATTAACTTCTGTTTTCATGGACTTGTATCACAGGCAGAGTCTGTATCTGGGTAATTTTATTAAAGCAGTTTTCAACAAGCTCTTTGGCTGTGCAAGCATGGAAAGAATATTAAATTAAAAGAAAATTCTGAACCCAGAGAACCTAATGGTCTGATATGGGATGTTAAGCTATGTCATCACTAATACAACATGCAATTTCTGTTTTGCTCTGATTACATGCAAAATCAATGATCTGCCAGCACTAGTAGCTTCAAAACCAAGTGTTTTAAGCATTGCAGTAATAGCCTGAAAATCACACGATCTTAGATAATGAGTTGGCTGTCCATTGCCTTCCACTTGGAAGAGAAGTTGACACCAGAAGTAGCTGACCAGAGCCAGCCTTGCAGCAGAGCTTTGCCTCTTTAGCTGCAGCCTTGGAGGATGGCTTAGCCACGTTGCTCAGAAGGTCTTCAAACACAGCTCCTGTGTGACTGTCTAGATTCTGGTCCTGGTTTACAGTGTTCACAAAGGTTATTTAGGATATCAAGTTTAGACCTAAACTGAAGACACCAACATAATGATTAATAGTTTTTCAAAAATGATAAATGGATAGTGATGTCCTCAGTTTTTGTGTCTGGGTTTAGGTATAATCCCAGGGTGGGATGTTCTGTGTGAGGGAGGCAGAGTGATCTGAGACAATCTCAGCAGGACCAGTGGAGAGGTTTTGG
Source organism: Serinus canaria (assembly GCF_022539315.1). Lineage (NCBI taxonomy): Eukaryota > Metazoa > Chordata > Aves > Passeriformes > Fringillidae > Serinus > Serinus canaria. The sequence goes on from NC_066323.1 coordinate 18,201,521, forward strand.
CCTTTTACATCTTCATCCATGTTTGTATGAGACATAATCCACGGCGACAAATCTGAATTATTTCATAAGCCTCATCAGCACAGTAACTGGGAACTGCCTAGAATGCCTCCTAAAGGCTTTTTTTATTCTCTAAATGAGCATAAAATCTGGGAATTTGCCTTTGATCTCAGTACACTGAATGTGAATGAAGTTGCCTGATGTAGAGCAAGAGGCTGTGATGAATATGGATGTGGTGCTGCTGGCCTTTGTTAGTGCAGAGGTGCCTGGAGAGATGAAACAGGGCAGCTCCAGAGTGCTGATCTTATGCCTCAGCTCTTGATGAAGGATGTTTGATAACTTATTTTTGAGATTTTTGTTTGCTGTTCTCTCTTCTTTTTAAAAGATTTCTTTAAGACAGCTCCCTACTGATCTCTGACTGTACCACTTTACATCTCAGTAGTATTTTACTTATGGATTAGGGGTTTAGTGAATCAAGCCTTCCTGCTTTCTAAACAAAGGAAACTTAACATTTTTAATTTTTCTTTTAATCTCAAAACTTCCTAGTTAAAAACAAAAATCGCTTAAGATGTGGATAAGTCAGAATTTCACTGCCTTCTCCTTCCCCCTGCTTCCTACCCCACACTGAAATATTAATTATATTTCAAGTTAGTTACCTGGTAAGAAAGATACAGAACTATGTTGTGCATTTTACAGCCTTAAGCAGTATTTTGTGTATTTTTGGGACAGTTATTATAGCTGACATGAATTCATATTATTCCTTTGTCAGGCTATACTTGACAAACACTTTTTGACCTATTTTTAAAGTAAAAATGTAATATTTATATTGTTTTTTCCTCCATAAATTACAACTATGCTCTGTAATTGTAAACATAGATTCTGAAAATCAAATTATAGGTTTTTCATGTGTTCTAGTTTATTTTAGTTTTCCACGGGAGCTTCAGGTAATTAATTTTTTTTTAAACCAAAAAATTTAAAAATCCACAACTATTTATTTTCTCTCTCAAATGGAAAATAAAATAAGAATAATCAAAAGAATTTTTACTTTGAATTGGAAATTAAATAAGTGTGTGCTGTACTAATTCTTTTTTTTTAAGTAGTTAAAGTATACAGGCTTCCTGCAGATACTGCCAGAGGAAAACAAAGGTGTTCTGGGAGTAGAACAGAATTTAGTAGATCTATTGTCACATGAAGGATAACTGCAACCCTAGTTTAGTTAATTGATTTTGCTTATACTATATAATTATGAAATCACCCACATTGCATCAAACTGTTGTCATCTGAGCTTCAAAATCAACACTTGAATTTAGAGCAATGGTTTCTTTATGAATATTAATGGTTATACTTTAGGTAAGTCTTTACAGAGTTTCAGGTTGCACATTCAGTGGGAATCTTGAGTTTTCAGCTGTCCCTCATAATGAAAAGGATTCTGTGATGAAGAGGGACTTGGGAAAGTCAATGGCAGAAATCTGGGACTGCACAGAAATGAGAATTGTAAAACATTCTGTAAGCAGAGGTACTGCATGCAGAAGGAAGATGGAGGAGAAATTGTATTCCAACACACGAAGTTTCCCAAAGAGTTTCACAAGCACAACATAAAATTACAAAAAGTCTGCTTATTAAACCCTGGGAGAATTTTATTACTTGTAGAACTGCAGTCTGAATGTCACAGCAGTTACTAATTACAACCAGGAATGTTTACAGCACTGGAGATTAACATAACCATACATTTCATAGCATATACAGAATAATGAGAACAGGATGATGGAAGTTTAAGGTAATGCACACATTGTTAGCTGATTAATAATTTGATGCTTCATGTATATTTACATGTCTTTACCATTGTACATACCTCTATTTCATAAGTCTTTAAAACACTCTGGGAAAATACCTGTTTGAACATCCCTGTGTGCCTCCATCTTTGGATGTAGCCTCTGTGTGTTAGTAAAGATTCTTTTATTGGTGACTCCTTTCCCTTTTTTATTCACCTTGGTCTAGTTTTGTGGCTTTTCCATTAAGTTTTCCAAAGCAATAGATCCTAAGAGCTACTAACTCTTTACTAGATGATGCTTTGTTTCTATTTTTTGCATTTTAAAGATATGGCTCTTGGGTTTGAGCTAGAAATTATTGAATGTTTTGATGGGGTTTTTTTCACCATGCAGCTTTCTGAAATTAATTAATTACATTAGCAATTCCATGCTGCTTCTAGCACCAGGTTCATGAAACTCTGGTGCGCAGGCTGCTGGTACCTGCTGGGCTTTGGGAAATGGCCTGCAAGGACAAGCAGTCCACAGAGCCTCTTGGGACAGAGTTTGATGAGAGGGTATTGCCACTTGGGAAAACCAGAGCTGACAGCGGAAAACACACAGCAAAACTTTGCTCATAGTATTGAAGCCAATGAATTTTTATTTTATGTTTCCCATGGGCTAAGAACATTTGTGCAGTCAGTTCCTCAGGTGTTTGGTAGTTTGTTAAGGAGTAGTAAATGGGTCACCTGCTCACCATTTCACCTGATTTGTAACTTGTATCTAGCTCAGCTGTGGACCTAGCAAATGGCTTTTTGAAACTTTTCCAGTACTCTTGACCTGGAAGTAACAGCACATGTTCTTTGATACCCAGATTTGGTAGCTTCTTGAAGGTGTTTCACTGTCCCACCTTGTTTTTAGAAGATGGACTTCATTAAGCATGATCGACATTATCTTTTTTCTCTCCTCAGTGCCAGACCCTGGCTTGCACTCAAATATTCATGAGCCAGCTGATTCAGTGGGAACTTTATGAAGTTGAATTTTGTAATTGGCCCAATCAGCTTGCAAACTGCCCCTTGATTTTGGTTCCCACACAAGTTTTCTTTTGGAAAGAAAGCTTTAATTTCCAGCTCTGGCTGTCTCAAGTAGACACCTTGCAGAGAGTGCTCATCCCCAGCAGTGGGGAACAGCAGCCCAGGCAGAATTTCTGGAGTCTGGAGCTTATGTGCATGGCCTGCAACACAGGGAAGGAGAGAGCCACAATAGGAATGCCAGCTGTGCTCCCAAATTGCTGACTGGGTAGAAGCCTGGGAAAGCTCCACTAGCCCACACCAGCAGAGCTGGAGGTGTTTCTGGAGGGTCCAGGTGCATCTTTTCATACTTTTTCACAAAAATTAATATGAAGTCTTCTCTCTGTATTCTGGTTAACATTTTTATTTCCTTTCTTAGGTAGTTTTTTTCCTTTTTTCTTTTTTTCTTTTTTTCTTTTAGCATCTCTGTGGTGGTGTGAACCTCTCACACCTTATAGGAAAAGGATTTGGAGAACATTTCCCTATATGAGGGAAATGGAGTACCCCAGCTGTGCTTCCCAGGCTTGTTAATAGATCTGTTTTATTGTGTTCTGTTCCAGTGCCAGAGAATTTTGTCAGGCAATCCACAGTGATTGATTCTAGGGAAACAAAACACCATTTCCTTCTGTTTTCAGTCTCGAGTCACGCTGTAGCTCTCATACCAGATTTTTTTTCCCAGTAATTCCAGAATTCATGCACTTGTCTACCCACAGCTGTTCAAAATTAACTGAAAATAACTTTCAATTCTGGTCTTCATTCCTAAAAGTTGTGACTCAGAGACTAATAAAAATGGCCCGTCATCCTTCTGGATTTTATATGGAACAAAAAGGCATGTCCCAGACAAGAGTTTCTGTAACTTCTTGAGTTTCTTTTTTAATTTTTTTAATGTAAGGTGCTCTAGTGCTGCATGGTATCATTTTTTTTTTCTGATTCTGACTGCTGGACACCAGTAACAGAACTTGAGAATTTGATGCAACATTTACAGTTTACTTTGTCTTATTCTCCTTGCAGATTAACCTCTACAGAAATGGTAGAAAGATAGAAAGACCCAGCAAACACGAACGTTCTTCTTTCCATTTGCAAACTGTAGAAAGCCAGTGTTCCATCATAAGTTGAAGCTGATATAGAAATATTTGCAATGACAATACCCTGTTCTTAGTCACAGGTGGGAAGTGTGTTCTGCTAAGTAACAAAATGAGAAATTTAGGCAGAGGCTGCAGGGGCCAGCATGCTGTCTGCTAGGCAGCCTCCCCCTTAATAATCAGGGATTCACTGCTCTTCCTAGAAATGCTGCTTTTCCTGAGGATCACATCCATACAGTTCTCTTTCCATTGGCATTCTCCATTACAGTGTTTAAGTCTCTTGCTTCATAGTGAACATTTTTTATTGTGTTACTGTGCAGAACAAGTTGAATGTTGAGCATGAGAAGGGGGGAGATGAGTAATGCTTGGAAAAGGCTGCTTGGACAAGTTGAATAGAAAAGAGGTTATGGGGAGGATGGGTTGAATGTAAAAAAACATTCAGGTTGCAGGCTTGATGGGGAGTAGTAAAATTTTGTAAAAAGCTATTCCATAATAAAGCACATCCATTTTCCAAAATACTGTCACCCACAAGGGGTGTGAGTCTCTGTAGGCCTGACAGGGTGAATCCATGCCAATCCATCCTGTCAGGTTAGACTGCTGCCTGTCACAGCCTAAACTCCAGCCAAGGTGTACTCACCTTTCCATTGCAGCCAACTTCCAACAGTCATTCCATGTCATGTTGTCATGGAACAAAAGGAATAACACATGCTACTGCGGGTCAATTTTATCCTAAATAGTTAGAAATGTACTCGGACTTAGAATATTTGTGAAGTTCACCCCCCCCCCTTAAAAAACAATCTACAAAGAAGCAGCAATAGTAACAGTATACTGTTTCTAGAGTTATTTTAATTCTATGGGAAGATCAGCCATATTATTTGCAGTCCCCCACAGGTTCTGCTTTTTGGTTCCGTTCCCTGTTGATCCATTTTCAAATTTTCCATGAATGAAAAGACAAAAATGTTTTTCTTTTGTTAACCATGCTGTCATAATATAATACAAAAATAATACTGCATTAAATAAAATGCAATCTTGTTACATTTCCTTCATGGAATGCTGAAATATTTTCATGCTTTCAAAATTTCATCCTTTGGATTTTGTACCTGGTGCATTTTCCCAGAGCTCTCTGGCTATTCAAAGCCAGACAGCTTCCTTTCACAGAGATTGGTTCCATTGAGGACCTGCTCACTGGGACTGCATCTTTGCCATGGTGCAGACAGCTGACCTTTGGGTTAACTTCTAGTAATTTGCTTTTTCTATTTGTTAATGATTGGAGATTTTGTAGAGGATTTGTATGGCAGCAGAAGAGCAGATGAACAATAATGTATGTCTTCATTAAGTCTTCAGTATTTCTTTTTCATTGGACTTTTCTTTGAGTGGGAAGAACAAAGCCCTTATTCAACAGGGAATGGCATCAGAATTGTCCTTCTGAAGTGAGCAAGTGCCTACTGTACTTCTTAATTTACTTTTAGTGGAAGGATTGCACAGAGGCATTATCTGGAGTTCAGCAGTGTAGCTGTATGTTTGGCTGGGGTTTTTGTTTTCCCTGACATGGCTTTTTCCCTTTCCAGACTGGTGGAAAGTTGCTCCATTACATGCCATCCAAGCAGCCTGGGAATAACCTGAGGTCTTTTTGTCAGTTTTCCAGTGCATACCCACACCTCTGTTTTGCATTGATAATGCACTATTTTGTCACTGCCTTCCATGTTCCTTATGTAAATTAGTATCCAAAGGTTGACGACTGTTTTATGGAGTTTGCAGCACTTCTTTCTTCCCTCACTTCTGGAGACAATATATTTTGCTGACTTTTACAGAGGTTTTTAGTTTAAGACCCTTTTGTTTTTCTTTCCCTTTGTTTGTTCTCCCCACTAGCCACCATCCTTATTTATCTTGTAGCAGAGAGTGTTGCATTTATCTTTGAGCTTGTATTGATGTTCTTCCATTAACCTTACTTTTTGATATGAGTATAAATAAATTTCTGTACATCACTAATGAGCGGTGTCTGCTGTAAAACCATTGTTTAGGTAACATTATAAAATTACTGAAACTTATATTAAAATGTCTTCTCATGTCATGCCACACTTTTAAAAGTGAAATTGCAGACACTGGGGAAGTTTGAATTCAATTCTGATGTGACATGTTCCTATGCATTTAACATATGGCAGCAGCTTTTCTTTTTCTGGCTGTGATCCAAGCCTTGAGTCTCCATTCCTGTTTCTTTGCTCATTGAAACATCCAGTGGCCTTGGGTGGATTTAAGGAAAGGCTATTAAGAAAAAAATGGCAAAATAATGGTTAATGCAATGAAAAGTTTATGAAATGCAGTCTAAACTGGGTAATTAACTGCTTTCTGGTGCTCTTCATTCCTACATCATCAACACCATTCCACCAGGTTTGGTTGCTTTTTTTTTAATTTGGAAAATGTAAGGCTTCTCTGATTTGGGTTTGGATTGTCCTTTTTCTACTGCAAATGAAACACACTAATTTTTGATGTTTTTGTCATTGGTAACTTAAGAATTTAATGAGATATTCCTGTGAATACCTGTGTGCAATTACTATATGGTGCCTCCTTATAATTTATTACATTTAGATCACTTCTAGGATTGTGCTAATGAACAGCCTTGTTTGCATGTAACTTCCTATGTTAATAGAACAGTATGACAGTTCATAAAAATATTTTGTAATGAAAATTTTATTGTTTGTAGACAAATAAGTACTGTACAAAGCGTACTTTTTTTCCTGTCAACTATTGCATCCTCCTTTACAGCAAAGCACTAATTTTAAACTATACCCCATGTTGTTATCCAAAGTTCCTTTGTCTGAGTCTTCCTTGAGTTACTTTGTCTTTCTCTTCCTTAAGCAAGATGTTCAAACTTCTTGATGCACATGGTAACCTTTATGTCAATGTCAAATAGGATTGTTCTAAAAAGATCCACTGACAGAGTGAAAAGGAACAAACAAATCCATCAACTTGCTAAAATGAGGTTAAAAAGACTGAAAATGTTAGCATTTAAATTTTAAAGATGTTGATCTCCTGCCAGCCTCCTACTTTCTGTGCTCAACTCGTATGAATTGGTGGGATATCAGCTGAGAGATGTTAACCTCTGAAGCTTTTAGAGGGAAGCTGTTTAGTCTCCTTCAGTTCCCTGCTGACTCAGGGGAAAGAAGCTGGCAGGTTGAGCTGGGAAGTGTGTATTTGGAGTGGACACATTCTCAGTTTTATTTATCTTCCAGCTCTGCTGCAAACTGAAGGGTAAGTTTTAAACATAGATTTTGAAGTAGTCATGAAATAATCCTTCATGCTATGTTTTTCTGCTTTTGAAAGAATTGGAACTGGCAACACTGGTTCCTAACCAGGAGCATGAAAAGTGTCCTTAGGCTGGTTAAACTTTCTGGCTCTGTGGACAGTTTGATGTCTGCTTAGAAACAGGCAAAAAACTGATGGCTACCTTGAACTCCTATTTTAGAGACCATATCTCTCAAGCTAAAGAATAATTTCTTTATCTCCCCAATGTTAGGGTTTGACTCTTTAATGGTCAAGAAGGAAAGAAGCTCCTGTTTCTTCTGTACAAACATGGTATGTGCTGACAGATGTGCTCTACGCCCATTATGGTGTGATGTGAAGCAGGCTTAGAAAAATTCCCTACTGTTTTGAAGTGACCTCCTTCCTCCAGCAGAAGGAATAATTCAAGATGATGAACTTGGTAGTTTTAGTCCTGAAATCACTCCATTCTCATCATATCAAGAAGCAATGGGCCCAATTTCATTTATGGTTTTCCTTTTCATTCCTCAGTGAAATGTACTGCTTTATCTTGCAGAGTTCTCTAAGCTTTGGGAATCACTGCAGGGATGGCAAAGTCAAACAAAACTGTTTTACTTTAGTTATAATTACTTCTGCCTGGTAGCAATTAGGAAACCAGAGAGGCCAGACCGGGTTTTAAGTGGCAGGAAGGCTATGTTTATTGAGATTTTCATACACTTTAAAATTATTTTTTCCGAAGAGATTTTTCAGGAAGAAGCCTTTGAAGAGAAAGGTAAACTAATGAGAACTCAGACTGGAGTCCAGTTGTGCTACCAGTGTGTCCTGTTTGCTCTTTAGAACAATTAATCTTCCATCTTTTGCTCAATAGTGAAACCCTACAGTGTATTAACTTGCAGTAGTATTTTAGCAGTCTCCATAAAGATCATTAAGAGGGAAATGTAAGAAGAATTGCATGACATAGTTGATCTTAATTTGGTATAAGATAGTAAATTAAAGAAACTTTTATTTTATGATTCGTCAGTTAAGCTACAGCAAGTCGCTGCACAGGATGCTGAAAGGTCAAAGCTGTTGTTTCTCAGTGATGTGTCAGAGCTTGTTTTGTTCTGTTCTCTTTCTTTGGGCACCTAATTATGGTTTGCCTGCAGAAGGGAACTGAATGATCCATGATGAGTACTGTGCCTTTGGCAGATGGACATTGCAGTCATACTCTTAGGCTTTCATTTGCATGTTTCTTACATCTCTGTATTTACACAGAAAACTTCTTAGAATACATTAAAATTCCAATTGTTGCATAGCAAACCATTTTAAAGATACATTTCATAGTTTTACCATTTGGCCAACACACAGCTGTTGTTTTTACATGAGCTGTTCCCTTGCAGTACAGACTGGAGCTGTACTCTAGCCCTCTTTTTAACTGGCACCACATCCCAGGAACCCTTGCTTCTTGTTTGTTATGGCTTAGCCTGGTTAATGCAAAGAGGGTGGTGCATTCCTGGCTGTGTGGAAAAATTCCTGGTGCACACTCATGCTGGATGACATTAATGTCTCTGAGCACTGTCAAGAGCAGCACCCACCTCTTTAAAGCATTTCTACCTTCAGTGCTACTGATGTGCCTGTCCTGGGGAGTCCCCCAGTATTAATGCTGTGCATGGCGTGCTCCCTGGGGCTACCCTGAGTAGTTCTGGTGTCAGCTTGATCCCTGCACACTATCAAAATTTGTACTTATCTCTCTGTCTGGAACATTTCTTTTGAATGCCTAAAAAGCTGATTGTTTGTAGCCAATGTTGCTATAGAGAACCACTGTTTATTGAATAGAAATGGGTGGCTGCCATGGAAGTGTGTTGAACCTAAATGTTAGATGTGACAAAACTTGCTGATACAGACTCACTGTCTGTAGGAAAATGTTAGTTGAGGAAAGACAGGAACTACTGCACCATCAGTTGATGATACTCAGATCATACATTCACATGTATGAGACTTGTTGAGTTATTCATGAGAAATAATCCAGATGTACACTCATGGGTATTGGGAATTTCCTTAATGTAATGTTATGAAAAGGACTTAATCCAAAGAGATACAAGGCTGTGTGTTTCCCAGTCAGCAAAAAACAAACCATGTTTAAGTGGCTTCCTGAGTAAGAGTTTAGTTGGACACATCCATAAATGGCTTAAGGAACTGGATGAACATGTGTTAATTAAGAGGTGTAATTGTCTTTGAAATAAAAAGTAGGAATCTTCCAGACTGGAGTGAAATAAAATCAAACCTTTACTGAAAATATTTTGGCAACACACTCATAGGAATAATCAAAATATGAGGATCAACTCGCAAACCTTGACTGAGTGTGGAATATTTTAGAGACAGGTAAGCAGAGAAAGGGAGGAGAGCAGACAGTGAGCACATCCACAGGCAGTCCAAAATGAAGTTTGATGTGGCAGATTTCTACCTGGGCTCTTCCAAAATTCCCAGTGCAATGAGCATTTCTTTCTGTCTAGCCCACAGCTGCTCCAGTGAAGCTGAGTCTTTCACAACAAAACCTGTCTGAACTGAACTAATTCCTGCTGCTGCTTTTCAGGGTGGAAATGGTGTGCAGCAGGAGGGAAGGAAAAGATTAAATGATCCTTGACTTTAGTGCTCAGTGTTAGAATCCAGTTTAAAGGAAAGATCTTATTGGTTTTCTGCAATTATGGACTTAGGACAAGTTTATTTTATGAGTGGTTTTATTTTTATCTTGAATTCAGTGGTAAGAACTTTAAGTTTCCTTGTTTGTACCCATTACCTTCTGTTTCCCTTAGCACCCCTGTTTCTGTTGAGCCTTGTAAGTTTCTAATCTCTTGTGACTTTACATCTGTCTAAACACAAATGGTGTTTCTGATGTTTTTAACACCCTGAAGGAATTTATAAACTCTGACCCCGTGGTTGACATGATTGGTTCTGACTGGCCATGGTTTGTTTTGGGCTGGCTGGGTACAGTAGCACTGGTGAAGGGAGCTGAGACACCACATTTAGTTGTAGGATTTAAGAAATTGGTTTAAACATTAATTTCCTTTGATGTTAGAATAAAATGGGCTGGCAAGCACACTGCTTCTATTCTTGTGTCTATAAATAGAACAAATTTTCCTTTTAAGTCTTCGATAAAGACTTGAACCAGCTGAAACTCCTGCTTCTTGTGTTCCAGCCACTAGCAATGAAATGGCTTTAATATTTAAGTAACTGTTTTTATTAGACTCTGGTAGGCTTAAATAGGTGTTCCTGGAGTGCTGTTGACTTGTTCTTTATTGGTTAGCTGAGAGAGAAAGCTTTTATTCTTTTCCAGCAGGATCCTGAGGGTGTCATTCAACATCCTAAGGCAAGATGCTGAGCCAAACCCACCAATAAGAGGCAGTGATAAATCTGGATTTGAGGGAAATATAGAGCAGGTTAGGCCTCAGCTGTATTCTCAGTTTGTTAAATTTCATTTTTGATACATTCAAAATGTAATCATCAGATTCTATTTCCAACTGATGGCCTTAAAAATAGGTTTATTCACACAAAATAATTTCTGTTGGTGCTTTGAACCAGACTAACTTTTATGTGAAAGATGGTTCTGATAAGTTGTCTTCTTGCCTTACAAAGATAACTTTGTCACTTTCAAAGAAATATTTTGAAGAAATAATAAACAGTAGAAAATTGTACCATAAGACATTAGGTCTTCTGTGAAAGTAGGCCCTGGAGTGAGACTTTTGTCCAACCACCCTAACACTGCTAACCCACATTTTATCAGGAGTAGAAGTAAAGGATTCATTTCATTTTAGACTGAAAAAAACAAAACAGAAATGCCACTTCCACTAGTGAAAGTTGAGTCTTTTGCAATGTAAATTGCCATCTTTTTGTTGGTAGGTTTGGGAAAGAATAAAGAACTTATGGCTTATTTAAAACCCACCAGAACAACAACAAAGTCACAATAATTTTTGCTAGTTGGGGTGTTGAGCTTTTAATGTTATGTTTGGGCTTATAATTTGAAATCAGGAAAAAATGTCTATTTAGACTCTCTCCTAAGCTGTAGGGTCCCTATTTGGTAGATAAATACTGCATTCCCCTAAGGCATGTTGAAGCATTATTTGTTCCCAGCAGATGTTACAATCCCTGTCTAAGGGGGTGCAGGTGGGACTCAGGCTAAAGCCTCTCCTTAGGGATGGGAAATTCTGCAGAGGCTTGAGAAGTAAAGCCAGAGCCACCACCAAGGCTGGTCAGTGCAGAATGGGGCTGGGAAATGTCTGCACTTGCTGGAGCATTGAGATGACCTGATGTCCAGTCCTGGGGTAATTGTAAATAAAATAATTCATTAACATCGTTAAACTTCTTAGGCAAGACTGTTCAGAAGAACTAGGTCTATTTATGGGAACGGGTTTTCACACAGTAAATAGGTTAGTGAGTGCTTATAAAAAGTCAGTTTTGCAAAAGTGAAGGTACCAAACGAATTGTTTGTACCATGGAGATGCAAACATTTGTAAGCTACCTGCAGAAATATGTAAGCTTGATGCATTATTCCATGATCCAAGGAAAATTAATACAATTTTAAAATTCATTTAATCTTTTAATCTTTTCCTTCCAAGTTACAGAGCAATTTCTGGAGTTTCTACAATCTTACCCTAGTCTAAAGTGTAAAGCAGAAAAAATATTATTGTTCAGTGAGGATAATTTATATGTCTTTAAAACATTTTTCTTGAAAAAGAGGACCTGTAAAATACTTTTACAACTAAAGGATTATTCCAAGTAATTTTGCTGAAAACACTAAAAGGAAAGTATCATCTAAGTAGGACGTGGCACAAAAAATGCCATCTGAAAAAGTGTTTATAAGAAGATTGAAGCATTGAAGCATATGTACCTAGGTTATAATAAAGTAATGAGAGTATTTGCTGTCAGATTCTAGAGTATTAAACAGTCCAGAACTGAGTTTTTCTGAGTTTTCACCTTGTTTTTCTGTTACTGCTTTCAGCAACTACTGTTGTCAACTGGGCACTCAGGATATTTTTTCTCCTGCACAGAAGTGTTGATGGGTTGGGAACACTGCTTTAGGGTTAATTTTCTGAAGTAATGTTTTGAAATGTGGTTATTTTTGTAAGCCACTAGTCAGAGTAGAGCAGACAAACTAACAAAATGCGAAATATTGGGGCTGCTGGGGATGGATTGAAGACTAAATATAATTAAATTGAAACAACAGGATGAATGATGTCATGCTCAAAATAGAACTCACATAATTTACAGTCCAATTTGATGTACTTACTGTTTCTTGCTTGAGCAGGTCTAGGACATTGAGCAATGGGCATTTAGTGGTTAGTATTTAAAATATTACCAAAAAGAAGAGTTTAGTAATAGAATTCATTGTTTAATATAAAGGATACAGTTTGATATAGAAGCTAAATAAAGTGAATCTCTACTTGTTAAACATAAAAAAAGAATATATATTTATTTGGATGGGGAAGGTCCAAAGACATGGGTGTAAATAGTTTGTCAGTTTCAGTGAGCAGGTCTTCAGGATGAGATCAGAGAAGCAGAATCTTAGTTTTCCACTGTATTTTTCCCCCCTAACACTTCCTAACCCCCAGTTTATAAATCCTAGTGGCATAGTGGGGTATGTTTTATAGCAAAGTACCTGTGTGTGACTCCTTCAGGCCTCCATGAGGTCCTGGCCGCTCCTCCCCACCCTGGGCTGTCCCATCAGCAGCTGCTCCCTGCCCTTTTATTAAGGGCTCTGTTGTAGGAGAGACCACAGAGCCTGGGTCCAGCTGCTCCCTACCAATCAGACAGATGGGCAGAGATGAGGAATGCTGTTTGTTTAGCTCACTCACACATGAGGATGGCTCTTCTCATTCAATCCCTCTTCTGTCCTCCTCCCAGAGGTGCATTCCTGACTCCTGGCTGGGGCATTGTACTGCTGGACAGCCACAAAAACTGAGTCATGGAGTCTCCATGAGCTGCACACCCTCCATGACTGAACTGAAGAGTCTTCTTGACCTATGCCTGAGAAGACTTTGCTGTCTTTTCTCTCAGCAGCCACTTCACTTTCACTTCCCTGATGCACATGTAGCAAAATGAGTCATGTGCTCTTGTGCAAGCACTGTTTGTAACACACATGGGATATTCTATAATGGCTCCTTTTCTTTCAGATTCTTCCCACTTACCTGCTGATGCTTTTCTGAGGCTGAAATTTCAAAGGCAAAAAGCAGGTTTTTATGTCCTGGGTTATAAGGGATACTGTTACGAGGATGGATCAGTGTTGCAGTGTAAATCAGGGATAATCACAACAGCCCTGAACTGTTTCCAGAGGTACTGGATGGAGCCTAAGTGCACCTGCACAGGACTTTTCTCTTCCTCCTCTAGCAGGATGTTGGGGCACTGTGCTGTGCCTGCACGTCCTGGTGTTGGAAGGATGAATTCCTCCACACTGAGTGAGCTTCAGCTCCCTGACAACCCATTTTTCTCAGGTCTCCTTCTCCTCTGTTCTGATCTAATTGTGCCAGCAGCACAGAGAGCTGCTGATCCCCAGCAACTAAGTTAATGGATTGACTTTTACTGAGCTGTGTGAGGCATTCAGGAGCCTCTGTAATTGTTCAAAGTACATTTACCTGTGCCTTAGATGACCAAGAGGAATTATCTGTAGATAAACACAAAACCTTTTGCCAACTAAGGCTACCATTGCAAACAGTAAAAAATCTGACCCCTTTTATATATTTATATATATAAACAATATATAAACATTGTATTGTATGGAATTTGTATATTTGCATGTGTACATTTGTAATTTTGCTTCTTTCATATTGTAGAATTGCTAGAAAAATAGTTTATTATCTTTTTTAAAAACAAAAATGGATGAAAAAAAGTCTAGGAAGTTAGAAAGATTTGTTTGGCTTTCAGCTAGAGTAAACATGTCAAGTTAAACATCCTAATCTAGGTAATTTAGTTCAGCTCTGACATTTCTGCTTTAAGCACTGATTGGAAATTTATGGTTTATGTCACAACCAGCCATCTAAGCTGCCTAATTTTGATCTTGATATGTCCCTGATCAACATATTTTAGTTTGTTTCGCCCTTGAAATTGAAATCTTTTTACTCAGCCTGTTTTTTAGCTAATTAATATTTTCCACTCCTCCAAAATGTTCATGCTTACCATGAAGTGATGAGGAACTAGACCTTTTGCAAGGCAAATGCTGTCTAATTTGAAATTTTTATAAAAACTGTGTGGTTTATTCCTGGTTTGTCTTATTAGGTGAAGAAGTTTTCTGGAAATCTCCCACATATTTTACCAAGCAGTCAAACTTATAGGAAAAGCAGTGTGCCATTCCTTATAAGGCACCAGGCTTTTCACTTTGAAATAATGAAAGACAGCAGACAAAAATTGAAACAAAACATGTGCAGATTGGATAAAATATCTTTTTTTTGTTTTTTTTTAATATGAGAGTGAGGCAGTGAACCAAGTTGTTTAGGGAGATTCTGCAGTCTCCAGCCTTTGAGAATTTCAAGACTGGACTGTATAAACCCTGAGCAGCCTGATCTGACCTCCTAACTGACCCTGCTTTGAGCAGGAGTTTGGATTGGAGACTTTGGTCTCTTCAGGGTGATTAGTGTGTCAAGTCACCCAGTTGCTGTGACAAACACACAAATCCAGCCTTTTTCATATACAAGGAACATGTGTGTATGTTACACGGGAAACACACAGTCTGAAAATCAAAACCTCTGAGAAAGAGCTGAGCCTGAGACACTTCAGTAGAATGAGCAGTTAAAATTGTACCTGTTTGAGAAATACCTCTATCAGACACTTGCTTCCCCTTACTGCTGCCCATTTTGGGGAGCTTTGCTGCTTTTTGTTGCCTTAAAGACTTGAAAGTAATCTTCATCCTTTCTTGCCTGCTTGATGAGATATGAAAGCACCTGTCTGAGAATTGGTTGCTACACTCTAACTTGAGGCTCCTTTTTCATTGTATGAAAAGGTTAAAATAAAGATTTTGGTATATGCCTGAGAAATTACATTTATGTATTGAAGCTGTTCCTGTACAACCAATCAGGCAAGAATTACCAAACTCAAAGATACAAGATATAAATGCCTGATAAGATGATTACAAAACTGGATAGAAAGCTTAAGAAGGAGCATCTCTTTACTAGAAAGAATGTGGTCTTAACTAGTGTTGAAAGATTTGTTTCTGACTCTCAGAGCTTAGAATTTCTTGGTTTGCTTGGAAAAAATCTTTCTCTATTCATAGACTTTTTTTTTCCCATTACATGTCTCTGATGATTATTTAACATCAAGTTCCTACTAGCCCTTTGTTTAGCTGCTCTGATTCTGCTGCTACTGGGAGAGTTAAGCTCTCCTCTCTCCATGTAGGTTGAGAAATCCTGTTTTAAACTTTGGAATAGGGAAAATCAGTGCAGTGGTAGTGGAAAAGGGGCAGGAGGTGACAAAATAGAGTGATGTTTACAACTCTCAGTTTGGTTGTTTGCAATGCAAGCCTGACAACTTAACTGGTCCAGTAAAAACAAACAAAAAAGCTTCAGAAGAATTAATTCTCCAGCAGCCATACCTAACCAAGTATCCAAACAAAAAGTGACCAACTGAAAACCAACCCACATTTCTTAGTGCTCCTTTGACCCAGAGCAGCTGCAGTGGTAGTAGGAAAGCTCTGCAGAGGCTCAGTCTCTGACTTGCACAAATGTCAGACTGCACAGGGAGCAATGTTGGAGGAAACCTGTCCTCCTTCCCATCTAACAAATCCCTTGTTTAGCTTTACAATTACTTATTTAGATGTATATTTTTAAAACTCAAAGTTCATCCCAAAATAAGAAATCTAGTTTCAGGTTGCCCCTTGAATACCTCCAAGCAGATTCCCAGACAGAGCCCCTTCTATAAACTTTGAGTTGTTTATTCTCACATCAAGTAAACTTCTAATTTATACTGATTAAGAAAATCTGGCCCCTTCTCTAATGCAAGTGTGTAAGGGTATTCTGAATTGTCTGTAATGGCTGAGCAGACTCAGACCCACATGGCTCAGGTTCAGTGGTGTTTCTTAAATCCACAATAGAAAACCCTTGCTAGCCAGCAAGAAAACAAATATTCGAAGCTCTGGGAGCTCTATAGAGAACACTGACCATACTGCACTGCAAATTAATTTAAAATCATGTAATATCTGTTGTCTTAGATAGCATAGGTTCTATCATCATCGCACAAGGATTTCATGTTATCAGAATTTCATACCTTCTTGATGTTCCTCACAGGCAGGTCCTCTACACACTGACTGTTCCAGGTCCTCACAGTAATCTGACTCTCCTCACTCCTCTTTCCTTACTCTTATATAGCACTAGTGCTTATTGATTGCAGGTGTGGCCTGTTAAGATCAGGCCCACCTCCAATCTTCAGCAACTGACCCAGCTGCAACTCACTGGGGGACAAGATCACCCTCTACAAATATCAAATGTATGGAAAGCAAATGTGTGCACACCTTATAACTCATCTATAACCCTATTTGACATCTTTCCATCCTAGACTTTTGATGGGATTGATTCTTTATTTGCAGAGATGTGAAGGCCTCAGTAGTACAGAATTCATAGAAATGCAGAAAGCACTAATGTGCACTTGGGAAGAACAGAAGCAGTGCTTCCAAAGTGCTCCTGTTACCTGTGTTTACCTGGGCATGGCAGGTCCAGTGCCCTGTGCTCAGTTGTAGCTTTCAGGGGGGAGAATTCAGTGCCTTCAGTTCTCAGTTGTGAGCACTTCTCTCTATTCTTTTCTTTTCTGACCATTCTTTTTTGCCTTTCTTATGCTAAAAAAGATTTACTTTCCAAAGCTTTTAACTTAAAAGAACATACTTCATAGAGAAATGGTAATTTTAAGGCCAGCTGAAAAGGCTGACAGACGTCCTACAACTGCCCCATGGCCTCTCCCTTCCTTTGAACCGGTTGCTATTTGGCCTTTAGAGAAAAAACAGCATTTGCAAAGCACCCGTGGGGTCTTGTTTGTGGCTGGGACCCCTGAGTGATTCTGGGTGTGGGCTGCTTGCACCAAGCTCCTGTGCCCAGTGGGGAGATGGAGGAGCAGTGTCTGCCTTCGGCTGCTTGTGGGAGAACCAGCAGTGATCAGACACCTCGTGAGGTCTGAGCCCCACCTTCCACGTTCGTGTCACTGCTGGGAATGTAATTGCATTAAAGTGCAAAGGAAAAAAATCCTGTGGTGGTTGATTTGAGGATGGTTTCAGGAAAACTGATTAAAACACAGCTGATGCTGGGGTTTTGTTATAAACTTGTGTAAAGTGCCCATTATGTTATTTGGGAGATAGAATGCAATGCTGAGTATGATTGGGAAAAAAAAAACAAAGCAAAACAAAACAAAACAAAAAACACCCACAAAAAACCCAAAACAGAAAATGAAAAAACCAAACAAACAAAAACCAGAAACAAAAACAAAAAAAAACCCCACAGAATGGACAAAGAGGAAAAGAACACAAAAGAGACACTTTTCTTTCATGCCACTTCTTCCAAGTGATTCTTCTTTATGCCATCTGCTGTAATTTTGGCACTGGCTGAGGTGATGTTTCTAGCAAAACACTTCACTCTGTGTTTTGTTTTCCCCTTTCTCATCTCTGATTGACAGTCCCACCAAGAAATAACAATGAAAAGGACTTTCACAGGATTAGACAGAGGCAGTTAAATTTCCTGGGGCACAAGTGTGTTTTGAGGAAAGGGATAAAAGTGTATTATTCTCTGGATAATCCTGGATGAAATATAAAAGACCCCTTTTGGTGAATAATTAGAGAAAAATGTCCCAAAACTATCTTTAATTGGTATAGCATAAAAACATGTATTAACAGAGATGAAAGATATTTTTGCTTTGTCTCCAGATAAGTGAGTAATCTGTTGTATTTTACTTGCATTGAATTGTAACTTTAATTATTGGTTCACTTTAGTGGCAATAGTGACTCAGTATCTCTGACTAAATTAGTAAAGTACAAAATTATTAAATTAATATTAAGGTGAATCTTTATTTTATGGCACGACTTGTATTCCTGTATTTTCCTTCATTTTCTTCCTCTGTAGGTAAGGGCATTTTGTTTTGCTTTCTTTGTTTTATTAACTCAGGAGAAAACATAAAAGGATACATATGCCTGACATTAATTTGTGTTTATGATCTGAATTGCTAGGAGATAAGAAGCTCTTTGTTCCTATCTATTGGGAAGTGTGCAGAAGAACAGCTACAGAATGAAGCTATGCAGCATTCACTTCCCTCATGTGACAGTCTGTTGTGTGCTGGGAATCAGCCTCAGGGCTTGCACAGGAGGGGGTAAAGCCACCTCAGGAAAACAAACACTCTTCTATGTTGATCTGCTGGTACTTACAGAGGGACTTTCCGAGGAGGCTGAGGCAGAGGAGGTTCAGGTCTTGCAATGATGTGTAGCCAGAGAATTCTAGTTCATGAGCTCTGGAAACAGCAAGTATTTCTCGTGGTGTGGGGAAGCCCGTGTGTTTGCAGCCTCTCAGGGCTGCTGGGAGAAGAGCAACACCAAATGATCTGTGCTGAGGGGGCTGCCCAGGAGCCTTGAGTGCAGCCCACAGGACAAGGGTGTTGCATGCTGAATCCTCACTGTGTCTTTGGGGTTTCCCTTAGATTGTCATGTTGAGCTGAGTTTGGACAGGTTTTTGTCCTTTGCAGAATGAGTCTTGCCTTGGTCTTGCTGACTTTGTGCATCTGAAGCTGCCCATTTTCTTTGTTTCATGATAGCTGCACTGTAACCTTTTATTGGGGAAAGAGGAAGAGAAATTACAGTCTCCCTGCTCTTGATGGAAGCAACATGCTTTGGTGCTTGCCAGTTTGAGTAGTGTCAGCCAGGCATCAGCACATGTCAGAATCACAGCTCAGAACCATCCTCCTTGGATAATTCATCACCATGATAGCTATAAGCTTTCACACACAGCTCTGCCAAAAGGAAAAAACTAACGTTTATAAAGAGAAATCATATGGAAAATTGGTACTTATAAGGAAAAAAAAATCTGTATCTTTTATGACAGTGTTTAAAGTATTTTTGGGCAGTCTAGCTATGTTGTGACAGTGCTTACATCAAGGTTACTTCTTTCTTTGTGTGATGTGTAGTCATACATTTACCTATGTGCTGAAATAAGTTTTATGTCTTTAAAGTTTTAGTTTTATTAAAGAAAAACATGTCCCTTTGAAAAAATATGAATATGCTCCTTTTGTCTGATATCTTGGCAGTAGACATTCTCTGTCCATCTCATTCTCACTGAGAATTGTCCCTGCTCTTCAGTGTGGCTATTTTGGTTCTGCTGGGATTGCCTTATACCACTGAATGATTTATAAAGACCACAGAAAAATTTTGAGGGGATTTACTTGTACTGGGAAAGCTTTGGGGTTGTACTGAAAGAAAATTTTACAAAGTAACTTCTGTATTACAACTCACAGTACTTAGTTTCCATTGCTGCCTATTTTAATTAGATCTACCAATAACATTTACAAAATTAATCCATTTCTGATGAGCTCATGATTCCTTGGTGCTCTCAGAACATTTGGGCTGCCTGTTGCTGTTTTACCCAAACTCATTTTCAGCCTTTCCGTTTGTGCTTCTGCTGTTTTTCCAGGAAGAACTGAATCCATTTGCCTCTCTGTAACAGCAGAGGAAGCTGAGGGTATGAGCTCTGTGATAGTGTGGGCATTAACTGAGCTATTTCCCAGAAAGCCTCTGCAGAGGTGTTGGGAGCACTTGGAGCCTGTGAGCTTCCACAGTTGGGTGGTCTGAGAAGCAGCCACGGAGAGCCTGGGCTCTCGCTGGGAAAGGAAAGAATGCAATTACAGCCTAATTAGAAATCCAGATTCTCTTCTGCAAAATGTGTAGTTTCCTTTTCTGCCACAAAAGTGACCTTTAAGGCACTTAAAACAAATGCTCCAGCAAAGAAATTACATAGTTCAGAATAGCCAGAAACCACTGGTCAGGTTTTCTGTTGGATTCATCTCTGCAATCTCCAACCACTTGTCTAGTGGCTACTCTGATGGGAAAATAAAGCCCAGTCATTACAAATCTCTCCCATAAAACCTCTTTGACATGGGTATGTTCCAAGGAAAAGGTTATTTTTTCCTTTCCTCCTCCCTGCACCCCTGAAATGAGCATATTCTGAGTACAAGAAATTTTTTTGGAATATCCCTAACACCTATAACTAGCAGCTGCTGAGTACTTTTTCTGTCGAGGAGTGAAGTAGTGTGCTCTGAGCAATGTGGGAACTGGCCTTTCTGGAGAAGGGGCACTCACTTGTGAACATGATTAATGACAAATCCATGCTGGGAAGCTGATTGGGTACTTGCTTTGGGTGGTGTCTAAGGAATTTATTAGTGGGTAAAAACAGTTTGCAGAAGGATCAGTTTACTAAATGGGTCTAGCAGAGGTTTTTCCTCAAACTTGCTACATGTTTTAGGATTGCAGGAAAGCATCTCTCCTCAAATGTGTTGTTAGATTCCTAGAGGAAATACTTGTCAGATATTCAGTCAGATCTCATACCTGATTTAATCTCCACATAACTGTTAACTAGAGTTTATTGATTATTTATGTTAAGTGAATATTTTAAAATGTCAATTCCCTTACTGCAGAGTTTTCAGATCATTTGGAAGCTTTATTTTTCCCTTGACTTAGTCATGTCTCTTGAATATAACCAAGGAAAGCAGGAAGCAGCACGAAGCTATGTGAGTAGCTCACCAAGCAATATTTGACCTTGGGGTATCTTTTCTTTCCTTGCAGTGACTATTTTACTGTCAAGGGATGAATTGTCCATGAGTCCTGTTAGAACCAAGCTGTGGATAATGAATGTCCACTGCAGAGAATGACTCAATACTTCCCAATGGGTGATACAGGAAAGAGCAAAACAAATCTGAGTCAGCTACACCTGCCTTGGGCTTCTATTTCAGTATCCTTTTAAATCATCTGTTCTTCTGCTGAGATCCTTTACAGTAATGCAAACAGACTTTGTGAGCTGGGCCCTCTAAACTGACCTGAGATGGGGAAAGATTGCTGCCTAAACTGGGACAGGGTTCCACCTATGCATTTGGAAGAAATAGTGTTGATGTAAAAAACTTTAAGTTAAAAAAGTTAAAGCTTTTTTTTACATAAACATAGGTAATTTCTCACCATGTCGATGATTGGTATATTCCGTATTGGTAACTGACTTTTTGGGGGAACAGAAAATCGAACTTATTAAAACATTTCGAGGCAGAGATGAGCATATCATCTGAATGCCACTGGGGCAGGTTGGGAACAGAGCAGCAATCCCAAAGCAGTAGTAGAATCAGGGGAAACAGGAACCTACAGTATTTGTGAAGTCATTTAACCTATTTCCCTGCCCCAGGGCAGGATTAAATTCATCTGGTGGAGTTTCAGACAAAGTGGTACATGAAATGTTCATTTACACTGCTAGGCAGAATTTGATTTTGCTTGGGTTACAGAACTAGCTAGTGAATACAGCCTGGAGGGGAAGAACCTCTGCTCAGAGGACTGGTCAGGGATTTGATACCTGTCAAGCTAATTCTGTGATCCATCAAATGACTCTGGTCATTCTTTCTCTATTGTACTGTGTGCAGGGTACAAAAAAGGACTGAGCTGGCTGCAAGCACCTCTTGCAGCACTCAGATCCATGGGGCCATACAAAGACACCAGTTCTCGTTCTTTGAAAAGCAGCATAGCCCCGGGGCAATGTATGTGATTTACCAAGCCCTGCTGGTGGGACTGTGCTGCTTTGTTTTAGCTGGCACTGGGAGCTCAGGTGTCGTTTGACTGTTCTTTATTACACGATACGGGTGTGCTCTGTCAGCACCGGGAATCCTAGGGGAACACGGTTTGTAAAGCAGCTCACACATAGAGGCTCCTACGTGCACAAGCACACAAATACTTGTTCATCACAGGTACCGATATATGTTCTGTTTGTCTCTGCCTCCCTGAACGTGGGCAGTCATCAGAGCATCATCCCTGTGCTGCTGGGGTTTTATTATTCTAGGAAATGTCCTATCTCTGTAATAAAAGTAGCTTTCTCCTATGTCGCTGTAGTGATTGCGAGGTACATGGTGACAGGGAGTGTGAAATACCCACAGGAGATAAAAGTTCTGAAAATCTATAGCGGTGTAAGAACTCCCTTGGGTCATTTGTCCTTCTGCTTGTCTGAAGTTATTCCCGATTTATATCATCCTGAAGGAATCATCAAGTCTGGGCTGAAATAACAGATGAATGTAGCATGGCTAAAAGGAGAGCCTTGCAGCTCGAAGCTGTGTCCACCAGCTCTCCCCCGTTCAGTCCCAGCACAGTGACCCCAGTCCCGCACAATGCCAGCGTCCTGTGTCCCGTCTGCCGTCGGTTCCTCTCATCCCCTCTCTGGGTTTGCATTGTGTCAGGCTCGCAGGCAGCTTAGAGCAGTGTTTGATCTCTGGTTTTTCAGTGTGTGACACTTTCCTAAGGCCATCACCAGGAGCACAGAAAGGCGTCTGCTCATCCGTAACACATCTGAGCTAGCGGGGCCACCCTCGCTAGGACCGGTTAACGGGGACAATGCTCATTTGCCTTTCTAAGGGTAAATGTGGAGAGCTGTGTTGGAGTTTGGGTCGTTTGGGGTGTTTGGTTTTGAATTCTCTGCTCCTATTAGCCTGGTTTCGCTTCTTTATGTTGCTTTTTCAGCAAAGAAACTAAAATAGCGACTCGGGTACTTAAACTACTAAGTGGCTTTGAATCTGTTTATTGAAGTCTGCTCAGTTTGACCTGAATTTGAGGCTCTTCTGTGCTAATTCAAGTTACTTTAAATTACTATATTTTTTTTCCTTCTGTACTCACTTGTTTTAGCTTCTTGCTGTTACAGTGTGTTTATATATGTGCTGTGTCGGACCCTATAAAAATCCCTTTTTTGAGAGCTTTAAAGATGACAGTACTGTATGAAACTGTAGTATGCTTTAATCACATTTTTCTCTTCTTAATCAGCCCTTATGGGTTTTGCCAGACGGTCAGATTACTGTCACCATTCGTCCAGAAATCTGCCTGTGTTCTTTATCCTCTCTTCCTAAATCAGGGTACCCTCTTCTATTTCACATTTATGTAACGCTCGTCTTTCAGAGACCTGTCCTTTTCCAGCATTATTTTCTCTCTTAAACCCGAACAGAACCACACCCACACCCGCACACCACCCCGTGTTGGTGATGGCCCATTAAGCACCACGGCCACCAGTAAATTCAGCATATGCCAGCAGTTTGCTGCAGTTATTCGTCAATCTGATGAGAGCAGGACTTGGTCCTTGCATTACAGAAACTCTTCTGTTACTCACTAGAGCTGCAGCTTTCCTCTCAGGCTGAATTTAAGTTCGAGTGTCTTCTCTCCTCTCAGCCCTTTTAATCAGACATTATAAAGTACATTAGTAAATGACTTGCTTTCCCACTTCCACGACTAATGAGCAGAGGGCAGAGCAGAGTCTCCTAAAAGCTCGCTGGTGAATGGATTGATTTCAGTCCCCTTGGAAAGAGATTATTTTGTAACGGTGCCAAGAGAGGCATCTCATTCTGGTTAAAATTCATTTAACCACAGGCAGTTTGTGCAGGAGCCACTTCTCAGCTGACGCCCTGGTACAGACTGGTAATGGCAGCAATATCAGGAGGTGCGTTGAGGAAGCTTAGACCCTGATCCTATCTACAACTCCCTGTGAGAGAACAGATTTGGCAGCAGACAGAAAAGGATTATGTATTGCATCAGTAATAATGTGGTCCCCTGGATTTTAAGAAAGTAGCCATGGACAATGGGTATTCTGCTCTATTTTTTTTTTTTTTTTTACCAAAGTCATATGAGCAACACATTTAGATATTTACTATGCCTCCAGTCTCAAAAAACCCTCAAACAACAAAACAACACAAACCCCACCAAACCAACTCACAACAGCAACAAAACACCACCAAAAACCTTTAACAAAAATAATAGAGTTTCGAAATAATTTGTAAGCCTACAAAAGGTGGAAAAGGATTGTGGTGGGTGGTTTGTTTGTATTTGCTTAATTTTTTGTTGTTTATTTACATTTATCTACAAACTAGGATGATTTTAATTTGTTTTTAATTTTTTAACTGTACGCTGAAAGCAAATCTTGTAACTTGAACAAGACAGAATTCCCATGCCTTTTTCTAGTTGCCATTATATTCTAGGCTAGTCAGAGTAAGGTAGGGAAACCTCTAGAGAGCAATGTGCATATCCTAGCTCTCAATGTGTCTGAGTGAGATGTAAAATAATAAATCTGATATTTTGTGTCTTGTTGATGAGTAAGACTTCAAGACTAGTTTATAATGGATAAAAGTTTACTTTTTTTCCTATTCTTATCATATCTTTATTTCCTATATGGGCAAATCTTGAATTTCAGTTCTTTCTCCCTGACTCAGTACAGGCAATTCATGTCTCATATTTATGCTTGCATAAATATGGATTGACGTGCTTTCCTGGGAAACACAAAGCAGCTCCAGGCTAACAAATGTTTGTGGACCTTAACACTACTTAAGGAACAGATGATAAAAAATAGAAGTAAAGTAAAACATCCAGCTTGGCTATTTCACTGTAAGATCTCATGGAATTTGTGGCCTGACTCAGCATCTTTGAACACTTTGACTTTAAAGTATCGCATGACCCAGAATATGTCCTTGAATCAAAAGATGACAATTAAGAACAATAAAGAAAACCTCCTAAACTCTTAATTTAATTTTGCTTCATGTTTAAATTTTAAAATTCCCTTCTGTAGTGGTAAAGTGGTCAGGAAATATTTGAGAGCATAGTGGATCTTTGCAGAAACAGTCCTGCTCTCTCTTTCTAATAAACATTGACCTCAAAAAAGGCTAAAACCCATGTAAGCACTTTTAGGTTAGGAGCAATGTTCTTGCTCCCTGTAAAACATTTCTTATCAGCATATGTATTGCCTTTCCATGGAAATCCTCCAGAAATATTCAGATTAGTAAAGAGGTTCATAAAGGATGAACTCCTTCCTAGTAGGAAATGTGTTAGCAGCAATAATTTTACTGTTACCGAGTATTTTGAAAATTTAAATTATTGAAAATATATAGATCAGGTGAAAAAATAACAGATTTTTTCATATGCTATTCTTTTTCATGTATAATTTTTCCTATAAAACTTCTGACATTCCTTTACCTTTTTTAAAGCTTTCCAAAAAAAAAAAAAAAAAAAAAAAGGATAGTGTCAGGAAAATCCACAAATGCCAGAGGTTTGTAAAGACATTAGCACACATCTTTCCTCTTGATAGCATATGGGATAATTTGCCCTGATCTTCTCCCCTAAACATGAGTATGTGCAGTTTATTACAGGTTAAATCACACTAGCTACCCTTTGTGTAAACTTTCACTGGGCTCAGATGAAATCAGGAAGAACAATGAAATTCCTGGAAGCTATGGATTAATTCTTATTGATTGCTCTAGTTTGAGAGCCCCACAGGGTCTACAGCTTTATCCAGGGGACAGTTATGTCCATGTCAATCTTCACCTTCTGGGAGAAGTTATTTTGTCCTGTGGCTGGAAATGTGACAACGTGTGGTGCTCCTCACCAGCTGTGGCTTCTGCAGCGTAATTTTACATAGTTATAAAATATATTCAGCAGAATGTAGGTGGTGCTCTCTGAACTGGCAAAGGACTCAGGGGAGGAAAGGGTTAAGAAATGAGCTTTACCAAGGCCACACACAAGCTGCAGCACTCCCATCTCCCTGTTAGTCTGATCCAGATAGTGAGGGACAGGGAGAGGTGTCAGCCTCCTGCCAGGGGTAGCACACAGAATCCTCCTCAGCTCTTGCTAACTTGTGAGGGGGCTGAGGAGCCCCAGCCAAGGGAACACAGAGGAGGGATGACCTCCAGACCAAAACACTGGGCATTGGGGAAATGTATAAAGGAGCTGAGGTTTATTTCTCTTAAGACCTGTGGAAGACAGTTGGGCATTCTGCACGCACTGAGGCAGTACTGATAGTTGGTGTTTCTTTATTACATTCTTTCCATACTTCTAATAATTGTGAGGTGATAAAGCAGCCCAAATGTACCTAAACCAGCATCATCTGCACTAAAAAAAATCATATGAACTACTCGACCCTTTCTGGGCACAGTCACCTGGACTGCTGCAGTGGTGGCAAATTGGCTGTCCATGTGCTGTTACACTTGGCTGCACACTGGGCACTGAAGGAATGCTACTCAGACTGCTCAAATGGATGGACACCTCCAATGGAAACTTTTCAGACTTACAGAATTTTTGTCTTATAATATACCAGGAGATTTCTAATCCCTCACAGGCTTTGCAATTCTTACTTCACCAGAAGTTTAATAGCAGTTCAAGTCATGTGCTGTATAAACCAAGGAAGAAAATGAAGACATGGGTGAGGAGAAGACAGGAATTCTTAAAGTAAGGGGGAAATGATCCTTGTGTGTGTACAGACTCTTTATTTGTTTTGTTGCTAGCCATTTTGGCAACAAGAAGAGTTACAAGCGGCTCATTGGTGGCGTGTTGTGCTGCAGCAATTGGGATGTTCAAGATGTAAATAATGGAGTGTAGAAAATCAGACAGGCACAGAAGCTGAGCTGGGCAGCACCACAGACGTCCCTGCCCTGGTACAGTGGAAGCCATGGGAGAGATAAACTCCAGGCAAGAACAAAAACTGAAGACACCATGTCTGGTCACTCTGACCCCTCTGAGAAGAGAAGATGTAACAAGGACACTGCTGGCGCAAAAGAACGTAACAGGGACTTGATAACAGAAAAGATTGTGTTGCTAAGGGAACAGGGGCAAAGGGGTCCCAGTGGAAAATTTTGTAGGAAAATTAGAGAGCTATAAACACTGGTGATTAGTGTAACAAACTGGCTTTGTTTGCATAGCATGGTCCACGTCTGTCAGTCCCTGCAGTGGAGCACAGAGCAGCCCTGCAGCTGCAGCCTTGCTGGTGGGGCAAAGAGCTGAGCTGTGAGGAGCCAGTTGTGTTCAGAGCTTTTTTGGGTCCAGCCAGGGGCTGGGCTTGGTGGTTGTTAACACTATCCATTGATCAGGTAGGACATGCCACAAAGCTTGTTTATAATGCTTTTCTCCATCAAACAAAATAATGTCTGTAGTGGTGAATAATGACTTCCAAATTAATCTCACTCTGGCCAGTTTGCCCAGGTGTTTATTTTAAACAAAAGACCAACACTTCAGTAATTTTTGTTACTAAAGCAGAGCTTGGACTGGTTCCAGTTGCACCCCCTGGTTTACTAAGTATTGGGTTTGGGACAAACAAAGCCCACTCCTCAGTTAAAATGTAAAGAAAATTAAATAGGAGACAATAGGGGACAAATTCAATAAAGCAAAAGGAACAGCATTGGGTGCTTAGCTCCAGCCAGGGCACACCAATCAAAACAGCAACACCTCTTGTATACCCTGAGTATTGCATCAGCCAATACATATTCACAAATGGTTATAGATATTAAAATATTTTCGTATAGTTCCTGCTCTGTCCCTCCACTTCAAAGCATGTGCAGTCATCCTCGTTGTGGCCATCTGCTACTTCTCAATACATTCAACAGGCCTGATTCTTTCATTGGTTAAATGTTAACATTACAACTCCCAGCCAACCCTGGTATCAGGACACAACATTCACATTGTAAAAGAACTCTAAACTTCAGCAAAACTTCTCTTACAAAAGTCAACATTATAAAATACACAGTATTCCCTCTAACAATTGTGCAGTCCAACACTGTAATATATTTATCACAGGTTGCTTACAGAATTTTCCATGTAGGAGGAATTAAAAGAAAACTCTTCTCATCTCTTCCTGTCTTTTTATCCTTTTATCCTTAAAAACCAATAGGCTTATTACTTAAAAATAAATGCTGGGGACAAATCTGAGTTTAACACTGTTTTCAATAATACTTTTGCGAACATTGAGAACCAATACCAATTCTCTCTGAAAGACTTTTAAATCTTCATGTTTAATTACTGGGGAGATCTGATTGCTGTAAATGAATAATTGCAGTTGGCTGTGCAAGCTGGAGCTGCTTGACCCTGCATTTAAAGGGACTCTCAAACGATAATAGCCACATGCACCCCTGCATGCATGTGAAAGGGGTGTGTAATTACCCACAGTTACTGTGAACATCGGGATTCTTGCTTTCTGAGAGGACTTGAGAATATATTTTGTAAATATATGATGTTATTATCAATTTTCCCTCTAATTGTTCACAGGAATTACTACGTCTCCATTCTTCAATACAGATTTTTATACTCCTACTCTTTATACTTAAGTGGTACAAATGTTGTCATTTTCCTTATAAATTCCTTTATTTTCATGGGTTGATTGTGTGTCAAATGATGACTTATGCCATGGGAAACTAACTCTTAGTTTTCTTTCACAGAAATCCTACTGATTTTTTCTTTTTTTATTAAATCATACTGGGGCTGACATTTAGGAGGAATGTCTTATGAACTGGGAAAAGGTATTGTTCTCTTCTAGAAATTTTAAACTTTTCTGAAGAAAGTGTACTCATTCAACAAAATTTGATCACATTCTGTAGTATAGTTTTGAAGCAACATATAAAAATTACTCTGTTTTTAATATATTAATTATTATTAAGTTTTGATAACGTATACCTCTCTGGGGCTTTCTACTGAAAAAGTAAGAAAATCCAAACTTCTCATGTGTGTGATTGATAGTCTACTTTCTTTTGAATTAAATGTAGTTTGTAAAGTCTTTTTTACCTTTTAGTGAAAGTATCAGTAGAAGAGCATATTGCTTCAGCCTCAGTTTTAACTAATATTAATAGAAAGGACAGGGTCTGTAAATATCTATGTACTTGAGTCCCCCTGAAAATTAGTCTGTGTAGAATTACTCAGGTAATGTTAATATATAGAAAATTAGAAGGAGGGGGAACCCAAATGGACTCCAGTCACCAATTGTGCAAACAGTGTGCTCTTATTTATTTTTAACAGCACATGGTGAACTTAAAAATTATGGATATGTAGTTACATTACATAATTTGTTCATTTAAATAGATTTCTCAAGGAATCTCTTAAATTTTTCTTTTTATGCTAAGGACTTTATAATTTGTCTATACAAATATTGAAAGTTTAAGCTCAGTTCAACTAGGTTCAGCTGAAGGTGATGAAAATTGTAGGTATCTTGTAAAGTACTTTCTTAATGACTCATATATATATATATATATGTATGTATATATGAAGCAGATTCTTTAAATTATTCAAGAATTCAATTTAAAATGTTTCTTTAAAAAATTGGGAATGATATAGTGTGGCACCATTTGTCTAATCTGGGATGTTATTGATTATACCCTGATGCTGACATAACTGTTTTTCTTCCTTTTGTGGCTTTTTCACCTTCAGAAATTGCACAAGGTGACTCAGATATCCACAGCCATATTCATTGATATGTAAAATTAATAAATTATAAATCTCCAGGCAGAGTCTGAAGTTATAATTAAAAGGAAATATATTGGGTTTTTTTTAACAAAGTTTGTAGATAGTCTTAGGTATTAAAACGTAGAAATTAAGTTATCTGAGGTTTGCTATCCAAAGTCTCTCTGTGCCATAGTTCACAGTGGGATGTCTTTTTTTATTAGTAAGACACAAAATGAATATCTTAAAAAAATACAGGCTCAGTTGGACATGATTACTGTGTGACATAAATATTCACACTCTTATTAGTGCAGACTGCAAATACACAAGTGAAAATCCCTTACCTAGTTGTACTTTTGTGCTTGGGTAGGAATTGGTCTAAATTTAAAATCAACAAGCAAATGGAAGAAGTAAACAAGAAAATGTTCCAGACTGCCCCAGCCATCTGCTTGAAATACTATATTTGAAATCTATGTAATGGGAATTACCACTATTTGGTTTTCAGACCAAATGCCATTGTAACTCAGCAAATAAATCAGTTGTGAATTAGTGAATGAATTGTAGCTTTTTAATCTTTCATTTTCCCCATTGTCCTCAAGCAGACTGTGGACAACTTTTTGTTTATTTTGGCTTATATTTGTCATTCACAGGTTATTTCAGCAAAAAAATTGCTGGTTGGCAAATCATTTGAGTTCCTTTCTGTGAAAATTTGCTGTCTGTTTTCTGATAGTTTGGGCTTCTGTTCCACAGTGAGTTTCATATATACAGGATCTTTAGATTGATGCTCTTACATGAAATTTTAGGAAGAGTAATTTAGGGCAATGAGCGTAGAAACCAAAACTGGATAGTGTGGGTCCAGAAGTAACATTTATTAAATGACTTTACAGTGCAAGTAGTGTCTCTGGAGAGTAATAGTCACTGATTTTCCATTCCACGTAGAAAGTAGTATCAGGTTATAAAAAACATTTTTAGAGTAAAAGCAATCCTATTTTTATATCTGCTTGATACTTTGGAAATTAGCTTGCTTGGGGCTTGCTTTGCATTAAAAAGGAAATGTTAAAAAAATAGTCTGCCAGAAGTGTCTGTTGTTTGTGTATATTATTGATTTAAAATCTCTGAGTAGAATAACATGGATAGATTCTCGAGGAAACACAAATACCTGCCTGTGACAAGTTGACAAAATCACGGTGGTGAAGGTGAAACATCTGTCAATAGTATTGCAAATGCTTCCCTCACCTGCAGGTTGTCACTGTCACCATCGCCCATCTGGGTGTGGCAAATAGCAGGAAGATAAGGTCCCGGTGCCTCTGTCCTCACACACACCTGTCAGCAGTGAGTGTGACACACACCCACCCCGTTCACTTCTTAAGTGCTCCAGACTGCCTGCTGTAACCTGCTTGTGACTTTATTTGATAAGTCAGGGATACATGGAACAATCTCAGAACTCCAGTGTGAGGATGTGCTCTTGAGCCGAGGGTTAGATGAAGATTAGGGGGAACATCAAAGCTGCAGTTAAAATAAAAAAAGATGAGATAAAACCAAGTTATTAGAGATCACTTTGAAGTGTTTACAGATTAAGCCCTGTCTCTTTAAAGTGGAATACTTATCTGCCTTTCAGTATTTAAAGAACAAGACAGGACAGGCAGTGCTTTTCTGAAGGATTATTGTATGGCTGTCCTGTGCTGAACAGCATCAGGCCAGAGGCAAGTGACTTCAGTCCTGGAACATCTGTAATAATCCTTTAAATATCTCTCTATAGTGATGTCAGGCAGACCTTTTGAAGGTGAGAAGACCACACAATAACACACTTCCACGTAAGTGTTGTACATGATGATGTGACACTGGCATTGGCCAGACTTGAGGCTGGCTTTGTGTTTCAGGACAGATATTAGATCTTCCTGAAGAATATTTTAATGACATTTTACAAGAAACAAATTTAGGACTCTTGATCAATTTGAAATGCCTCCTGTTCCTGCTACCTGTGCTAATCCCTTTTGGTGTGGCAGTCTTGTCACAATTGTTAGAACAGCACAGGAGACCTGGTGGACTGTTACTGTGCATACGATAATGCAGACGAGGGCAAATTGAGTCTCAGAATGTTTTTGTTAATGGAATCATAAAGTAATTTTTTTGGAAGAGACTTCTGCAGATCATCTGGTCCAGCTTCCTGTAGGCACATACTTTGTGGTAATAGGGAGTGGGGCTGGCCCAGCCTCATCCCCAGCTGGGCACAGCTGTGACAGCAGGTGAGCAGCACTGACAGAAACGAGCCATGGAGTGCCCAGGGGCACTGACCAACCACCAAAGGGAGCAGAGGGCACACATGACATGGAATGGGGTTACTCTGTTTGGGTGAGTGCTTAAAGCTTTCTGAATTGTGTGGTGATTCTCTCTGTATTGTAGTTGTGTCAACTGTAACAGCTTCCTAAGATGAAATATAACAGGAGAGATAGATGGGAGGCAGGAAGGGAATAATCAATGCAAGTATAAAAAATGTGCAATTCTTATCCATGTCAAATCATGGCTGCTGGATGCAGAGTTTTGTGTTTTAACAAGCAGTGGTGAGTTGTGACAAGTCCTTTGAGGGACAGTTTGATCAGTAGGTGCACTGAGAAATGAGTGGTGCTGAGCAGGAAGGGGGGGGTGGGGGAGAAGGCAGGCTTGTTTCTGCTTTTCATTGTAAGAAAAAAAATTTCCCATTTTATAATGTTAAATTTGTAATCCATCGAGGGGAATTTGTATTCCATGGTTTCTGTGCTTGGCTTTGAAAGCAAGAAACTACCTATAGGTAGTGGAATGAAATACACTGTACTGCCAAGTAACAGCATTCACAGGGAAAAAATAATCATAATAATGGCTTTGGATAATTGCAACTACATTTCATGGAAACATGATACTCTAAGAAAATATCTTCTGTGGAGTTTTACTGCAGCCTGTGTATTCACTTCTTCCCTTGAGAACTGTTTCCTGTAATTTCTGTTGGGGCACCTCCCAGGCTGTTGTAGCAGGGAGTGTGTTCCTGGCTGGTAGTAGCTGGTCTGCCAGTTGGAGATTGGAATTACATTGGGTGTTACCCTTATCTGAGGTGGGGGTAACACATTTCAAAGGCAGCTGTAAAGTAAAGCCTCTTCTGTTTGAATGAACCTTGAACACATTCAGGTGCCTGTGGTGGGCATGAATTTGTCCTGGCTGCTTGTCAGGGAATGTGACTCCATGAGAATCAACTTTCCTGAGGTTCAAACCCTCTTTTTCCTGATGATGTGAAGATGCAGATGTTTAATAACTGAGATGTTGTAAGCAGCTGGACTGCTCCCTTGGTTCCAGAAGTCTTTTTCACGAGGCTGAATACTGCAAAATTATTACCTGTAGGTCTTCAGGACTTGTTGTTTAGTTCCAGGTTGACTAATGTGAGCTTCATATGCATCATGGGTTTTGTGGGTTGCTTTCCATAAAAAATCTCTGCATTCCGCACCCGCATTTTCCTATTTATTTTTTAGTGCCATTTACAGTACAAAAAAAGGAACTTTGTTTTTTCATGGAAGGAAAATATTTCTTTTTGACATGGTGCCTTTCAATCCACATTTGATGCCTTTTTAGTATTTAAAATTTTACCATTACAGTTACAGATCATTCATCATTGTCATTGCTGAAACTGAAGCTGTCTAAGTGTAGTGCTTTCAAAATGAGGCAGACTGACTGCCCCCTTCCATGCTACTTCACTGCCATTCTCTACCAGGATACCTGTGCAGTTTTTGTCAGGGCTTGCTGAAGCAGTTGATGAAGTGCTGAGAAGCTGAATATTTTCTGTGTTTGCCATCTGGTTCTGATATAAAGAAAAACTACAGAAGCTACACAGCAAGCTGACCAGCAAATTTGATTACAAATTTGATTATTAATATGTATTTCTGATAATGTGAGAGGATTCTAGGAAAAAAGTGATTTCCCAAACTTCACGGTGTAGTCAGAGTGACAGCCCCTGTGGCCCAAAGCAGGAGATGGAATGTGCAGGCAGTGCCCACTGCACCGGCACAGGCTGAGTCAGTTGTGCTGCAGCTGGCTGTGACAGGAGAGCCTGGGAGCCTCTCCTCAGGGATGTGTCCATCTCCCTGTGCTCCCTGGAAGCTGTTCCATGTGCTGCAGGCTCTGAGCCTGTGTGGCCCTAGCCGTGGCAGTGTGGATGGTTTTCCTTTCTGGAGGTACTTCAGTTTTGCTTAGCAGTAATATTTTCAGTTTACCTAATACTCTTTGCTGAAAGGTTCAAGTTAAATTCCAAACAAAATTGCTGTATCATAATGAAATCCCCTTGGGTTTGTCCTGGCATGGCACTACCTGTGCAACTGGCAAGT
The DNA here is from genome assembly GCF_022539315.1 of Serinus canaria. Classification (NCBI taxonomy): domain Eukaryota; kingdom Metazoa; phylum Chordata; class Aves; order Passeriformes; family Fringillidae; genus Serinus; species Serinus canaria. The sequence continues at coordinate 18,235,409 of NC_066323.1, forward strand.
ACTTTTTCCTCTGGGCAGAAGGTAATTTTTTGATAATGTGCACATGACACATATTTTCATGTTAATGCTGTTTTCTGCTTGCAGCAGTTAAAGGCACAATAGTTGGCAGCGTTCCTCCTAAAAATATGCCTTAGAAAATTGCTTTTTCATTATTTTTTACCCTAAATACAAAAATGTATTTGGATTACAAATGAAACAAAATTATACCTTTATAAAGTACATTTGGAAACTGTACTCAGACACAACCTTCCAGCTTCTCCCTGTCAAACACAGAGTGCCAGGACAGACATCCTATCGGGTGAGGGAAGTAGATAGAAGGAAATCACGGAGTCCTTGCAGAGGGTTAAAGGATAGTGAAAGGTCTCTGCTGTTTTAGAGCCTTATGGGTATCAGTTGTATTGTGTCTTGTGTGAAATGTTGTCCCTTAACACGGGGATAACCATCAGTATCACATAATAGGAAAGCTTATTAATCATTCATGAGTCTTGTATTGACTATTGCTAAACACACCTTACTATGTAATCCAGAAGAAACAGGCAAAAGAATGCTGGAGAAAGCAGTAATTTATAGTGAGAATTCCTATTTTTGTCTGCTGCAAGTTTCCAGATAGCTTGAGCTTTCCTTGCACAGGGCACAGCTGAATGGCTCTCAAGCAGTTTCCTGACAAGTATCATTTTCAGTTTCTATTTTTTTGCTGCTTTTCTCCAAAATTGTCTATATGTTAATTTATTACGGTTTCGGGGTTTTTTCCCCCAGTGGGAAACTGCAGAGTTTGTGTTTCTTTTCTAGGTGAGGAGGATTGGTGGATGAGTTGCTTATTATGTGTCAGGTGAGAGAAAGCTCAGGCTGAGAAGAGCAGGAAATCATCGCTTGATGAGAGTAGCTGGGCTGCATGGTGGGACATGACAGGCTTCAGGTTGTTCTGCCTGAGGTGTTTGGGTGGGAGAGCACTTCCCTGGAATGGCAATTAAAAGCTGTTGGATTGAACACAGAGTTTCTATTTGAACTTGCTCTGTTTTGCTGTTCAGCTCTCTAACAGGATGTAAGTGAGCAATGCTGTATTTCTGTATTCCAGGTCCCAATCTGTTTGGGCTTTAGCACTATAGATGATGCTATTGAAATAGAAAGTTTTTCTCTCTTGGTGCCTTGTGTTACTCTCATCATTTAGGAACTAATGGAGGGCGCCGTTCACCAATCTGGAGCTTCCTCTTCCTTTCAGATTTCTAAAAAGGAGCTTCACAAACATGTCAGTACACAGTAAAACTGTTCCCTCAAATTCTAACTCATACTGCTAAAATACGTGACTCCCTCAGATACATTTCGTCCACCTGCCCTTTTTGTTTCACTTGGCAAATAGGAGGGGGCAAGAAAAATCTTTAGGATAAACCTTTAGATTGGAGTTGTCAGAATGGCCTAAGGGAATTCATGTGTCAAAATCCCTGCCCCAGCCAGAGGCTTTAAAACGGTATTTTATTCCTGCCTATCAGCTCATCAGCAGCGATGGGGCCAAATTAGGTCTTTCCATTCAGTCAGGTTTTGTGGGCTAATGTTAACGAAGTGTTTTAGCTGAGCCACTGGCTTTTTTTCTGTAGCATCTGCTGTTATACCCCAGAGGTTTCTCTCTCAACCCAAGGTCAGGCCCACCTTGGCTTCACTGTAAGGTCAGGTACATTCAGCCCAATGTGATTGTGAAAAGCATCATTTGCCAAAAATACTCTTTTCTGGGGTTAAGATTAATTTTTCCACTATTGGCTTTTATTGTAATGAGAAATTATAGTACCTAAACAAAAAACTGGTAGTGGTTATAATAAATTAATTTTCCTCTTATTTATATTGCCGAGGATTGCGCCTATAAAATTTTTTATTGACTACAGCACTGTGGATGTCTCATTAAAAACATTCATCATTGTATGCTGGCGTCTTTTATTATGTCATAAAACTGCAATGCTACATAATGCCTGGTTTTTCACCCTACTCTGGTAAAAAGCTTAAATCCTGCTTTTCTTTTGAAAGGTAGATAGGTAGGTTTATACTAGCAAGACTGGAGCTAAATGTTACCAACCTCAGCCATATTCGTCAGGAAATGATGAAACAAAATCCGGTGAGATGATTTGGAGTTGGAATTCTTAATTTTAGTCCTATCCCCTACCATCGATAGGTAGTGTAAGACAGGAAGTCTGTTAACTGACTTCAAGAAAGAGCTGCCTGATTTAAATTTAAATTGTATTGTTCAACAATGTTGTGTAATTAGATGGAAAAGCAGCAAAGTCCTTTTATTAGAGATGTCTTTGTAGACAGTAGCCATGAAAGCAGTGGTTGATGCTAATTACCATATTTTGTTTAAACTTCCATCTAAATGAAAGGATCATTCAATTCCGAAGCTGCAGCCATACAAAAACCACAAGTGCAGTTGAATTGCTGCTGCCAAGCAGATGGGGCTTTGATCAGAATAAGTTATTTGCAGCTTTATTGTCTGGCTGCCAGGGAGGGGCTTGTATTGAACCACCTCTCTCTGAAGAAGGGGAAGGGGAGAAGTGAAGTGAATCTTGCTGATCTAAGTTCATGGGAAAATGAATTTTCCCATTCTTAGATTATTTTTGCAGATGAAAATCCAGTGTTGAAAAGAACAGCAGTTAGGCACTCGATATCGGGCTGCTGTAACGTGTCAGATGGGTTTGGTAGGAAGGGATTGGAATGTTTATTTTAGAGGAATAGAGGGGGGAACACAGAGTGTTGGGCACAGCTGACTGCATATTTCTCCAAGTCAATTCTGTCTAGAGCATACGAGCTAAAACTTGCACTACTGTGCTTTTTCATTTTGTGTTTCACACCATATGGGATGTACAAAAACTGAGCAGCCTCACACATCCGGGATGCTCCCTGCAAAGACAGAGATGGCCATTTACAAAGCCATCGAGAGAATGGGACTGCGGTAAGTGACAAGGAATGCAGGAGACGGGGCTGAGATTTTTGGGGGTTTGGGGGGGACTGTGGGTTTTTTCCAGTTACTTAGTATTCCATGTGCAAGGGGATTTTTATTTACAGTAATTCACTGATACAAAAACTGATTTCCAACAAAAAGTGGAGAAGGAGGGAAACGTTACCTGGCACTGTGTGAATATGAGGTAGATCAGTCTAAAAACAGAAATGACAACTGTAGAACAGGACTATCCTGGGAAATGCAGAGCAAACTTATTTTCTATATTGAAATTGTATTGGTTGTTCTCAGTCTTGTCTCACAGTGAAAGTCTAGAAGTGAGAATTAAGGATTGATTCTGTCATCTTTTTAGTCAAAAAGTCTGGCCATGAACATGGTCTTATTCTGACCTGTACCATAACTATCTAGATTCAGGCATTAAAGCTTTCTCAAGCTTAGAAATGCAAAGACAGAAAGGAGGGGAGTGTGGGGCAGGGGAAAAGCCAAACCCCAAAGTGATAACTCTGAATTTCTTCAGTGTTGCACTACAAATGCTGTGGTAGAACTGTATTATTTCCAGGCAATTACAGTTGGGGATGTTCTGAGGCCACTTTAGAATTACATGTTTTTATCTGAGATGCTGGTCCTGTTCATGTGCATGTTTGTGCAAGCTGGAGCACAGTGTTTGGGACTTGGCCATGCATATGAAGCTTGATAGTGGTTTACCCCCCAAAAACAGTGTGTGGCCTCAGATTGGCTTAGATCTTGAGATCTGTGTGATTGATACAGTTGAAGTGGATTCAAGATAAAGCTGTAGATTTGCTGAGACTGGCTTCCATTTTCATTTACTCAATACAAAACCAAGCCAAATCAAAGCGCTCAAAGCCAATAATTTAGATATACTTTGCTTTTTTCTTCTTTAAATTAGTTCTTTTTCTTTTCATCTCTCTGAAAACATTTCCATGGTCTTTCCACATTAGAGGGGTTTCAAAAGAAAACATAACAATCTAGACCTTGTCAGACTATGTTTAAAAAAAAACCATGAAAAATTTTAAAGTGAAAGGGTATTTCTTAGCACTTAGAAATTTTATTCACATTTTCTAAGTCAAGCTTGTTTTAGAAGCACAGCAACACAGATGTCTTTGTTTTAAGTAAGTTGAGTGCTCCTCCCAAAAGAAATAAATATGAACGCTATTTTTGTAGTAAACAAAGAACCCCAAATTTGTGTTAAAACAAACAGATTTTGGGTGCAAATTCTTATGCTTGTTTGGGAATTTTTAACCCGTCCTGCTTTGTACCTGAAATAATGCCATAATAGATATGTTTTAGTAGCTTATACAGTAGAGTGTTATCATAAACATAGGGCAGTGGAACACGTTCTAAAATTCCTTTAACTCCATGTTCACTGCCCCTAGGATGGCAGATTGCCAAGTGGAGTGGTAACAAATGAGTAAGGCACCCAAAACTCCAACTCCTCTGTAGGGATGACAAGCCAAAACTACACACTTAGGAGTAAGGGGATCAAAAACTTGTTCCAAGACTGTATTGATCTGATTTTCTAAAAGATCTCAGAAGAATTTGAAAACTCCTAGGGCACAATTTTTGGAAAGTCTGTTGAATTGTAAGATAGGCTTTTTTTCTCCCTCCCCCCTCCATGAGTGGTGGTGAATATGCAAAACCTTTTTGTTATATTTTTGGCAGCAATATCATTTACAAAAAAATGAAAGCAGAGAGGGATGACAGAGATCCTTTAAAAAACCTCCTTTCTGTAAGTTTTGGCTTTTCTCCAGGTACAGAAGGTGTCAGTGGTGATGGAGAGAGAAGGCATTGGTGGCAGGCGGAAACTTTGAGGTTTCTGGTTGGTTTTTTTTTTTTTTTCCATGATAGTGGGGCATTCTGATTTCTATCAGCTATAGAATTTGGTTTTATGAGAAGGTAAAAATCTCATGTTTTGATCACACACAACTCAAATTTGAGCAGAGCTGGGTGTCAGGTGAACCCTCACACTGCTTCTCTATCTCACTGCCTCATGCCAGAAGCTCCCTGGTGGGGAAGGAGTGTGTGTAGACAATCGTGGCTGCTGGCTCTTGAGGATTTTACCACAACATTTCCTTGAGCAGTAGAAGCTTTTCCTCAGTAAAATGTTCAGATCAATCCTGAAATTAAGTTTTCAGGTGACTGATATTGAAATACTTTTTGCTATTGAAATAGTCTTTGATGTACAATTAGATGCAGTTCTGAAATTTACAAAACTGGGATTGAAAGTCTTTCCATGTTGAACTTGCTGTGGTAAAGAATGATACATGTGCATACTCTGTATTGCTGAAAGAAAGACCTGTGCAGATGGCCACTCCTTCCATTGAGCCAGAGCACGAAGCCAAGGGCTGACATTGCAATTTGTGATCTTGACAGTACAACAGGTGTTGCAGCCTAATTTGCAGTTTGAAGAATTAATGGTGAAGTGATAAAGATCATCATCTGTGTGAAGTAACAAGGAGCAGGACAGAGTTTTGTCATTTACTTTGATGCAAATAAGGCATTGCTCTGGCAGTTCAAATGAGGTGAAGCACATGCAGAAAATCAGAGAATTTCTATTTGTGAATATTTACCATACCTGTTCCTTTACCACCAAGCTATGCTAGAGACAGATATTTCTTTATTGGCTGGTTCATATCTTTATATTTGGACATCTTTACCAGAACAGAATAAAAATGGTTGGCTGAAGAGCTCTGTACTCATGTAGCTTGTTTTCTTTTTGCTTTGTTTATTGAAAATTTCAAGATATTTCATTATCATAACAACTTCTCAGATTTTTGGTCTTATTAATTAAAAATATAAGGTGACAGCTCTGCAGCTGTAGTGATAGTTTGAAAATAAGGAATGCAGTATTTTTTTTAACCAGGAAGGAGGTAAAAGCAAACCAAATGTCTGATCATATGTAAGTATTTTAAAACTGCCAACAATTTGGAGAACTTCCCAAAATGTTAAGGGTGGATTACAGCCATTTTGGCATGCTTGCAATGGCATTTAATGCAGTAGCTGCATGTTTTTACCACATTTTGGGGGACTATGTAAGTTCTTAGAAACTTTTATGTAGTGATCTCAGTCTTTTCAGCCTTTCAAGAAGTAGTTCTATTTCTGAGTTGAAGTCTCTAGGAAAAGCATTAAGGATTACTGAAGCAAAAGGCTCTGTGAGTTATGGATTTGTGTTGCTTATTTTCTGCAAAGCTGGTGGTGCATATATGGCTGTTTTCTGATTTATGTGGGGAAATGAGTGCTCCCCAGGCTGAGGGTCAAATCAGTGTATTTATGCTGTTGAACAGTGCTTCTATCTTTACAGTCTCACATGAGGCTCAGGATTCCCATTGAGCTAAAAGTACCCCCAGAAGGTGATTAACAAGGTGACAATAATTGTCACACAGCTAATTGACTTCTAGATGAGCATGCCCAGATCCTTACAGACACCCCAGTGCTGCCCTCCAAGGGTGAGTGCCCAGGGAAAGGACAGAAGCTCTGGCTGTCCTGGGTTTGGACACCCAGACCTTGTGGGCTCTGGGCTCTCAGCCACACCCCTGCAGCTAGGCTTGGGCAGACTTCCACGGCTTTTGATGACCTCATTTTATAAACATACCTGGTAATGCCTCTGAATCACAGCAATCTGAGAACCTGTTGATGTGGAAAGGCTGCTTCAGGCAAGATTTTAATCTCCATGATGAGTTTTAATGTACATTTTGTCTATTCAGTGACCATGGGTGTCTCCATGTGTAGTGAGTTGTGATTGACCACTGATTTCTGCGTAGTAGAATTTTCCTTATGTTGTGTTCAAAGAGCAAGTTTTGTGTGAACAAATGTTCTTCAGACACATGGCCAATCTGCCACTCATTTCAGAGTGAGTCTACTTACAAAACAGGTGTAATTAAGGAAATGCTTTAAAAAACACCTGTCCTGACAGTTCATAGTCATTTTGTAAACTTTTACCAGAACATAAAAGTTTCACAGGGATAGCTTTAGTAGGGTATCAGCAGCATATTTAATCTAAATATGTGGTTCTGTGATAGATGCACAAAAATGCATGTAAGTCTGACTTTCTAAAAATAAGAAATAAAGCTTAAAATAATAGATCCTAACCTAAGAAGGCTTTCCTCCATCTTACTAAAACCAATCTCTTTCAGAGTAGGTTCACTAGAACACTGATTTGTTTCACTAAATTGATCCTTTCTGCTCTGTTCTAAGAAAATCTACATGGTGAATTGCTTAGAGAATTGTAGTTATACATTGAGAATTACTTTTTTTCTAGAACATAAAAGTGCATTTAACCAATTTCAGGATTTTTTTTTTTTTTTGAGAGAACTTTACTTTTGCCGAAGACCCCTGGCGGGACAGACGGCAGAGGAAACAGGGAGAGCTTCCTCCAGGTTGTTTTGCTAAGGAATATTTTTCCCTTACAAGACTCCCCTCCCTGTTGGCTCAAGGTCAGCAGTGACTTTCCTGGCTTGCTTGAAGCACAGCAGTAATGAGAACACACTTCTGGAAATGTCTTTGTTGTCTGTTGCCCTTGGAACTTGTCCTTAAGGAGGGGGTTGTCCTTAAAAGCGTGGAGGAGAAACATTCAGCCGTAGCTCAATTCCTTTTCCTTGGTTTCAAAGATTGTGGAATGGGAGATTGCACGTGTTCCTTGGCTATCTGCAGGTTTGTGCCCCTGTCCCCTGGCTCACTGACCCTCTGGGAGTGCCACAGGACAGGGGACAGGGCAGCTGAGCAGCACCAGCCTTCGTGCTGCTCCTCAGGGACTGCCCTCCGCAGTTCCTCCAGCACTTGACGTTAATTTAGACTTTGGTACATTGTCTTGAAGATTAGTTAATGCTGTCATTGTTTTAGAGCTGATTGCTAATGAAATTAACAGACATTAATTCCTGTGCTCAGAAATGAAACAATATGAAATTATGAACAATAATAAATGAAATGAACAATAATAGATATGAGCAATATGAACAACAATGGATTTCCATATCAGCTTGGTTTTTGCAAGCATCTTTCTTGAGCTATATGGCAAGGTGGTACGAACTGGAGATATGTGCAGTTCTACTCAGTTTTAAAAGTCCACCATTTAATTAAAAATGGCTTAAGAGGTCCTAAAAATACATTTTAATTGTAGTCACCTTCAGATAGCTGTACCAAATATTGAGGCTTATTTTTGTTTTTAATTTCCATATTTCCAAAGCAACAATACTTCAATTTACAAGGTCTGTTGTCAGCAGCATGAATTATTGTTATCAATCAAGCCATCTTCCTACATAACGCAATTTTCAAAAGCCTGCATTTTGTGAAATGGCAGTTGGTGCCTTACAATGTGTCTTGGCTTGAAAGACAGGTGTCTTTCTCAGGAAGGCAGGAGCCTGCCTTGGAATGCAAAATGTAAATCCCCACTCTCTGAATTATTATAATTTTGAAATTAAGGGACTCTCAGGCAAAGATATGAGGATAGGTCTAGCAGTTCTTTACCGGTATGTATAGCAAGGCAAACAAACCCCGGCAGCTCCGGCACTGAAACCAACCAGACCCAGCCCCAGCCCCGGCCCCCGCGGCCTCTTCCCCTTCGGTGCAGTTCCGGGCACGGCCGGCAGGGGCGCTGCTGCTCCCGGCGGCCAGCGCGGGCCATGGCCGGCTGCAGCAGAGAGAGCGCGGCTCAGGGTCCCGCACCGAGCTGGGGGACAGGTCCCTCTGCTCGTGGGGTGGCTGTTACCGAGGTCCTGGTTCAGTGCCTGCTCTCACACACAGAGAAGAAGCAGCTCCTTCACCCTACAGCAGAAGCAGCGGCTCTGGGCTGGGCTCCGGCGGGAGCAGTGAGCGAGAGCGAGGCAGGGCCAGCAGCTGCCCCAGCCCCATCCTTCACCTGCCCGATTCCCGCAGCATCTCCCCCTCAAAGAGAAACTCCCAGATAAGAGAAGTGTAACCAGATATCCCCTTCCCCTGATCCCGGCCACTTCTGTTGTTTTTCTTAAATGCTCAGTCATTAGTATTTTTTAGCAACTTATTGGGGAAAAAAAATCTATAAGTAAAAAGGAGCAAAAGGAAAGAAACCTAGCCCCCAACAAATGGTTATGTTGAGATTTTGTTATGTATGCATTTTTCATTACTTTTTAATTTCTTATGGCTCAAATTGGTTATAAAGGGCCTTACACTTAATATTTTAAAATTTTTCCCATCAGCGGTTTAAGGCTACTTGCATCATGGTTTCAATGTTACATAATTAAATCAGATCCTGAATTTATTTAATTTTCATAGATATGTTTAGCATCTTCATTTTAGAAATCTCATAAAGAGAAATCTTTTACTAAGGGATCAAAATCTTTCTGTCATTTTGTTGGTAAAAGTGTAGTTTTTATTGGGCTTTTCCTTACCTGGAATTTTTCAGGGTGTAACTTTGGGGTTTTGTTTGTTGGTTGCTGCTGTGTTTTGAGGAGAATTGTCAACACTTTTTTTGCTTAGTGAAAATACTTTCTCTGTAGTGAAAAGTCTGTAAATATATGCAGTTGAACTAACATTTTGAAATGTTGATTGAACTGCATTTAATTTTTTTTCAATTATCTGGATCCACTTTATCAGGGAAAAAAAACCTGAGAATGTTCTCAAGAGTTCCTTATTCAAAGTCAAGTGTAACTATCTGGAAGCCCAGAGAAACACACTCACAGGGAGCCATGTCTCAAAAGCTAGGTTTCAATGGCAAACAAGCAATTATTTAAATAATAAAACAAACACCTGCTCCTTAAAAGCCAAAAGCAAAGAGAATGCGATGCCCCCTGCCAGCCCCCAAGGCAGGCACACACTCCTGGACAGGCTGAGTCACTGCCTCGGGAGTTTGTGACGCAGAGCTCCCAGCTGAACAATGCACTCAGCTCCCAGCATTCGCTTTAAATAGATGTGCTCGGGGTGCCTCTTTACTGAACGTGCTCTTTGTCGGTTTGGGGTTTTCTGTAGCATCCTCCTTTCATCTCTTAGATTTTGAAAATATTTTTGACAGTGTGATATATGAAAAAAAAAAAAACAAACTGTGTCCTGTAGGGGGGAATTAATTTTTATTTTTTTAAACCTAATAAAATTGTAAAGGATCTTGTCAAGGTTAAGTTCTTTGTGTCTATCTAAAGAACTTGAGTTAAAAGCTTTTTGAAGTGTGTGGCAACTGCATCAGCAATTTATATGGATTGGAGATCAGCTATATAATAAATAACTTGCTGCATATTTATAACTTCTGAAAGCCTACTATCTTGTCCATTAAATAACTTTTTTTTAATTAAAAAAAGCCTCTAATTAAGCATGTGGTAATGTTATGGTGTGATTAAGGGAAGTTTCATTTGAGCTAGATTTCATTTATTTGCCAACATTTTGACAACATACAATTTAACTCCATCTCTGACTCGAGCTCTCTGCATGGCAGTAACATTATTAGTTTAATGATAGAGCTGCTGGGTTACAATTCAGTGAGTGTGCAATTACAGAGCCTCCTGAGCAGCCTGTCCTCCTCCCTGCTCCATTCCTGGGAACGATGCCCCGGGGATGACTCACACTCCACGGCTCTGGTTCACTTCAGCATCCCATGGTAACACATTTTAGGGAGGAGAGGCCTGTGCCCCCAAATGATTTCTGGAGGGAAGGATTGACCACCCCCCTACTTCATTGTATCAGGGTTAACAGGGAATGCTCGAGTCCTAAAACTAACAGGCAACAGTGAAATCTTCCTCCATACCCTCAGCCATCACCCCCTGTGACTGTGACCCAGCTTTGCTTTGCTCCCTTCCTGCAGAGCTAGGGAAAGGGTATGGAGCATCATTCTCCATCCAGCTCAGAGTAGGTGGGTGCAGAATGCAGTTTCTACTCCTCTGAGCTGCCTCGGGGGCTCTCTCGAGTGCCCAGCACCCAGCCAGGTCCTTGTAGGGGGTGGCAGGGCTGTTTTTCCTCCCTGCTTCACTCCCAGTCTGATTATGCAGGCTCCTGATGGAGGCACCTGCCTGCTCCTGAGAGCTTCTGGGCAGCCCCTGCCAAAACCAGAGAGGAGGTGCTGCTCAGAAAGTTCCTCAAACTGCCTCTGCTGCCCAGAGTTCTGCTGGGAAGGTGGTTGTTTCACCTTAACATACTGAAACAAACACTGATTTTGTTGTAAAGTACCCATGCAGTAGAACTCTGAGCATCATCTGAAATTTCGAACAGAAATTGAAGTAACAAAAATTCTCTTATCACATTTTTTAGGGTTGGCCTGATTACTGCAGGATATGAGAGGGTGAAAAAAAATAATTTGACCCTCCTTCCAGGGTTTAATGTGAAACTTTGGTTTCCCAACCCATGATTGAAATAGTTGGCTTTAATGCTTCCCTGTGTGAAAAATCTGTGGCAAAAGCAGCTGACCACATGGTCTCCAGTAATACATGAAATATATCATTTTGACTGGGTTTGTGCTGATGCTGTTCTGTCTACTGTGTGAAAACAAGGAGAGGTGATAATATGACAATCTCTTTTTTCCCTTTTTATGAGCAGAGAGAATAGTTTCTCCATATGTGTTTAAACTTACCATTTTAGATCTTATGTCTTTTCTCATCAAATGTTCAGTCCTCCTTTTTTGGTACACCTGAAACAGACTGCAGCTTTGGTTGGTAAGGAAGGCAAGTGACTGTTCAGAAGGGGTAAGAAAATGTCTTTCTGACAAAAATGTCATGGAAATTTGTTTTAGCTCAAGAAAGCCCAGTTTGTATATGCATATACATACGTACACACACACACACACACACATATATATATATATATATATTTTAAGTATCATCATTGATGTGTATGCCTGTATTTGTATATGTCTGGCTTTTGCTTTGCAAGTGGTGGGCAGCTAATATAAGAGATGAGCATGGCCTTGCTGGCTGAGAGGAGCTGCTGGTTTGGGCTGGGATTAAAAGTTAATTCTGTTCCCTGCACAACATCGAGGCCCTTTCTGCTTCTCACCCCACCAGTGAGGAGACTTGGGGATACACAAGGACTGGGAGGAGACACAGCCAGGACAGCAACTCCAGCTGACCCCAGGCAATTTGTGTGTCATTGTGCTCACTGTGTGAAGCTCGGGGAAAAGGAAGGAACGGGGAACTTTCTGAGTGAAGGCGTTTGTCTTCCCAAGTGACTGTCACTCATGATGGTGCCCTGCTGTCCTCAGGGTGGCCGAGCACCTGCCTGCCTATGGGAATGATGAATGAATTCCTTGTTCTGCTTTGCTTGAATGTATGGGGTTTGCTTTACCTTTTAAACTGTCTTTATCTCACACCACATATTCACTTCTACTCTTCTGATTCTCTCCCCCATCTGACAGGGACAGTGAGCCAGGGGCTGTGTGGGGCTGAGTTGCTGGCAAGGGTTAAGCCATGACTGAGGGCATCTCAGATGATGGCAGGACAGGGCAGAACCACCTAAATCAAAATTCTCTGTGGCACAGAACTGTATCCTGCTCTGCTTGGATAAAAACTCAGCAAAAGCATTTTGGGAGTGTATTAGTATTATTGGTACTGAGAGGTTTTTTAATGGTACTTTGTAGGCTTATAAAACCTGAAAGGGAGTCTGTAAGTAGTATCAGTTTCCCCCAAAGACCTTGCAGAGTGAGTGGATTTGCCTTTTTGGAAGGCAGTTCTGATGAGGTTTAGTATTTTGCATGTACACAAGATGGAGTTTATTGTTCTGGCACTACAGACACATTTGACTGCTGGGACATGGTGTAATTACCAGTTAAACTCAACTTGGGCACTGAACAACACAAGATTGCTGTTACATGTCCTCTTTCTTTCTTGTCAAATAGCTCTTCTGTCATATGACAGAACTGGGAAGAATTTACTGTTCAGACATACTTATTTTTCTGGACAGAACAATCTGCAGCTGCAGATATTAAATGTTCCATTACATACCATGTATACAGAATCCATAAGACATTTTATAATATACTTTGGAGTATACCCTAAGAATGTAGTTCATGATTAGAGCTAAACAATTACTTTGTTTTCCTTAAAAATGTTTTTTGATAAGTCTGATTAAAAGAAAGAAAAAGAAAAGTTTTCTCTAAGTGAAAACAGTTGAAGTACTTGGAGTTCAGCATTGGGAGATCCATAGTACCGTGCAATTATTAATTTAGATACAAACCAGTCAGTCTTTCAAATGAAAGGAGCTCTTGGCTTATCCTGTTTCATGTGCTGACTGCACTTCCTGGTGTCACCAAGTGAAGTATGTGACAGCACTCCTTCACAAAAGACTGTTCTCCTGTTAAAATCTTTGTGTCATAGCATCTAGGAAGAAATTAATTACTAGTGAATTACTTGTAGGTAGGAATGCTATGTTGCAGGCCATATGTTGGTCCAAGTAACTGGATGGAGGAAAAAAATTAGAGTTTATTAAGTCCTTGTTTAACTTTCAGCATTTAACTTTCAGCACAGAAAAATCTTAATTTTTCCAGTTTGCTCTCCACAGTTTCCATTAAATGTGTTTTTTCCCCAGTGAATTCAAGGAAACTCAAGCTGGTAACTGGCTTGTAGGATGGTGTTTGTAGCATGGAGTTGGTCTCAAGCTAAATGCAGGCTAAAATTTGAAAAGCAAGCTCAACTTGGAGACAAAATATACAGTAGCATTAACTTCTAAGAAAACCAGGTTGTTACAGTGGAAATTCTGTCTGACTCAGCTACATGAATACAGGACCATCTGATTGATGACAATGTATAACTCCAAAGGTGAAAAAACAAAGATATCTCCAGCTGCACACACACTTCATTTTCATTTTTTGAGGGTTGGAGCTCTGCTGTGATAGAAATACAAAAGAAATCCTGGGTCTCAAGGTTTAAGAACCTTTCAACCAAAATTGCAAATATTAGAGTGGACTATATATATTAGTCCTGAATAGTTATTTTTTTTATTCTTTCTCTAAACAAATTAACATAGTCCTGTTTGATTTCTTTTTTTAAAGTTGCATTTTGTTTTCTCTGTGTTGATATGGTAGTGGCACATTTCTAAATTGGCTTATCTTGATGTCATTCAAAATTCACAGGCTTCCTGATTAAAAGTTCTCCTCAATGTGTTCCTAATCCTTGTTCTTCCATGTCCTGCTGTACTGCTGTCATAACTGAGCCCCAGCTGGTGCCTGAGCTCCACAGAGCCCCTCACTCACTCCCTGTCGGATGGAGGGAGACAATGGGAAGAGTAAAAGGAACAAAATTCATGAGCTAAGACAGTTCAACAGGTAAAGCAAAGCAGAACAAGAAATGCATTCATCACTTCCCCTGGGTGCAGTGCTCAGCCATCCCAGGGCAGCAGGGCTCCAGCAGTGTCAGGGTGACCTGGGACACCACCACCATCACTGGGAATGTTCCCCCCTGCCCTTCTCCCCCAGCTTTTTTGGGATCAGCTGTCCTGGCTGTGTCTCCCCCCAGTCCTTCTGCACCCCCACCCCACTCACTGCTGGGGTGAGCAGCAGAAGAGCCCTGCCTGTGTAGTCACTGCCCTGCAGTAACAAAAACACCCCTGCATTCTCCACACTGCTCCCAGCACAAATCCAAACTAGAGCCCCCAACAAGCTGCTCTGAAGAAAATTAACTCTCTCCCAGCCAAAACCAGCACAACTTGTGGGAGCAGCTGTTACTACAATACCACCTTTTCCCCCAGCTGGCAGGCAGATGGGCTAATCCACAAAGAGCTACTATTTGTTCATGGATCAATTTACAGAGTCTAAAGTGAACAACTGACAACCTTTCCAAAGATGCTGAACATGTTCGTGTCTGGGCAATGTTTCACAAAACAAGAAAAGACTTTCAAGGCTTTTAAAAATCCCTTCTTCTGTCTCTCTCAGAATAGGAAAAAAGACAGACCACAGTAATTTTTTTTTTTTTTAATTAGGAGGTTGTTTTGTGTATACCGAAATATGCAAGTGCTCTGCCTTTTTAAATTTCAGTTTATTTTTTCAAGAGAGAAAATATTACAAAAGGAAAAAGGAAGGACTTTTCTCTCCTAGACAGCAGCAACTGCAGTAGTTTAAGTATTTTATGAATTTGGTAAGGATTGTGCCTGATCAGAAGACTGATATGCTTTCTTGTATGAGCTATGGTCTCTTTGATTTTTTTGATTTTCCTGCTGACATTCCTGCTCTTTATTTAAATATTTGGGCTTTATTGCCTGTTGAGTCACTATACCCTTGCTCCCTTGCTATTTAAATAAGATGTAAAACATTTTATCTTTTTTTTTTTTTTTTTTTTTTTTTTTTTAGTTTTTAGTTTTTAGAAAAGCATAAGGTAAGCTAGAACCCTTGCTCTTTCACAGTTTAGTTAGCAGTGGGCAAATAAACCACTGTAAGAAAGGGTTCTATTGGAGGGCAGCTTGTTACTTTATGAATACTATTTTGAAATCAATCATAAGAGATTAGAAGATACGTGAATTGTGGCTGAGTGTGTCAAATGAGACAATTGTTTTCTTTGTCTGCTCAGACCCCAAGTTTCTCTTGCAGAAGTCAGCCAGTGAATTGTCTCCCCTCACAAACAATAAGCCAGAGCAGGATCTGGCTGCAGCCCGTGTTGTTTTCCTTCACAGAGGTGGTACCTCTCTTGTAAGCCTCATGCATCCTCCCAGGTAGGGCTGGCAATGCTTCAGAGACAATATTAACAGTGGGTTGCTGCCCTGCAGGGCCACACTTTTCACTTCACAGCCCAGGATGTCCCAGGATTTGCAGCAGCTTTGAAGGGAGCAGTGGAAGTGCTCTCCTGGCCCTTGTGCATTGTGTGTTTTTCACCTTTGTTCACCATCTGTCCTTGCTGGGGCTCACGTCTGCCATCTGAGGGTGCCTCCCCAGTGCTCTGATGAGCTGCTTATGACACCCTCAAAAAACCCCCTGACCAACCCAGAGACAAACAGGGGCCTTTGTAAGGCACACACTTCCCTGTCCCCACGGTGCTTTTGTGTGTGCACCCTTCCCAGCAGCCTTTTGTGTGTTCAGACCCCAGATGGTTGCCTGCAGACACAGCCTGTAGCAGGAGAATCATATTCTAATTGTCTAATGGATAATAAACAGTACTGACTTTGCTTCTGAGGTGAATTGGATGCCTTCAAGTTGAAGAAACAAGATCTCCTGGGGAAAATTGCTGAAGATATGTATCATTATAAATCTCGAACTGGGGAGGGAGGGAAGCTGGATAAATTAAAATGCATTATTGGGTTTGCTGAGGAAACAAGCCCTGCAGAAATTGAAGATTAAACCCCAGAAAATATCATAAAATTAGCAGAGTGTCTCTTATATCCTGCTTTCTAGATTATTGCAGCTAAGAAACTAACAGAGCCTTTTTTCCTATGTATGAATTCATATGGGCCATATTTGATACCTGGAATGCTTAGCAGTTTAATTTTACCGAAACAAAATGCTTTTGAGAAGACTTTACAGTTGCTAGAGTATTCCCAGAAATTTCCAGTGGCAACAACTGAAAACTTTTGAGGCTCTCTTCCCTCTCTTCTGCCCTTCAAATAAGGGAACAGAAAAATGTGACACATCCTGAGAGTGTCAGATGTTGGTAGTCAGTCTGAGCAAAAAAAGAGTCCATACTGATATTAGTCAGGCTAAAGTGTTAACTTGGAGTATTCCAGGGTTGGAAAACAAAGCTATAGGGTTTTATGTCTGGTTTGGGGTTTTTTGTTTGGTTGTTTTTTAATGGGATGAAAAAATGTGTTAATGTAAATTTTTTTAGTTCTCCAAGGCATGTTGCTAGGACATGTTTTTTTAATATCTAAACAGAGATTTTTAATCTTTTTAGAAGTAGTAATTATCACCAGACTTTTTAACATGCAAAGTAAGATTATAAAATAGTAAAAGACTTGGGTGTATGAATGCTTCCAGAATATTATATATACAAGTCTACTTTAAAAACCCTCTAAATCAAAGGTGATTGTCTGGAATGTGCTGAGTAACAGCAATAGTGTATTTTTATAGGAAGGATTTGAATAAATCCATCTTTGATACAGCTTCCGTAAGTTTTGGGAAATGCAGAATTTTTCTTCCATAAGCAAGGAAGAATGCAGGATAAACTGTGGCACTTCAAAAAAAAGGATCATTTTCGGACCTCCCTCTTCATTTTTCTGATAGTTATATGTTGAAATCTCATGGATTTCAACACTAAGCAGTTGAAACACTAATTTCTCACTAAGCAGTTTAGGAAAGCAGTTTTGAAACAAAAGCAGTCTGTTTCAGTTAAAACATTTCTGGGCACTGTGTGAGAAATGCATTACTATTATTTACATTTCCAGAAATACATTGTGGGGAAATCTGGGTGACAGACCTACCCACATGAGCTCACGACAGGATTTGGAAGAGCAGTTAATATGCTGTGATTCTGCTCACCCAAATTGCCTGTGATCCAAAGTATGCACCTTGTGGCTTTCCACAACTAATTATTTTGGGTGTTGTATTCACATTAAAAGAAAAAAGGAGAGAAAGACTATTGCAGCCACTTCTTGCTAACTAGAGTCTCAAAACTTTCCTGTGGGAGGCCATAAAGACCTAGTCTCTCCCTGGCTCAATGGACTAGAAGCAATACTATCAAAAGTATCAATAAGATCGTAGTTTCCTTCATGTGTGTAGTAGCTGAGGTAAGAACAGAATGAATGTACAGGGACCAAAGGTAGCCAGAGAGGTTGGATCAGACATCATTTAATCTAAATCAAGGTGAGATGCTATTGATGCGCCAAAGAGACTTGAGTGAGCTAATGAGGACCCACTTGCACCCCAAACTTGTCAGTGTCACTGTCCTGTCCTTTAGCAGAACAACCACACTTTGTACAGTGTCAGCAGTCTTTTATACTGCCCTGAGTTTAGGTGTTGTGTCAGTCATTGTCCCAGACTCTGTATTGGTCTCTTCTAACTGAAAAATCTGTGTTTAATTTTTCTCTTGACATCCAAATTCCTACAGTTCCATGTCATTCCTGCAATGTACTGAAGGCAATGTGATGTAGTAATACCATGTGAAATTAAAGCTAGTGCAAGATATGATTACAGATTATTATTGGAGTTCAAAGCAGAGACCACAGAGCTTGGGATGTCAATTAGCCACCAGTCACGTTCTGATGGGCTTTGCGGCACTGTAATGACTTAAAGGCTCTGATGTAGTTTCAAAGCAAGTTTTAAGCAAATGCCTGTATGACCTGGACTGCAGCAGCCAGCTGGAGGAGCCAGCAGGAGGCACAGGCTCTCTGGGCTTCCCAAACAGGAACTGCCACTTCAGAGACCATTCTCAGACAGACGTTTCTGTGTTTGAATTTAACCACTGGAATTTTCTCCGTAAGTTATGCTGAACCCAAAATAAGTAAGTAGAATGAGTTTTGGATTGTTTTCAGTACTGTAATAATGATTTCCATTGTTTATCAATGACTCTGTTGCAGCCTCTGAGATGTCCCTACCCTATTTATTGCTGGCCCAGGCCAGGGAGTCATTACAGTATTTAAGGGAAAACCCTTCCCTAAAAACCTTGTGCTCTCTTGTTTCTGTGTTGGTGAAAACTTATGGTTGTCTCTGTCCAATGAAATTTTGCCTGAGAGAAACACTTGAATACCAGCTCCATAGAGAAACTAGCTCCTTCATATAGTCCTTGACACCATGAGCTCTGATGGAGATAACACACCAGGAGAATGAAGGGGAAGTTGAGCTGCTTTCTTCTTACCTGGGACTATTGTGTATGTATAGTCTGACTTTTTTTTCCCCTTACCTGATGTGTTTGGGAAAGGGACTTTACTGTGTCACAGAACATGAAGTACATAGTAAGCTTTGGAAACACATCTGAGAGTGCAGGTAGCTCTGCATTTGAATTGATGGACTTCTGACATTTTAAAATACTCTACTTTTGAATTGTTAAGTATTTCTGAATGCCATCCTTATTTGTCTAATGTGGTGTGCAGGATCTTTATGCTCACCTAGAGAATCTTTGAACTAAGGAAACATTTAGTCAAGTGCTGATTTCCTAATCTCTGTGGGGCTTTGTCTTTACTTGTAGGAGGATGAACCCTAAGAAGGTAAATTCTAACTTCTGGCCCATGGCCTAGGGAAGCAGATCTCAGTTCCAGCAGCAATTTGTCAGTTCTTTAAGAGATGCAGTATCCTGGCTTCTTGGGTAATGGTTTTGCTAGGCTCCAAGGAGCAGTGATAAATCTGATTTCATGGCTACCAGGATATGGCTACCAGGTCAGAATGGAAACACCCAGGTAGAGAAGCTCTGTCCAGAGCAGGCAGAGGCTGCTGTGCTTCTCTGGGTAATTTCATACAAATGTCCAGCACTCATGGAAACAGAGCTAAAAGGCTGGAACACTCTTAAAGTTTAAACATCTTGTGTGGGAATTCTGTGGGCTTTAGACTTACAATTAAGGTCACATCTTCACATGTGGGTATTTAAAATGCATGGAAATATGGATTTTCATAAGAACTTTCAACTTTGGCTCCTCTGTAGGAATGATGACTGTAGTATTGCTGTACTTAAGATGGTTGTTAGAAATAATATGCATTACTTAAGCTCCATAAATGGAAATTATGGTGCAACACAGTTCCATAAATCTCAGATGTGTATTTGTTTTGCCTTATGGATTTCTAGGTGGGCTTTGTCCACACTGTCCATCAACTTACAACCTTTTCTCTGTGGCCTCACTCAGCTCTCCCCTCTGCTATTATCTGAAGCTCACCCAAAACTCCAGTCTGGAAGGAGGAAGAATCCCAGGGATGTAAATACACAAGATATGCAGTGCCTAAATGGCCTTGTGTTGTGAGTTCCTCCTACCTGTGCTGGGAGACAGCTCTGTCTGCAAAGCTGGGCAGCTGCAGGGCAGCCTGGAATGCCAGCAGAGCAGCTCAGCCTGCTACCACAAACCAGAGCAGATGTAGCCACCCCAAGTATAGGAGTGCCCAAAAACCAGGTGGGTCAAATATTAGTGTTCTGACAAGTTATTTAGATGGATCACAGGATCAGGACTCAGTACTTTAGTGAGTGTGTGTAGGAAATGTTTCCTAATTGCTTCTGAGTGGAGTTGAGGGTGTAGGAAGGTTCACCATGCAATAATGTGGAACTTACCTTGAAGGTGAGTGTGTAGAAGAACAAATTTGGGCAGTTATATTTTTTTGGCCTCTTTGCTATCAGATGCCAAGATGCAACTTCAAATGATGAGTCTCATGTGAGACACAGTAGAAAGCAGATTACCATCTTCTTGATCTAAATCAACTTTTTTTCCTCACTCTTTCTTAACTGCACTTACTATTTCATGGGTAACAGTGAACAATTTTTACTCTCAGTTCTCTGCACATGAATTCCAAGCGACTGGAGACGCAGAAGATTTCTCACCTAGCCCTCACCACCTAACCATGGTGTTTCTCAATCAAGCATCAAGTGTGTTATTCTCAAGATTTCCTTTCTGACTGTGATTTTTATTTTGGTGAGGTAATTTCAAAGTACTGGAAGACTTTGGGGAATGTGAGCAATGCACAGTTCTTATGACACAGCCTGGGTTCTGCCCTTTGTGATGCACAGCTCCAGGAACTGTACCAAATGGTTCATTTTGTTGACTTTGTGTCACAGAGTTTATCTTGAAAAGTTTGTAGTGTTACACAAACATGTGCCTCTTCCTCCCCTCCCCAGGTATTTTGCAGGATCAGCTCAAAAGAATGGGCTGCATCTGTACCATGCTCAACTGTGTTTTAAAATCATTATTATTTTAACAGGTGATTGTTTCCTATTCTTTTACATTCTCATCTTTATACAAATAGCATGTTGTAGCCCTCATTAATCAAAATGACACTTTCTACACCCTC
This sequence comes from Serinus canaria, assembly GCF_022539315.1. NCBI lineage: Eukaryota > Metazoa > Chordata > Aves > Passeriformes > Fringillidae > Serinus > Serinus canaria. The sequence continues at coordinate 18,256,153 of NC_066323.1, forward strand.
AAGTGTTTTCACATTTGCACATGAAGCATGTTCCCAAAACTCTGTGCTGCCTGATTGATCTCTGCATTGTGCACTTTTCAGACCTATGTGTCTAAAGCTGCCTGAAAAGATACAAAGCTTAACTTCTAATGTGATTTCTTTAATCTCCTTTTGTAGAATTAGTATTACAAACCATGTAGAAAGTCTTTCCAAGTTCACTTTTTGCATCAAGCTTGGCACAGGCACAAAGGACCACATCCCATCTTACACTGGGAAACACACTGCTGGCTGCCAAAAGAAGTGTGAGGAGACACTGCTGTTTTGGGAAAGGTTGTAAGAGAAATAAGGCTGTTAAAAACTGAGGATGTTTTGCTGATGTTTTGCTGAGGAAAGCAAAACATCCTCCAAGGCACAGACTTGCCCCACTGACTGTTCAGACATGGCTCATTCTAGGGCTTCTCTTCCCACTGAGCACCACAGAACAGACATTAGCTGGTGGTCACATCCAAGAGGAGGATTTACATTCAGTAACTTGTCTGCTGCTAAGAGCACAGATGACTACTCATGCCCATGTATGTATATATAAACCAGACAAAGACTGCCTGAGGGAATGGGAAGTGGCAGAAAGAACTGCAGATAGAAAACTCCCATTCATCCTGTGCTTTCTGTTTATTGTACATCCCAAAGGCTGTGGGGATGGGTCTGTGTGCAGACCCTGGAAAGAAACTGGAGTTTAATACTCTCTTTAAGATATTTCATTTGGGTTTAGGAGTGTCTGACCCCTGGAGGCACCACTAGGTCCCCACAGAAAGGGTGCTGCCATTGTCTGACGCTTTTTCTGCCCACATGGCACGTGTGAAACGCAGCCAGTTTTACAGGAGCTCATATGGAGGATTTATTGAGTGAAGACTCTCAAAGAATTTGCAGAATTTCCTTTCAATTTTTTTTATGGTCTGAGCATGGGTATTTCTCTTGTCTGGCTCGGTTCTTTCCTAAAAGCCTGTCTGAACATTTTAGTAAAATAAATAAAAATACTATAGAAATAAGTATCAGCATGAAAGTGGAGGGGGGAAAAATTTTGCCCTCTCCATTGCCAGAAGTATAGAGTGTAGGTAGAACAGCAGAATTTGAGGAAAAATACTTACTAATCAATAAGGTTTTCCTCACCTTTCTCAATTTTTATTTTCTTGTCCTAGAAGAGACAGTTATTTTTATGTCACCTTTCTGGTCTAAGGTCTCTAAGAGAAGATAATCAATTAGGGGTGAGAACTGCACAGCTTGAGCAGAAGCAGCATGTAACACTTTTTGAACGTGGACCCAAGTACTGCATACATGAGAGAATACATGTGTGTCAGCCTATGTTGGGGGCAGAGGGGAGGGAGGGTGATTTAGACCGAGCTTGTTAGGGTTAGAAACCACAGCTTTTCAGGCTGTTATTTACTGATATTAATGAATAGGGAATGAAGCACTTGCCGTATGACTGTTTTGTAACTTGCACTGGTTTGACAGGACTTGCCTTGCCTGTAGCCTTCTAGAAGACGTGAAGCTCACCTAAGAGTGTGGGGTTGGTTTTGGCAGCCAAAACTATAATTAGAGTTTCACCCGCATGTATGTGGCTTACAGAGCCCGCATAATGCAAACCTCCCGTCTCCTCCCGGCAGCCCCAAGGACGCGTGTGCTGAGTTTTCACGGCAGTGCCCAATGCGCGGCACTAACCCCGCGTGCGATCCCCGCCCGGCTGCGGCTCCGCCTCGGCTTTGCCCCGCACACCACGAGCCGCCCGCAGGGACTCGCTAGCCGGACTTCGGGCGCCTCCCTGTTGCTTCCCCTTGGAAGCGCACGCCGGAAGATGCTGCTGTGCTTTGCCGGAGGTGCGAAGCCGCTCGCTGTGGCCCACAGGGCGGCGGCGAGACGCGGTGCTGAGAAAGTTTGCCGGTGCCCGAGGGCGACTTTGACGCCTGAGCGGCGGGGGCTCCCGGGCCGGCCCGGCGCGTTCCGGCCGCGCCGCGCTCTGCGGGTACCGGAGCCGCGCCGCGTCCACGGGGGCCGGGCCGGGCCGGGGGGAAGGGGCGTTGCCATCTGCTGTTAATTCCGCGGTCATTGGATTAGTAACCAGCGGTGATGAGATCAGCGGGATCGGCTTTCGCGAGGGGGCACGGCGCTCCCCGCGCTCCCCAGCTGTGCCGGCTCTCGCATGAGGCGGCGGCGGGCAGCGCAGGGGGAGGTAGCGCGCACAAAGCCCGGTAGCCGCCGCAGGCCGCCGCCCCCGGGCAGGGCTCCCGGGCGGCCCGGCCGCCCCGAGCCCGGCAGCCGCCCGCGGCCCCCCGGGCGCGGCGCCCGCCTCGCTCCGAGCCGCGGCTCCCCCCGGCTCCTGTCGCCTCCCCGGGCAGCCGCAGGCAGCGGGCGGCGGGAGCAGCCTCTGCTGGGTGGGCGCGCTCCGGGCGGGGGGCACGGGCTCCGAGCGCGGCCAGCTCGGCCACGGCGGCTCCCGAGTTTGTTTACTTGTGCTTCGCTTCTCGTCCCCGGTATCTCTCCCCTCTGCCGGCATAGCGGATCGGTGGCGGTGCCGTGCGGGGGGTTTATGGTAAGTTTGCGATGGGCGAAGCCCTCAGTTCGTGGGAATTCGGTGTTTTTTTCCACAGTATGTAAAGACGCGTTTGTGAGGGGGTTTCTTGTTTGTTTTTATTTTGGTTTTTAGTAGTGCTGGGTTTCAAGTTGGTGTTTGACGAAATACACTTGCGAACCGTTTTCTGCTTAATAATGAAGTGGTTTACAACATAAATTAGTTTCTTGAGCTACGTAAGAGAATTATTTCTAGATGTTGGATGACTAGAGATCTGCGTTTCTCATAAACTGATTGTATCTGACTTTGCGCTGCCGGACGCAAACCCTTTCGCCTCACGATTGCCACAAGCTAATGTTTTACGGTGGTTGCTTGGTGCTTTTTCGGGCAGTAAAAGCCAGATCTCAGTTCAGGTGTTCACACAAATCTGAACTATTAAACTATGTTCTCCTTAAGAGTATGAGGGAAGCTGAACCTTCCTCAAGACGAACCTGAATTTGTATGCGAGACTTGAGTTTCAACAAAGGAAGGTATTGACTGAATTTTCCCCTCGCGTTACTTGTAAGCGCTCGGAGGCAGGCAGTGGGTTTGCAGTCGCTGCTGGGAAGCTGTTCCTGCCCGGGGACCAAGGGCAGGCCAGCTGAGCGCTGCCCTCGCCGCCCCATTCGTTCCTGGAGGGGCTCCGGCGTTGATGTGGCAGCGTCCGTGCTGGCAGCAAGTCATTCGTATTTCTTTGTGCCTACGACTTGGAGCGTAGACTGCTACAGGGTGGAAAGTGTCCTATATAGAGAGATGGTCAGCTACCACTTCAGCTGCTGGTTTGATGCTGGCTACAGCCCTTCGGTGCTGAAGTCATACCTGATATTTTCACAGTGCTCTGTTTGCCTTCCGGTGACAGAAGCAATCCCTGATAAGATATCTCCGCGCTGCAAAAGAGCTTATCAGGAGAAAAAAAGCAGTCCCAGAGAGTTGATGCTTGTGGCTGAAACTGGCCTGACTTGTGCGGTGTATCTCGAAGGATGCTACATTTTTAATGTTGTTTCTGTAACTAAAGCAGCCCGTCAGGGACATGAATATCAAATTGCTGTTAGATTAATTTGGTGCTGCTGACAGAGAAATGCCAGATACTGTAAGTTCTCCTAACAACAAGCGGAAGTTTTATAACTGACCTTAGTCATGTAAGTCTGGTTTCCTTGGTAGCTAATGTGCCTCGGTGTCTTGCTGCTGACTCCGGATGTCCTTGGATGACCGTCCTGTGCTTCAGTGACCCTGCCAGGGCTGAAGGGAGACTCGGTACTTCCCTGCATCGCCAGCATGAGAAAACTTGCCAGCGCCGTGCCTTCCTGAGGCCCTCATGCGGGTGTTGCTCTGGAAGTACACACTGGTGCTGCTGGGCTCCGGGAGCCCTGTGTTCACTCCCGTCCCATCCCATCGGCCTGTTTGTCTTTGCAAATGTCACTGCAGCCAGCTCTGAAGCACCGGGCTTCCTGCTCAACAGGCTCTGGGCTCGGGACTGAGAAAGCAGCGCCACCTTTTTACAAGGAGCTTTTCAGATTTGTGCGACTTCTGGGTTTTTTTTTGAAGGGGGGTTGTTTTCGTTGTTGTTTCTGGGGGTGTTGTTTGGCTTTGTTTGTTTTTAATGGTGGGGTTTTTTGTTTTGGATATTTGGTTTTTTTTAAGATAAGCATAACCCATCCCCTGAGAAGTACTAATTGGATATCTTGGTTCTTGAAAGAACAGATTCTTCTGATTCTTGGTTTGACCAAATTACAGTCATCTTTATGATTGGTGTTTGTGCAGCATGTGAATTTCTGAATGATGGGAAATCTCTCCTGTGACTCCACAAGCAACAAGTCATGAACTTGTCAGGCTTCATTGCTGTTGTGCATACTTTTTTAATGGATTTTCCATGTACCAAGAAAATTTAAGGCAGCTATTTTTTGTCTCATTTTCCTTCACAATCGCTTGTTTCCCCTCTTCTGTTTGTAGGACATTGACCTCTTTTTATGGAGAAGGAAAGTAATTTTCACAGTGGCACTCAGTGACATGTTGCAGGACTCCATGTGATGGTTACTTTGCGTTGTGTTCTTTTAATTGAGACAGCAGGTGAGTTTTCCTGTAAGGAGCTGATTTCCTTACCATTTGAGACATAGTGACAGCAGTAGAAGAAGAAGGCATTACATGATTTTCTGAGATATTATTGTTAAAAATCCTTGGCTAAAGTGATTAGCAAGGTTATGCTAGATACTCAACTGTCCCATCCTGGTAATTCTTCATGGCCAAGAAGAGGAAGGTAAAAAGAGAGATGCCTTATTCAAATTCTGTAAGCCATGCTGTGTTTTAGCTGTCTGCTCTCTTCAGTCTGCTTGGCTGCTCACTACTGCTGCACTGACATCCTCTGCTCAATTCTTTTTGTGCTGGGGCAACTTCACTTCAGTGTAAACTTGAAGTTCTTGCAGTGGTAAATCCCAGGTTGAATCATGATGATGCAGAGTGGCCTTGATACTCACATCTATTTCCTGCATCAGTTAGTGAGGATAAATGCACTGTTCTTAATAGAATATCTATGTAAAGGAAATCTAGATGTAATTTCTTCTCAGCAAGTTTCCCAGGACAGAGGGTGGATGTAAATGTTGCTGGACTTCATAAATCCTCTCTGAAGGCTGAGGTGAGACTGATGGTAGAGAGGAGTGGAGGCTGGTACTGCTGGGTGCCCTCCTTCCTGGCACCATCCAGGAAACACAGCTGGGCTCGTGGCTGCAGGGATAAAGGGCTCCATGCTGGCAGAGGATGGATGGATGGATGGATGGCATCAGTCCATCTGAGCTATGTCAATGTGGCATACACCTTGAGGCTAGTGAAGGTGCAGGCCACCCATGTTGTCCTGGGAATTTTAAGTATTTATTAAGTCAGAATAGATCCTTTTTTCTGTGATGAAGGCATTGGTTAAATCTGCCCACTGTACACTTACCCTGTTTTTGAAATCAAAACTTTCTGTAAAGTTTCTATGTTATGGCTAAATATTTGCCTATAATTCTGAAAGCTGATGTTGTTGGACTGACTGAAAATCAACCAGCGCTGGGTTGAAACTTGCCAGACCAGACAGCTCCCTCACCCACTGTATTTTTAATGGGGTTGTGTACATGTTGGTGAATCTGTGTCATTCTGCAGCACACACAGCCCTTGGGGGTGATTCCAGGCTGTCTTTGCGACGTGCTCTCTTAGCTGACACAGGTTGTGCTGGAGGATAAGATGTTAATGCATCACATGCTTCCTGGGAGAGCACTTCATGTCTTCTGATTTCTTTAATTTAGCTCAGGTTGTTTGTGGGGGTTGGTTGTTTGCTTTTGCTTTTTTGCCTTAAGAATGTGTGTGTGCATCACTACCCCTTGTGCTGGGCTGTGTACTGCCCATGTACTGGAGAGTGCTGCTCCAGAAGGGCTGGAGGCAGCTTCATGGGTAACCAACTTTGCCAAAGAACAGCAGATGTGTTCTTTAGGTACAGTGTTCAAGCTGCTGTTGCTTGAATCCAGCAGTGTAGTGTACTTGACCTGTGCTCCCTCAAGAGTTAAAGTATCTGAAATGGTGGATGCTGTCTGAATCCTGCTTCCAGGTGACCTTTGCAATGATGTCAGGAAATGCCTTTTCCTCAGCTGCTTGTACAGCTCTACAGCCCACAGCCATTTAGATTGGATGGTGATAAAGTTAAAAGTTAGTTTTGGTTTGGTTTTTTGTGTTTGGAAAGCAGGATACTCAGCAGCATTCACAGCCCATCAGGGAAAAATCCTTGCCCTGAAGAGATTTAACAGGGCTCCAGTGGCCTCGGTGGAGCATGGAAAAATGCATAAAGGAGACCTAGAAAATGTGGGTTATGTTTTTGGTAGCAGTCGTGGTTAAGAGAGATCAGTGCTCACAGCGTGCCAGGACTTTGGACTAAGAACTGCCATTTGACTGGCAGTAATTGATTAACAGTTGATGGCTCTAATTTGGCTGCCTCTGCTCTATTAATGACTGGCCCATCAAGAGTGCTGGGCAGAGCTCACCTCTTTCCTTCCTTCTGCTCCTTTTCCACCAGAAATGGAGTAGTGTCAGGTACTAGCCTGTTGAAATGCACATATGTGTACGTTTGTATTTTTTGGGGGGGGGAGTGTGTCTTTTTTAAGTGGATGTCACCTTTGCCTCAGAGCCCAGTGTGATGCAGCATTTTATTTCTGTAGCAATTGAAATGCCGAAATTTTACATAATTTGCTGTGGTTTGGCCATAGCAAAGAAGCATGTGAGGAGAATTTATATCTATTTCCATCCTTAGTAAAAGGTGAGGTGCCTGGACTTACACATGGGTGCTCTGAAAATCTGTTCATGCTGAAGTCATTTGAACTTAGACCAATGCTGAGCAATATTCTGTATAATTTTTTGCTTCCCTGTGCTTATTTTCTGTATCTTTGAATTGAACATTGTGGGGTAATCCTGCTCATGAGTAGTGTCAGATGACAAGTTTTATTGTGTTGCATTGCAGAGTGTGGTGACTTAGCAACTTTATCTTTGAGGATTTGTCAGAGGCTGAAGGGACAAGTAAGCTTTGGTGTGCAGCAGTGTAGGAAATCTATTTTGGAGCTGATTGCGGGCTATTTCTTTCAGAGCTGTACAGCAGACTCTTTAGATAAGTTTGCTTTCTTGATTTAAATATGTATTTTCAAAAAAAATTTTCTGGTTGTGCATTTCTATTGCTGAAGTCTGCTGTGCACTTGTCTGCAGGTTGTGCCTTTCTGCAGTAGCAACCCCTAAGGAAAATTTTGCCAAGAGATTTTGAGAAAGAGAAAAGATTGGTTGTATTTACAGTGTCTCATCAGAAGAATGAGGATTTGCTTCCTGCAGGAATGGATCCATGGCCCTGGCTGCAGGAGCTCATCCTGCAAAGCCTCCCCTTGCTGGGGTAGGGAGCTGCTGAGGGAATTCCCTGCCGAGGGGCTGGAATTTCTGCTTTGTCCCGAGGCAGCAGAGGCACTGCTGACAGCTGACTTGGCTGTTCTGTTCCTTCAGCAGTTTTTCTGCTTGGCACCTGAATATGGCCCAGCTCTTCATGAGAGGGGGAAGCCAGGCCAGTACCTGGAGACTGTTCAGGCTCCATCTACACCTCACAGCAGCAGCCTCATGTAGCCTTTGTTGAAAAGAGTTTCTTGAATGTTCAAAAATCAACATATTTAGAGTTGCTTTTTAAAGGAGTATTAATCATGCAAGAGCACTTGTATAGCTTTAGGCATGGAAAAAGGTGTGATTTCTCAAATCTGATGAAAGGTTTACATACTTAATTTAATTTTAACTGCTTCTCCTCTATCTCTTCTTCAAATGAATGCAGAAACAAATTACCTCCAGCAGAAGGATACCTTTTTTCATTAGATATTGGGGGTCATAATTTTATAATAGAGCCACATTGCACAAAGTATTTACATTAGTGCTACATTTCATACTGAGAATGTGCTGTCCATGGAAATCCCTACGTGGTGGTTGTAGGCATAGTTATGAGCTGTGTGTTGGTTCTTTGTTTTTCTGTAAGAATATTCTAAACAATAGTTTTGCTCTGGAAGAATGAAAATGGCTTGGAAAAAAGTTGGCTGTTGTCTTTGAACACTGAACTAATTCTCAAAAATGTCTGGCTTATTTCCTAATTAAACCATTTCATGATAGAAGCCACATAAAGTTAAGCAATGAATTCACAGTATTCTCAACAAAGACTGTATTACTTAACATGTGAGAAAATGCCATGAGAGTCAAATCTAAGTGTATAGCCAAATAAATAGTTGGTTAAGTGGTAAAGGGAATTTTGAGCTTTAAGTACTTTCTGAGTTACTAGTGAAATTATAAACAATTTCTTGTTTTGAGAATGACTTTCAGGTAGCTTGGACACATTCAGTAATCTGGTGGCCAGTACTGGTAACTGGTACTTTTGAAACTTTGTTTTCCCAATGTTTTAGACTCCATTTCCAGAATAAGCTCTGCTGTCATTTGCCTTTGACAACAGAATCATTGCAGTGTTGTGAAGTGAATGGTTGCTTTAAAATAAAGTTTACATGTTAATTTGTTTGTACTTGTATTCCTTGCTCAATGATGTCACTGTATAAAATTTTGTAGTGTGTCCTGTATTTTACTCCATTTATGTGAATTGTTGGCTAAAGTTATAAATAATCCCAAAATCCAGTGTAGCTGACCTGGGGATTTAAGAATTAAAATTGAAACCTGGTCCTTATGGTGCTGTTTGTGTGGTATTTTCTGGCTGAGACACTTTCTTGAGTTAAAAAAAAAAAAAGGCCATTAAAATGAAAATTTACTGCTTCATTTGTTTGATTATCTTGAAAGTTAATCCTAATTTAACATGTAAAAAGGTGTACTTGTAGATACTTCAAATTTGTGCAATATCTGTGCATGGGGAATAAAGTATCTGTTCCTCATGGCTTATCACTAGTCTGCTGGATTTAAATTGAGGAGCTGAGAGTGTAATAGGAGCACATGCTGAACTCTTTCAGAGACATAGGGTATTTTGAGGCTCCAGCTAGTTCACCTGGGCAGGGCCATTACTCTGCCTAGGAAAGGAGCAGCAGTGGTGCTAAACCTGAGAATAATAAATTAAATTCTGACCTTTGGTATTTTTATCCCATGTTTGAGCAAAGTCTCTGTTTATGGAGCACATTTTGGGAGTTTGACCCTGCGAGGATGTTCAGGTTCCTTGTCATCTTGCTTTCAAAAATTATGATGCAACATAAAGAAATCAAAATACTGTTTTCCTTGTTGTTGAAAACTGTTGTCAAGCGTGTCAGAGATGACAGAAGTTGTTTGAACTGAAGATGGTAGTACATCAAAGTCTACAAAATACAGAAACATTGCCATCCCATCCTCATTTTACTGTGTTGCTGCATATTAGTGTAACTTGTGGTTTGTTCCAGCACCTAACTATCCCTGCACTTTAGCACCATCAGCCTCTGATGCTGTTAACATCTGGGTAACACTTGCTGTGATATTCTCACTTCTAAGTGTACTGGTCATTCACTAAATATTTATAGAGTCCTTTGGTTTTGATGTTGCAAGATAAAAAGGGTGGGTTTTCTATCATCTTTTGTATTCAAAGGCAAATAATACATTGAAGCTGGTGATTACTTAAAATATTATCACATCAAGAAGTTCCTTTGTACTTGGGTCATTGCTGATGTAACTGTTTCTAGGAGTCTAGCAAACCTTGCAGAGTTCACTGCTAGCTTGTTTAGACTGAGATGTGTTGCAAGTGCAATGATCATCTACCAAAGATGTGAGAATGTGCTCAGGAAGGATTTGTTACAACATGTGCGGTATCCTATCCTTTGAGTTAAATAGAACAAGATGTATTAAACAAGCATGAGCATGAGACCTGGCATATGTCCTTGTTCTTTTTAATTTTTTTTTGCCTTCTTATTAGTGTTGTTTGAAACCAAGTGTGTGGGTGGAGAGAAGGAAGAGAGAGAGGCTCACCTGTGAGATCTCTTGGTATCAATGTACTGAAGTGTGGACAGGGAAAGAGAGGAACATTCAACAGCAGTTTCTGAAGGTGATGGAGAAAAAAGTGATTAATTTGTCAAAGGGACTAAGGCTAAGTATTTGTCAGGATTTAAAAAATGAAAGAGGGAATGAAAGTAGACCTTCCAGGCGGGGTGCCCAAAGGGAGCCATCAGGAATTGCTGCAAGGTCCTCCTCCTGTGGTGCTCCAACTGCTGTTGGAGTCAGCAGTGACGTGGTATCAGAACTTCCCTCACCTCAGTGAGCTGCAGTGGGATGGGAGGAGGTGCATGAGGCTGCAGCCTTGAGTTTGTGTCTAGGGATACAGTGGGTTTTCAGTTTATAATAATTGGGTTTTTTTCAGTAAGTCACCTTCAGCATTGATAATTTGCTTGCATTTCCTGCGCTTAGACCCAGTAACCAGAATCAATAGTTTGTTTTCACTTGAATACACCTCTGTCTAGCAATGGTGAATAATAGTGCAAGGGAAGAAAAAATCCATATGTTTTAGTTCGTGACAGTTTGACTGCTGGAAAAAGACACCAAAGGGAAATTCAGAGTGAAATGTCTCAACACTCTGGGGACGTGAGAGTGACTGATGAGCTTGCTTTTACTGCTTTACTCCATCCACATCCTGCTAATAGAGGACATGGCAGCAGGAAGTCTTTGGGAATGCAAAAGCTAACCCCCTCCCTTCACTCCCTTTATTTTTAGATTTTGTTTTCGCTGTGGTAAAATCTTAGGAACCTGGGTGAGCAGTGCCCAGGGTTAGATAGGAATGTGACTCAGTGGTGCCTGGTGTGCAGTCACTGAGGGCAAGAGCAGGAACTGTTTCTCTCACCCTGCAGATGGATGCTGGGGATATAATTCCAGTGTGTGTAGTTCTGACATCATGTTTTCTTCTGCACATGGATGAAGACAGTGAATTGATGCAGAACTGTTTTTCTTTTAACTATTGGAAGACGTGGAAAACCCATTGGCTAAACCTAGCATCTAAATTTAGACATCTGAATTAGCAATGCAGGAAGCAGTAGTGTAGCAAACAGCTCAGTTCCTCTGGAGCACTGCTGGCTGGCAGGATAGAAAATCTGGGCACTTAACAGATGCAGGCATCTCTTTACATCTCCTGGGAAAAATGTGTGTGGGATGCTTCCTCTGGATAATCCTTAAGCCAAGGCTAAACTGGCAGTTTAACTTTCGTCAGAATTCCCAGTGAATGGGTTTTCACAAGGGATTTTTTTACTTGTAGTTTTTTTTTTTTTTTTTTTTGGTCTGAATATTTGCTTACAGTGGGGTTTGCTTCCACAGCTGTTCTGCATTTGGTTTCTGTAGTGGTAAGGAATGTGGTGTGCTGCAATCAAAGCTGAGTCTAACAGTCTATTGTAGAAATAGGATTGTAAGGAAAAATTCAAGCAGTTACTTTATTACAGCAGAGATATGTGGGTTGATGGTCTTGGTAGAATTCAGTTCAGTCTCATGGTACAAGAAGAAATTTCATTACATGTAATAATTAGCTTTTGAAATAAAAAGGATTATCTTTCATTTTAATCACCCTGCCTTAATAGCAGGGAAGAAAAGCCATTTTATTAGAGTGCCAACTCTGTTCTCTGTGTTTTCTAAAATGACATTTTAATTGAATTTTATATTTATGGGACTGATACTTAAAACTTGTCATTCTTGTGGATTCTTACCTGTTCCCCCTGTATATTAACCAGCTGTATTTTTAAAGACTGTATGCTTCTGTCCTGCTCTCTTGCCAAAAAAATTTCCACAAACAGTTCCTTGTGAAGAGAATTATTACTTACATTGGTCATTTTTAACATGGAACTCTTTAATACTCAGCCACATTTCTCTTGTTAACACAAAGCATTGTATATATATGCTTCATATCCAGTATGTGAATAGCTTGTAAGTAAATTACAAAAGTAGGCTTAAATTCATTAGTACTTAGCAAAACTAATGGATTGTGATCAGTGTAATGGCTGATGATAGATTGTGCTGTGCCAGCAGGGAACTGGCTCCCAGAAGAAGTTACACCAGCTCAGGAATGACTAGAGACTGGCTGGTGAACATGTTCTTCTCCAGATGCTTTTTTAATTCCTTCAATTAACTTGATTAAGCAGCTTAGCTTAAGTAAGCAGAATTTGTGACTTGGAAGTTCTCCCATGTAGTATTTTCCTGCTGCCTTAGGAATTAATTCCTTTAGTGCTGTGTCTGTGTAAGGTAGGCAGCTGTGGTCGCTGCTGTCTCACAGACACAGGATGGTGTGTGCTTAGTATGAGGGGCACACACAGGGGTGGTGTTTCCCCTCTCTGCACTTGGTTCTTGGCAGAAGTCATAAATCACAGTGCTTTCTGCACAGTGCAATTGAATGGAGCCTGACTACCTTATTTTTTTATTGGTGCTGGAAGTTCCCTCCTGCTTAGATCACTCTGAATCCTCCATCAGGAGAGAGTGGAACAGTCTCTTCTCTGTGCCCTGTGGTTCCCAAGCAAGGGAATTGTATTTCCTAATTGTACCACCAGTGTCCCTCCTAGGTAACCCAGTGCATTCTCTTTTCTTCCCAATGATTTATCTTCACAGCATGTGTCATTAGGGAATAGGGAAAAGGCTGTTAAACAGGGAGTCAGATGGTAGCAGAGAGTTCTTGTCCATCTGTCTGCTTTCCTTGCAGACATCCCCTCCCTTTCCAGCAAGGATGGTGGTTATGATACAGTATCCTACATTTTTCAGAGCACAGAAAAGTGGCGTCAGCTGGAACCAATTTCTATCCTACAGATCCTCGTGGTACTGGGGGAACCCACCCACCCACCACTAACTACTGCAGCACCAGCAGTACTGACTGCTCAGTATTGTGGCAGCCTGGAGCTCTGCGAGGCTCAGCTCTTGTGTTTACAGCTACTGGCTCAACAAATTATTTTCCAAATTGTAAATCATTCCTTCTGGTCCCGGCCTGCAGTTTTTTTGTATAAATATAAGTTATTTCTGCAGTATCAGAAGTTGCAGCGTCTTACACAGATTGTCACTAAATCCATGCAGTAATTTCAGAAATTTAGATCTGTGTTTACAGGTGGGTTTTTTTTTTTTTCCTTAGGAGAATTTTAGAGAGGAGCTTGACACTACATAGACTTTTTCAGCTCCCCTTGATTATGCTGTGTTAATAAGATGATAATGTACTCTGATAATTGCTCATGAGTCTGCTACCTAATGAAAGGTGAGGGTTGAGTGTGCTTCCATATGCTCATCTTTCTTGCAGTGCTAGGTGGGGAGGTGAATATCTGAAAAGGATGCTAAAAAATGGGTAAAATTTTAAGCCAAATGTGGCTTTCCAGTATTAAGGAAACTGACAATGGGATATAGAGGAAAAGGGAAGGGGAAGGGTTGAAAAGGAGAGGGAAACTAGAAAGACTGGGATTGTACAAAAAGCTGTTAGCCATAGATGTGATGAAGATTATATGTGGGGCAATAGAAAATACTTTTGTTTTCCATTTCTTCCTTCACTGTGGAGAAAGTCTTCTGTTCATGAGAGTGATTCTTCAGGTGGTTAGAAGTGTTAATAGACTTCTGAGTTTTAAAGCTCCATTAAACTTTCATACTGTGTAAATTATTTTCTTCAAACTTGCCTCTATTTTTGATCTCTTGACTGTGAATTGTGACAGGAGTTCATGCTACATATGAAAATGCACAACTCCTCTGGATCCCATGATTCTTGTAGCAATTTCTGTGTCCACACAGCACTTCAGGGAACAGTTTATCTGTTCAAAGAATGGCTGGAATTTAAACCCCCTCAGATTTCCAGTATCCTTAGATATTTTTTTCCTTAACCTCTTGGCCAAAAAACTTGCTTTCCTCCTCTGAAACTATTTGTAGTGTTTGTGCAGTATCCCACATGGTTTTATATTCAACAGTGGTGTGGTTTGTACACGTCTTGCAAGTCTTTTGCAGCAGTAAATGATTGTTTGAGAAATGCAAGCTTGCATTTAGGCTCAAGTGAACATCTTGGTTAGTTCAAATGATTCTGGAAGGATCTTTGTATAAATCTACTTCATTTTATGCTACTTGTGCTAATCTTGAGGATGTGGTAAACAAAAACAAGTTTAGCTCTGATAAAGTAGACATAAAGAATAATTTTATCAGTATTTGTTCAGGAATGCAGGCAGTACTCTGAGTGTGCTACAGTTTTTATAACTCAGTGGGAAGATGACTTATTTTCCTGGAGGTAGTCCTTTACTTTTAAAGATATTTCTAAATATTACTTTTATTCTTTATCATGCTGGAAATCAACATGATCTGTATATCCCAATACAATCTAGGGTTTTGTTTTTCCAGAATTAAAAACTCAGAGCACTTTGCTTTCAGTGTATTCCACCTGTTGCTGAAGCTTAACTTGTAATTACTGATGTGCTTTCTCTTTGCCTAAAGTACTGCTGATCCAAATTTAGACTGAACACATTTTTCTCCAGGGCAGAGCAGGTCCCTTCCTGAGTTATTGGAGAATCAGAGTCTGGCAGATTTAGATCACGTCTGGAAGATTTTCTGCAATCATATCAAATATGGAGGGGTTGTACAGAGATTAATTGGAATATGCTATATTTTTATTTTTAATATAGCTTTTGCAAGGCTTCCAACACACAATGTTACTTATTTTATTTCAGCAGCTGTACACCTAAAGTACTAGTATATTTTTATTCACATCACAACTTACATTCTGGTGCAGTATCCTTCCAAATAACTTTTCAATGTTTTTTTTCTCCCTTTTCATCCAACACATTAAAGAAGAAAATCTAGTTAGTAATTAATTGTTACAAATAAAATACTGCTCAAATGAAAATTCCCTTCAGAAAACCGCTTAGTAGAGGAAACTAGAGTTTTTGAGAGTTATTTTGAGAAATACAGGCCTTGTGTTTGAGCTTATAGATCACAGTTTGTGTTGAGAGTTGCCCTGTAAGCAGGCACAAAGCTGATTTATTTTTATCCATACCTCTATTAGGAAGTATAGTGTGGGCTTTTTAAAGTTCTTTCCTGTGGTCAGAAATACTTGGAATTGTTGGCACTTGCAGCATGAATTTCTTTGAGAGTGTACATTGTGAGGTCAGTAATAGAGAGATGTAAATGCTACTCCAAGTAGCAACTTCTTCTACCTTGGCTTTTCTTAGTTGGAGGCCCTCTCTGATTTTAACACTGCCAAGTCTGATATGGTTTTTCTCCATAGAACAGTATTGATTTGAAAAGGCAGCCTTTCTGCTTAATCTGGCTCTAGGACAATGAAAGAGCCAGAAAGAAAATCACATTCCACACAGCCAGCAGGGCTTCACTGAGGGCAAATTTAGTGGCCTTCTATGGTGAGATTATGGCATTGGTGGATCAGGGAAAAGCAATGGATATAATCTACCTGGATTTATGCAAAGCATCTAACACTGTCCCACAGGACATCTTTGTTTCTAAACTGGAGAGACATGGATTTGATGAAAGAATCACTTGGGGGATAAGGAGCTGGCCAGAACAGGGGGCCCAGAGATTTTTATGGATGCCCCATCCCAGGAAGTGTTCAAGGCCAGGTTGGATGGGGCTTTGAACAACCTGGTCTAAGGACAGGTGTCCCTAACCATGGCAGAGAGGTTGGAACTAAAAATCACAGAATATCCTCAGTTGGGGGGGACCCAACAGGATCATTAAGCCAACTCCTGGCCCTGCACAGGACACTCCAAGAGTCATACCATGTGTCTGAGAGCATTGACCGAACACTTCTTGAACAGGCTTGGTGCTGTCACCTTCCCTGAGGAGCCTGTTCAGTGCCCAAACACCCTCTGGGTGAAAAAGGTTTTCCTGATATCCAAACTGAACCTCCCCTTACTCAGCTTTGTGCTATTAACCCAAGTCCTAATGATCTTTAAAGTCCCTTCCAAACCAAACCATTCTGTGATTCACCACTGAGACCCATTCTGGGTTCTCACCAAGGTGTCCTTTGTGTCTGCAGGAGTCAGATTTTTGACATGGGGACATAACTGTCTGTGAATCTTTAACTCCTTAAAGCCCTGTGCCTTTTCCCTGCCTCTCCTGCATTGCCAAGTGCCCTGTTTCCTAAAAATAAATAAAAGCAGACACAAAAATATTACTTGGTAAAATGAAAAAGCTTTTATAAGCATGAGGAAAATCAATTTTGTTGCTTAGAGCTTAGGCAGTTTGTTTCTATGATATTACTTTATCCTTTATCTCCACTTGTCTGTGCAATTGTTCTCTGCTGACAGATGGGCTTTAGTAGTGGCTGGTGTTTGAAACAGATGAAATTCATTGCGGTTGCTTAAATAATGTTGGGGTTTTGCAAAAACATTTATTTGTTCAACAGGAAGTTGTTTTGTTGTTTTGTCTTTTTGTCAGCACTCCAAAGAAACTTGATTCGTTGCCTCACCTGGGAAATACAGATTATGTGCAATCCGATTTTGTCATGATGTTTCCTTAACATATGTGAAGTGTATTTACTTAATTTCTGTTGTTTAGAAGAAGGAACTAAGGGACTGATGAAGCATTGCTTCCTGGTTTTGTGTCTTGTGGCTGACTTGACATGAAATCTTCAGGACACTTTGCCTGCAGTTACAGCTTTGATGTGAGCTCCTTCTCATCTGGGTTTCTTGGCAAGATGTGGCCTGGCAGCCCAGCCTGGTGTTCCATGTGCTCACTTCCAGGATGTCTGTCCTGTCCTGCAGGAACAGTTATTCCTGAGCCTGCTGCTGCCCTGTCAGAGTTGGCTGAGAGAGGCTATTGACTGAAGTAGCTGAGGGGGAAGGACTGGGAGGGATGCAGATGGTGTGATTGTGTAAGTCTATTTTCCTATTAAACGAAAGAATATGCTTTTGTTCAGCATCAAACTTGTTCTCATGCATTCATCTCCTGCATGTTTGTGCAAGAACAATGGCTGGGTTCCCTCCAGCCTTGCCCTCCCGCTCTCACTCTGCAGCCCTGACTGGGGGAATGGGCCTGACCCCATCTGCAATTGTGTCCACCCGTGGTTTGTCCAAGACAGCCTTTTTGGGGCATCTCTTCTACATCAGTCTGTGCAGTTTACAAGGGGAAGAATATCTTCAGCTCTTGTCTGCTGTGTTTGGCCAGAGGCATGGTCTCTTTGTGTCACTGGACTTCTGCAGCACTGCTGGAAGTATGAATGATATCCAGGTGACATCAGGAACTGCTTCTGATGGGCTACTTCAGCTGAGCACATCTCACAGGTGCTGTCTGTAACTGCTTCAGTCCAAATGGGAATTACATAAAGTAAGACTTGGATGCAAAAGAAGATGACAGAAGTATCTTGGCCATTCCAGAAGCATTGCAACTTTTAAGCTGGTGGTGAATGTCTTTTTATAAAAGATACTGAGACACAGCCCTAGAATTATCCACTGCAAAGTGTACAGACAGGCACTGTGAGAGTGAAGCCATTTCTTGTGGAGTCTGGCAAATCTGCAGTAGACTTGTGATGTTGACCCCCACAGAACTGCTACTAGTGAGTGTTCCTCCTTAGCCCCATCCTTACCATGGTACTGGTAAAAACCAGCTGCAGGCCAAGGTTCCCTTATGATTTACAAAGCCTTGCCAAGCTTGGAAAACATTGACACAAGACTGAAGCTTGAGCTGAAGGGCCACATTTTCACTGCAGTGTGATGTTACAGTTTCTGCAGTTGCAGTAAGGTTCTGGTGAACCATTCTGTCAAGGCAGAGGAGCTCTCATCTGTCTGCCTGTCACTTCCTACCATCTGCAGGCCTTCCCTCAGTCTGCTCAGGGATCATCTCTGGCACGTTCCCTGGGATTTGCAACTGGCTAGACTGAGGAATGATGCTTTCCAGGAGTATTTCTCTCGTTTATGGCTTTTTAACTTATTTCATTTTAAAGGCCAACTGGCTCCACTGTGCATTACAGCAAAAGGAACTGCAGTAAAAGAAAGGCAGTGGAAATGTATTCAGCCACATTTTGAGGCTGTCACTTAATGGATGTTCTGATTTTGAAACTGAAGCTGTATGGCTATTGATCCTCTACAAAGCTGTAGAGGTAATATGTAAAATGAATTGTCTAAAAAGAAAAGGGTTAGGCTGATGAAATGTTGTAATGACCGGTGAGAAATTGCAATATCAAAATTTAATTATTCCTTGGGTTTTAAATCTCGTGTGTGTGACAACTATTGGTATTACTTACTTGGTGAAGCATGTTGAGTAGAAATATAAAATGGCAAAGGATCCTGTAAAATGTAAAGTGGAGCTGAAAGCGTAGTTTTCAATTTAGTGTAAAGCATTTTTCGTGTGTTAATATGCTCTTTTGATACAACCCTGACACTTGAATATTAAAAATGGTCACATCAGCTGTTTGGGAAAAACAGGAAGGTATTTGCAGTGACAGAAGGGTGGAAGATGAATGATTTTCAAGAGAGAGGAAGATGTAGGCAGAAGCTCATGCCTGTGCTGAATTCAGACATGAAGTTTAGCTGTGCCCCTTAGGGCAGCTTGAAGTGACTGTGGAAATTTGCTCCATGGTTTGGACTGCTGCCTACAGGAATGGTTCTGCCTTTGAGATTTGAATTTTTTTTCTCTCTCTTTCCTTTTGCCAGAGCAAGTATTTACATAACTGTCTGGTATTCTAGATCAGAGAGCTTATTCACCTGAAAGTAACCTGGCAAAATAAAACACTACATTTTACGCACTTTAGTTTTCTGAGGCAGTCCCATTTCAAGGCCATTTGAATGCAGGTGGCTGAAGACAAAAGGGAGGAATGACTAGGAAGGGGTGGTAGAAAGGATGTAGCAGCTTGAACATCTGTACCCTTATGGTATTTGTGGTATCGCATGGGTATTCCTGTTATATACCCTGGAAAGAAAAGTGCTGTTTCCTTTCAGGAACTTAAGAACTGAAATAGCTCTAGTTTTAAAAGTACTTGCATAGTAAAAAAAGTAGTTTTTGTTGCATTGTGTTACTATATTTGTTTTTCAAATTGTATTGCTATATTCTGAGAAGTGATTACACAGAAAAACTGTTTACAGACTTGAAGTATTTTCAGTTCATGTTTCTTCAGAATAGAAATGTCTTCATCTAAAACCAACTTTCAGCATGAAAAGGGAGAATTACAGAAACACATGCAGAGAGAGGAAGGCATAAAACCAACCCAAAACCTCAAGTCAGCTCTGTTCCAAAATACAGTAGATGGAAGTATTTAAAAATATACATTCCACTGTATTCATTGCTATTCAGGATTCTTTCTGCATTCTTCATCATATGACTAAACTGCTTCTAAGTCAGATGGTACAGATGGTATGGTATTTCAGATTATTCTAATTCCAAGCAGCTAAATGCACAGTCCTTTTTAATAACAAGCTTATCCCGATTTTTGAAACAATGACATTTTTGTAACATTACAAAGCAAGTTACTCTTTACGGAGGAATGTCCTTGGGATTTTCAGGATTTGCATTCCTTTCAGGAATCGAATAAGTCATGATTTACTGCTGCATTGTTCATCCCACATATTAAATGTCACTTGCTAAGTGTGCATGCAGCATCAAATTTTCTCTGTAGCACAGGATAGCTTGGAATAGCCCAGCATTTTTGTCTGGTTGCATTGTTATTGCATATTCCCAGTTTGACCAAGGAAGCCAGCACTGTTGATTTATTGCCCATTCTGAACAATGTTGGATACCAGGATCTATAGTTGAATCCAGGCTACCCAGTCTCTTTAAGTGCCAGAAATGTGCTTAATTCATTGTCACCCTCAAACAGTGTTGTCATGGTTATGTAGCTGTTTGCACACTGCGAGCAAAGCTGATAGACACCGGGCCTTGTGCCTTCACATTGTCTGGCTGGGGGTAAAAGTCCTTGTCCTTGAACATATATAAACCCCTTTCATTGATCTGCCCAGCATAGCACATCGTGTGTTTTCTTCTTTCTGTTCCTTCTGTAGGGACTTTGGGATTGGTGTTACATTCAGAGTGTTCATACACTGTGTCTGTTCTGTTCAGGCATCTGGGGAAGGAGCAGTTCTGGTGCCCACAGAGGAGTGGCCTTGGTTCAGTGCTGCCTCTTTTGGCATTCAGGAGTTCTTGCTGGCCGGTGACAAAGCCCACGTTGGCAGGGGAGGTGGCACTGAGGTCTGGCTGCAGGAGGAAAAAAATGAATGAGGGCCAATGGCAGAGTGAGAAGTGCTCTGTAGACATTGGCAATGCTGTTGGATAGAGGCATCTCCTTACCTGCTTTTTCTGATGGGCACTTTGACTAGTCAGTGTCATTAGCAGGGACTCACCTGCTGCTCACTCTTTGGGTAAGTGTTATTTTAGGAGGATTAACCTGAGTCCTAGTGTGGTCCTAATGTAGTTTTGAATTGTATTTCTGTCCTGTCATTTCTTATGCATTTTTGTCAAGCTTCCTGCATGTCTAGTTTGTGATCCAGAGGGAAACAGAACTATGAATGCTGAAAGCTGACTTTGCTGAAAGCATGTTTCGTTTATCAGTTATGTTCTACTGATGCCAGCATACCAAGCTTAAGAAATGCACCCTATTTAATTACAGCAAAGTGATGTCCCATCAAGGCTTTATGCAGTAAGTGTAATTTGTGGTTTTATTGTGAATGATTTCCCTAAATATTTTAGCAGTCTGAATGAAGATACTGCTAAGTGACATTGATAGGCTTTTCCTGTTTGGAGTTGTATTGTTCCTGTACAGTGCATTTACTCTAATCATTGTAGCCTGACAAAGCTCAGCATGAGTGGAAAACTGTGGGACAGAAATTATTTAGGCTGCAAAAAACAGCAGTCTTCTCACACTGGGATAAGTGGTGAATTTAGTGTTAGTCACTAAACCAGTGTAATGGAGAGGTCATATATTAAGGCAGTTTGAAATAGTTTGTTTTTTAACTCCTGTAGTGGTTTGAAATTATGGGAAGAGCAGAGATTTGGGAAAACCTTCAAAGCAAAGCTATACAGTGAAAATTTATGTTCTTTCTATTTCTGAATATTTATGTATCTGGTGAGAAGATTTAGGCAAGGAAATCTAAGTTTCTCTACTTAGGTGTAAGATTGCAAAAAGAGCAGTTGAATGACACTGTGCTTTGACAAGTTTCTGACTCAGGCGATGGTAAGAAGGTTTTACAACCAAATATTTCTGTAAGTGGGTTGAACGCTAGTAAGTCTGACATGAATAATCTGTTGTCCCTAACCCACAGCTTTTGGTAATGCTGTGTAGTGTATTGATCCCATGCTGCAGACAGGAAGCAGGTCTGGGGTACCTTTGCCAGATGAATTGTTTGTCATTCCCCTTGCCTCCATGGGAGTGTGCATGGCTTTCCCCCAGCTGCTGGTGTGAGGAGAAGCTGCCTGCAGATCTCCATGGTAGTGGGGCAAGAGCGACTTTCCTGAGCACCACTTGTGTGCTGCAGGTGTGTGACCTGTGGAAGTAGGGAGGATTTTGTTGGTGAAGACAGGCTGAGCCTTGGTGAGCTGGGTCCCTCCAGCAGCAGCTGCTGATAGCGGAGGGCACAGCGGTGCTTCCCTGCTGTGCTGTGCCTCAGCTGGGTCTCTGCCATCTGCTTGGTGAAAAAGGACAGGACACAGGCAAGGCCATGGATGATCTGGCTTTTGAGACACGTGGCTCCTGCAAGCACCCAAGGGGACTGTTGTGAGCTGCCAGGAGGACTTTATGGATGAGTTGCTCCCCGTGGAGCTCTCATTGCTGCTGCCTGGGTTGGGAGGCAAGACTGCTTCTCACATAAAGTCTTCATGTCAGCTACTACTCAGCTCCAGCAACCAGAGCTGCCTAACTAAGATTTTTCCACTGTTGTTCCATATTATGTCCGTGCAAAGCTATTTGGCAAAATATTTAATTATCTAATTAATTTTTGTGGTAACATTCATGTGTGAGGAAAGACTTAATATTGTAAGATACAGTTTCAAATTAAAGTACTTACTGAGGGCATCCCAGAGTGCAGGCACAGTTGTGTATATATCAAGGTACTCATAATGATGCATTTTACTCCTCTGAATTACTGTTCTATCTATTAGCAGCCTATTTATGTTACAGTTTGGGGCACATGAGGAAGAATGTCTGTGGCTTGCCAAGTGAGTCAATTCAGTGTTTATAATTTCTTGGTGATTTGCCAGGCAAACATCTGTGCCAAGTTTAGTTTCTCATGTGATCAGGAAGTGATACAGCAGGATGCACTGAGGACTTCCCCGGCTGTCTCCCCTCAGCACCCTGACAGGAATGTAGCAATTGTCTTGTGCTTTAAAGTAGAAATTTTCAAAGGCATGTAGAGCTAAATCTCAAATAGATGTCACTGACGTTCCCTTTGAAAGTCTGACGTTCTCCCTTTTCATTTCCTTTCAAGCTCAAATAATCACTTTATAAAAGGCATTACCCAATCCCTGAGCATGTATCCTCCTATGAAAGTTTGCTTACAACATTTACTCCTGTTGCTTCCCTGTGTGTTTATTAGTGTCACTATTTAATTTCTCCTGGGATTATAGGTGTGGAATGAAGTACTGAACTTGCTTTGCTGGGCCAGATTGGCATCATAGCTTTGAAACAACCCATGAGTGCTTGTGCACTATTGGAAATGGGAAGCATCAGCTTAAATGTAATTGCTGTTTAAAGTTTTGGATTCCTCTTACATGGTTTGGAAAGGAATAAGGGGGATCATTCAAGTTGACCTCACGTGGAGAGCTCCTGTGAATTGTGAGTCTTCATGCAAATGTGATATGAGGGGCTTTGATACTTACATATATTGTTTAATTTTCAGACATTAAAAGTAGCTGCAATGAGCTGGTTCTTTTACACTGATGTGTGTGCATATGCTCTTGTGGGAACTAGCCACCAGAAAATATTTTCCTGTAATAACTTAACTGTGATGTTGTTTTGAAAAATCGCCTTTGTACTTCTTTTTTTCTGTTTTTTTAAAGAAGACTAGATGTGGTTTAATGTCTGTATTTCATACATGCAGAAAATACTTTACGTGTTATTTGCCATTGGAAATAATGAGAGGACTTCATTAACTTCTCAAACTTGGTTGAATGGTAAATTTTATAGGTTTTTTTTTTCTTAAAATTCTTTTTATTCCCTTTTTTTGTGCATACATGTTTCTTAGCTTCTTTCAGAAATTATCTTTGGAATGGGACTGTGTGTTTGGAGTAGAAGTTCTTTAAATGGAAGTACACAGGCTTGACTTACCAAGTGAAATATTGCAGGATGGTTTTTTGCAAGAATATTTCTGCCCATCTGCTGTTTGGTGTTTTATGACAAGCAACTGTCACTTGGGCTCTTCATCCTCTTGAGAGTGTGGAGATTTTTTGCTTCTTGAAGCATGTCATCACTCTGTCAATAAATAAACAGAGTGAGTCTACTCTGCTATATTTGAGCATTCCTGGATTTGGCACTGATTTTGCTAGAGGACAGAAGTATGTCTGCTGCTGCAGAAACTCTGTTTGATCCCATGTCAATCATGTATTTGAGTTCATAGGACTTTGTCTTCATTTCTACTCCTCTAGTACTTTTAGAGGTTCTTGATTTATCTCTAAATTCCACCTGATCTCTGAAATGTGAACAAATCTAACTTATCCAGGCTGCAGAGGAGCTTTTCCTGGTGCTTTTTTCTGTGTTCATCTGTGGAAACAGAGAAATAAGACATTTCAAAATCATGTATTCCCCATAATGTGTCTTACTGTGTTCTGGGTCAGGTGAATACTGACATACAGGAACTGTGGATTAGCCTGCTGTCCATTAGCATTAGGAGCATCCCCTGTTGCAGTAGCTGCCTGTTAGAAATGTCTGCCAAAGAACTGAAACAGCCATTCTTCATTTGTCCTTCCATGGCTCCTTTTCCTACTGCCTTCCTTTTTTTTTTTATTTTAGCTCCTTTTTATTAAAAAAGCCAAAAAGAACCAATAACAAAAAAACCTCAAATTCTTGATGAATTTTTGATGTTTTTCTCCTTTTATTTAATGTCAGGGTAAATTAAAAAGAAACATTTAAATTTTGCTGCCATTTGCTGCTGGCTGCATTTGTTTTAATAAGGGCAGAGAAGCTGAAGTCTCTGTCACCAGGGTCCAGGACAGAGCATGTCTGGAAATAAAAGATTCTGACCTAGTGTGTGAGACTGAACCAAAAGCACAAGTGAAAGTGAAGCTACCACAGCACATCAAGTTTGTCAGTGTTGTTGGGGAACAGCATCTGCCTGCTTTGGGCCTGCTGTGAACTTGGCCAGACAAAATAGGTGGAAGGGCAGAAGGTGAGGAATGTCTGCATCCTATCATGAATTGGAGGAAATGACTGTCTGCGCACTGTGCGCTGGTGGGCTCCGCATCCTGCTGGCAGCCTGGCTAGCACTGCAGGACACTGCACGAGGAGGAGTGAGTTTAGCTCTGGTGTTTAAAATAGCTCCTAGGGATGAGAAGAAGCGCTTCAAAAGTATGCTGTGGGTTTCCTATTGGCTTTCTTAAACTAACTGGAAACTTTCTGCTTTCTTTCAGGAGCATTTTTTTACTCTGAAAACATTGCTGCTAAAAAACTCCAAACAGAAGGAGTAAATCCACTCAGCTTGTCAGGTCGCTGGCTCAGTGTAACGGTGCTTTCATGAGGTGACGTTGGGCCAAAGTCAACTTTTCTTTCTCCTTTGTAAACCTGCAGCCAAGCAATGGGCCAGAAAATCTCAGGGAGCATAAAGTCTGTGGATGTGAGGGAGCCCCCTTATAGACCCGTGAAACGAGAGCTGAGAGGCCCAGATTTCTGCAAGCCTGCGCGCCTGGACATGCTATTGGATATGCCCCCTGCCAAGCTGGAGGTCCAGTACAAACACGCTTGGAATAACGAAGATCGCTCATTAAATATATTTGTAAAGGAGGACGATAAACTGACTTTTCACAGGCACCCGGTGGCCCAGAGCACAGATTGCATCCGGGGCAAGGTGGGCTACACGCGGGGCCTGCACGTGTGGCAGATCCACTGGCCTACGAGGCAGCGGGGGACTCACGCCGTGGTGGGCGTCTCCACGGCCGAGGCGCCGCTGCACTCGGTGGGATACACATCCTTGGTTGGTAGCAACAATGAATCCTGGGGCTGGGATCTGGGGCGCAACAAACTCTACCACAACTGTAAAAACCAGCCCGGGGTCACGTACCCCGTCTTTTTGGAGCCAGATGAGTCTTTTGTACTCCCAGACTCCTTACTGGTGGTTTTGGATATGGATGAAGGGACGCTTAGCTTCATGGTCGATGGACAGTATCTTGGAGTGGCCTTCAGAGGACTAAAAGGGAAAAAACTCTACCCCATAGTCAGTGCAGTTTGGGGGCACTGTGAAATTACAATGAGATACATCAATGGACTTGACCGTAAGTGTTACCACATTTTTTTGTTCCCCTCTTGATTTTTCTCATATATGGGTTTCTCTTTCTCCTTCTGCTGTGGACGGTATGCTGGGGGGAGCAGACTGTTCAGCTGTGAGGAGACTGCACCCCATATGTACTGCCCACAGTGAATGTATCTCTGTGTCTTGTAACGATGCTATGGATTGTGTCAAAATACCCTCCTTTTTGACAGGCAGAGTGGAAAGAATTCTATGTCCAAAGAAACTGAACAGGCTGAGAAGAAGATATTGAGAAACTTCCTGGGTATATTTAACAGTAAAACTCTTGTTTACTGGAGGATATGTTTTAAATCTGTGGTTTCCAAATAGGATTTGTGGATCCTGTAAAAATTTCCTGTAGTAGTGGAAACTCTTGCTTGGTGTGCATAAACATACTTGAAGGCTGGCCAGACAACTTTCTTTCTGTAGTTGCCTTCTCAGGACCCTCAGAAGCAGCTGTGAATCCCCAAGAATCTGGAAACTCGGGTCAAATACTGCTTTCAGCAGTTTTTCTGAAAGAGGGCTGTGTTCTGTAGTTCATTTCAGAAGGTAGTCTCTCTGGATATTGTCCAGAAATCCAGGTTTTTGGGTAAGCATGAGCTATTTCTGATCTAACAGGGTAATATCTAATGAAATTGTTAGATAACCAGGAGAAGCATGTTGCTGCTGTGACCCCCAAGCAGTGGCTCAGCAGAAGGTGAGTGGCAGAAGTAGTGGGTCCTGTCCAGTTCTCCATGCACAGGAATGTGTGGGCTCAGCCAGGTCTGTGCCCAGTTCACACACAGGAGCATGTACTGCCTCAGAACTCCCTGAACTCAGCCAGCTTGCAGGCAGGGTGAGCAGGCTACTGGCACATAAAAACACAAGTCAAAGTTTCTCTTTGGATGATCTTTAGTCCATCTATTCCTTCACTGTAGCTAAATTCAAAGAATATATACTTGGAATAATACTCCTGTTTCCTTTGGGGATGTCACTAGAGATGTTAAAAGCAGGGATCTGTTGCATGGCAGGGCTCAGCAGCTGCTGACAGAGCCCAGGGAGCCTTGGCTGGTGAGGGCCAGATCCTGCAAGAAGGGATGCTACTCACTGTCAGCTTCTCAGCTGCTGGAAGCTGGGGAATAAAAGAATGGACAAGATAGCAAGTGGAACTTGATTTTTGTTTAAAACTGTATTATTTGAGGTGTAGTAGAAGCTACAAATAAATATATAGGAAAAAAACAGATGACTGGGCAACATTTTCATGTTATTTTGGGCTCTTTGAATGGAACTTGGTCTTTCAAGAAGGCAGTAAGAGCAAGTGTTCAACACCTGCTTTTTAATTAGTAATTTCTAAAAGAATTTACTATCCTCTTCCATTAGGATGTAGTGGTCTAAAATTTTTCTGTCAAAAATTAATTCTCTGCTCATTAACCTTATATCTGACATACCAAGTAGAAACAAAATTAAATAGTTTGACCCTGCTTAAGATTACCTTTTCTAAACATCTGTAATAAGCTCTGGGGGGAAGACTTTTTATCCATAGAAGCCCTGCAGGTTTTACAGCTGGATGCTAAATGGCAGCTTCCCAAGTGCTTTCATACAGGGGAATATCCAAGGATCTTAAATATTTTGCAATTACTCAGTCATTGCAGAATGATGTGCTGACAGTCTTTTTCTTGGGTTGTGGGGGAGAGAGACTTTTGCAAACTGGGTATTTGTTTGTGAAAGCAGTTTTTATAATACTGTGAATATCTGCCAAACTAAGCAAAGTACAGCTCAGCTTGGTCCATCATGTCCACACAAGGAATTGTTCTGCATTCCTTTTGTAGCTTTCACAGGGCTGCTCAAGGGAGCTCTAGGAAGATGAAAACACAGGAGGAGGATGTGAATGAGTTTGGTAGAAATTATAAAATAAAAGGGATTAAGTGGAGAAGGATAGCTGTGGTCTGTGAGATGGCAGAGAGAAAAATTCCCATCTGGTTTCTCGTGGGATAATTTTGCTGGAATAGGCAGGGCAGCCTCCTAAACTATTCCTGAGAAAGTCAAAGTCTCTATTATTTTTAAACACATGAACCCATAGATAAAAGTTAACTTGTGAACCAAACCTTTATGTAGGCCTGAGTGTTAATCTGATCATGTGAAGAGGAAGTTTAAAGCCACTTTGCTGTGGGGCTGTTTGACATCCTGGAATAACATCATTTGTTATCACATATTCACTGATCCATTACTGTCCTGAAACAAAAACAGCATTCAAGAAACCAAATGAGCTTGTTTAGCTGGTGCTCCAGAGCAAACACTGTCTTTTTTCCTCTAAGGGTGTTTCTACCCAGGCAGCCCTTGTGCAACAGTGCAAGTTTGGCTGTGGCCCTCTCCATGTTTGCTCTCATTGCACTTTTGGTTGCAGGTTTTTATAATTGCTTGTTCTTGTGAAAATCAGAGCAGGTATTGAAAGAACAGTTGTGTTCACAAATTTAAATACATTTGAAACATATATGTATGTGGAGAGTTGTTACTGTTTGATTCCTGTCTAACATTACCAGTTAGCTCTTCTTTTTCCCCTTCTTTTTCCTCCCCTAATCTTTTTTCCCCCTCTTCCCTGGAAATATTTCCTACTCCTGAGTGCAGCTTTTGATAGATCTGGCCATAGTAACTTAGCTGGTTTTGAAGCTGCTGTCAAACAGTGCCTGGTAACTTTCTATTCAGTGACTGATTGCTGCCGTTCAGAATGCAAACCACAGCTTGGGATGGTTGTTTGTGTGGAGTCCTGCAGGGCAAACGGAGACCTCCACGGCAGGGATTTCGAATGTTTTCAATACTTGCTGCTTAAATTGAAGACCTCTGAATACTTTAAAGGCCCCTGTATTTCAGTTGCTTGGCAAAGAGTGAAAGGCTGGCAGGAATGGAAGAGTGAAAGGCTCAGATGATGGCTTTCATGCAGCTGCAATGAACTTAAGCATACGTCACAGATGCTGAAGAGTTCCAGTGTGTTAATTACTGCAGAGATGGCAGATTCACAGGAGGATAAGGCTGCAGGTCAAAGATCAAGGACCTGTGTGCCCTCTGGACTCTAGATATTGCTCCTAGAATAATGCTGTAATTAAAATCAGTTGCACTTCTGCCAGCTGCATCTGATACCCACAGTATTCTGTTCCAGAAACTACCCTGAACATCACATGATGATGATCTGTGACTTTACACAAGACATTTTCTCCCTTTTTTTTATTTTGAGAAACTTGGAGTTGCAATTGTTTTTAGGATTTGGGAGGAAAGGCAGAGGGATAGGACGGAGAGTGCTCGTAAGAAGTACATTGAGTTTTACCCAGCACAAACTCCTTTGATCAAATGCTATCAGTACCTACCACACTGATGTTTGCCCAGTTCCTAAGCTGGACAGAAGACAGAATTTTACATCAGCCTTCTGACTTACTGCCTATTGCAATAATTAGAAGCCTCAAATAACATAAAAGCAGTAAATGTTACTTTTCAGATCAGGACATGTGTTTGTTTACAAAAAGCTGGTGTATTTATATCTGGTGTCTGATGAGGAATCCTGGAGACTGTTTATAGAACAGAGAAATAGCAAAACACTTCTGTGTAAATGTACATTGCAGATCATGACTGATCCATTAGTGTTTAAACAAAGCTTTTTGAGGACAATCAATATAACAATGCTGTGATGGGAAACTTGGTCATTGAGTAGGTGAACTGAACTCATTGCAGTTCTTGCACTGAGTTCTTGCACTAAACCTCCCACAGTCCTTACTCAATTCTGAAAATAATTGTTGAGCTCAGGAAGCTGGAAGCATTTGTCTCAGAAGAGAAGACTTTACTTAGCAGTATAATTTATGGAAAACATTTGTCTGTACCTACTTGCATCCCTTCTTGCAGGATCTGGCCCTCACCAGCCAAGGCTCCCTGGGCACTGTCAACCCATGCAACAGATCCCTGCTTTTAACATCTCTAGTTGCATCCCCAAAGGAAACAGGAGTATTATTCCAAGTATATATTCTTTGAATTTAGCATGAAGGAATAGATGGACTAAAGATCATCCAAAGAGAAACTTTGACTTGTGTTTTTGTGTGCCAGTAGCCTGCTCACTCTGCCTGCAAGCTGGCTGAGTTCAGGGAGTTCTGAGGCAGTACATGCTCCTGTGTGTGATTGGGCCCAGGAACAGTAGATGATATTCCTGCATCCTGGGTTACCTGGGGAGAGGGTGATGATCCCTGTGGCTTCTGCCTCTCCTGGCTGCTGGGGCACTTTCAGCTCCAGGGAGGAGCTGGGGGTTGTTCTGTATGGAGAGAGGAGGGGGCTCAGTGCACATCCTCTCTGCTTGCTGATACAGCTGCAGGAGTTCTGGCTTGTGGGGTCTGTTTACTCCTTTTGCTCTCAGCTGTGCAAAGATCACGGTGCACCCCCTGAAACTCTTTCAGAATTGAGGCTCTGTGTGTTTAGCATTTTGAATTAAAGGTGATGCTTCTAAGCTAAAAGACCAATTTTGGAGCTATGCACAACTTCTTTGCCACTATTCTCAGTTTATTTTAATTCACGTTGGTCTGTGTCTAACATAACACAATTGCTAGTTATAAACACACACTGTTCTCCTTGGGGGCGTTTTTGCCATAAAGAAATCTAAGTCAAAATTGTGACATTATTAACTGCCAGGAGAAATCCATAATCTCTCATCAGACTCTGGGTTTCCCCCCTAATGGGTTTCAATTAAAATTTCTTATTGGATTTGGGTTTTTTGTTTATCTAAACTTGTTTTATGCTATTTATGTAATACAAGACTCTGGAGGCTGCAATGAAAATAACATACCCTGAAAATCCAGTATTGCTAAACCTTAGAAAGGATTTTCCCTACAGACATGCAGTCAGAGGATGAAGGAGCAGCAATTATGAGTGAAGCACAGCCAATGCTGTGAAGAAGCAATCTTTAACTTTTGAGATAATTTAACAGGAAACAGCATTTTCAGTGCCTGCTTCAGGAGTCAGCTATTGTTAGGGGGGTTTTGTCTTCTTCTAAATGCATTCCCCTTCCCTGGATTAAGTGAATTGTTTTGTCCTTTAATCCTAATTTGTTGACACTTCCTAATTAATTCTCAGCCTTTTCCCAGCAGGTTGAAACCACTGTATTGTCACTAGAATATGCCACTCAGCTAAGTGGCTTTTCACCCCAGCCACCCCCTGCCCCTTCTTGGTGGTCTCTGCATTACATCTCTCTCCCAGATATTCTTAATTTATTCAGTCCCCATTTCTTTCTTTCCTTCCCCAGCTGAGTTTCTCTTCTGTTGCCACACTAAGCAATAATAAATTCTTACCTACCGTGTTGGTTTTTTTTGTCCTTGTCCCCATCTTCAGGTAGTGCATTTTTGTTACTGATAACTGTAGAAGATGAAGTGCAGTGTCACTCTTCCAGAGAAGGACATTTCAGATGCAAATGTGTGATTTTAGCTGTAATGATGAATGGCATTTGTTTTCTATAACTTTTTCCTGTTAAGACCTCCAGTGATAGAGACTCCTCTGACAGTCTAAGGCACAGATCAGCTTTACAGTTAGCAAGTTTTTTGGTTTTATGGTTTGGGAGTTAATTTGTGGATTTGGTTTCGTGTTTTCCTTTCAGTCTTGTCTAATTTATTAGCAAGGGATCCAGTTATCATTGGCCTAGCACAGAAGAAGGTGCTGGGATATTTTCTTCCAAGCTCAGTAGTTCCCAAAGCTATGAACAGCCATCAGTAGTGCACAGCTGGGCTGTGAGTTCTTTGCATCCTGACATACCTAGTGTTTATTCTTCCCTCTCTGGTTCATGAAAGTGCCATGGCAACTGCCAAATCTGCGGTTTTAAGGAAAAAATGCTTCAGAATGTGTTCTGATCATGTTTCCACTGATTCCCCATGTATCCTGTTCTTAAGAAACAAGAACCTTGAAGAGCAGTGACTGCAGCTCTCTTTGTAGTGAACAAGTTACAGAGTGAATATTGTACTTATTACACTAAAATAGCAACTTGATAGCCTTGCTTAATTCTTTTATGAATTTGCTTGAGCTACAATGGTGGAATTGCTAAGAAATGTGAATTAATTCTCACAGTTTGTATTAGAAGTGGAAATTTGTAAAGAACTATTATTTTTGGATTTGCTCTGTCTGTATTGCTTTTGGGAACTGTAGGCTGTAAATCCAAGTTTCAGGGCAAACAGGGATGCTTCTGTCATTGAGTGAAATATTTATTTTATTGCCAAAATGCATATGCTTTTTTAATTTTGACTGTTTCCTGTTTCATACATGTTTCCTCATAAGTTATTTCTCCTTAAGATACTCCTTTGTCTCTCTAGCCATGGAAGTTTCTACCCTTCTGTAATTACAAGCTCTTTTTGCAGGTGGCATTTTTCTCCTAAATCCAGTGTAGCTTCTCTACTAGAGAAGCAGTTAAACAACCAGATTTCTAGTTTGAGCTCAGAGAAAATTCCACTCTAAAAAAGAGTGTGTTTTGGCTCATGAGTGGCAGTTCCAGTCTTCATATAATGGCAAAAATCATATTTTTATGGTAAATTGACAGGCAGTGGGCCTGAAAATGAGCATGTCCAGAGATGCTGATGTGCTCTGCAGGTGGTTCTACTGAAAGCAGTGCTGGTGCTCCCTGTGTGCAGGAAAAGCTGCACACAGGGAGCACCAGCTGCCCTAGCAGTAACACTCTGTGAAAATAATGCTGAGGCTGTGAAGTACCTGGAAGCTGGCAAACAGCAGAATGGGATTTGGTTCTTTGCTGCTGTAATTCTGAGCTGGGCAGCCTTATCCCACTTTCTGGAGATGGTGTTTCGCTCTGCTAAAAGGTGGTAGGTTCAGCTGCAAGTCATCCTTTTGTACTTTTTCCTTGACTCTTTTCTCCCCAGCCCTGTGTGTGTCCATGAGTTGGTGTATTCTGTGTTTCCCCAGACAGCCAGTGTGGAAACCCCCAGAGCATGACAGTCCCTGTGTTCTCAGGTTCAGGTTTGTGTTGCCCTTTGAAGATAAGAGCAGAAAAGCCCTGCTAGCAGGACAGCACTGGATCAAAGCTCCCCCTCATCTGCTTTGATTTGGCAATACACCTTCAGTCTTTCACTTTAAACTGTTTGGGTTGGGACTGATGATCAAATCTGTCTTCCAGTCTGTTTTCAAACCTGATTTTTGCTGAAAACTCTCCAGTGCTAGAAGTGTGAGATGGGACATTTCAGTCTTCAGTGCTGGAGCTCACTCAGGGTTGAGGCAGAGGAGATGCTGGAAATTATTTAATGTGCAAGTACTGAGAGGATGTTTTCAGTTAATTAAATGTTAGTTGGTGATGAAATACAGAAGGTAAAATGATGACACTACAAACAAAACTTCTGCTGGTAATTTCCAGTGTAAGCTCAGAGCAGTTAGTCAGACTATACCTGTATTTTCCATGGTCGTGCTTAAGACAGCACATTTAATTTTCATGTATGTGTCAAATTGGTATCATGGATAGCAATATAAGAGTATATCCTTATCACTGGTTGGCCAAAAAAATTGCATTATTCCAGAGAAGTGATTTGCATTAAACCAAAATGTATGATAAGCAAAGCAGGTAACATTAAAAATTAAAAGTTTTGTTTGACAGTTGTATTTCTCATAATGGACACTTTTACCGCATGCTGTCCCCCCACTGGAAATGGGAATTCCATTTCTGTGTGTTTTGGTTCAGACATAACATTTAAACACATGGTGCTTCTGTTTTTCAGTGAAAAGTTAATAATATTCTTGTGTGTGCCACATTACCTGCATGTCTGTTCACTGTGTAACTGAATGGGCCACAAAGCTTTGAGACAGCATCTTGAAGCTAAAAAAAAAAATCTACTTCCTCCTTCCTCTGGTTTTAGCAAGTTTGACAGCTACAGTTTATCTGAGCAAGACAAAGTGATTCATTTATTTCAGATCTTGCTGTGTTCCCTCATTTCTTGTAGTGTTTACCTTTCATGTATTCTCTTAAGCATGAGCCTGTAATTACTCTCAAAAATACATTTCTCTCCATCAAAACAAAAAAGAATGTGGGGATATACTAACGCCCTGTTCACATGTTCAAAACTGAAATGCTTTATGCTTCTGAAAACTCCTAATTTTCAAGTGATTTGTATGATGTAAAATATAATATTTTGAAGATACTTAAAAATATCTTTATGAAAGGGAAAATAATTTTACAATTATTTTAAAAATAATTTTGAAAGGGAAAATAATTTTTAAAACAAACTTAGGAGTTTGTTTTGTTTAGAACCTGGTGCTCAAACAACCACAACCAGGCAGTGTTTTTGGGGTTTGTATATTGTCAGTGACTGCTTCTCTTCCAGCCTTGCTTTTTGAGCTTTTCTATTCTTTGCAGCATTAACTGCCACCCTGGAGAATTAGCTCATGCACTTTAAATTTTGCTATATTTTGACACTGATGTCAAAGGCTCCCACTTCTCATGTAACAAGTGATGTTGGGGTAAGTGACTTGGGTTAGGTGGCGTGGAATGTGTGCCTCGGCTCCAGAAGAAATACCATTTAATTTCTTGGTTCATACTGAGTTTCAGTGCACTGGAAGGCCTCCTCATCACGTGTGTGGACTCACTCTGTCTTTGTTGTTTTAACTGCAGCAGTTGCTTTAATGTGCTGTGTTGTAGCCCTGACTCCAGCCCTGCTGCATGCATGCTTGCCATATGTGTAAACAATTTGCTGATTTTAGTGGTATGACCTGCTGGCCTCTGCCTGTATAAACAAATGGAGGCCAAAGTTCAGAGAGATCAGAGGGGAAACTTTAAACATCCTGCAAAATCTGCAGTCCATTAAGTGTACGTTAGTATTTGGTTACAGCCAATCCTTTTGTACTTCTGAGTAATTTGTTCATGGCATGTTTGGGAAAGGAGGGATGGCTTCACCTGGGGCTTGGGCTTGCACTGAGAAACCAGCTTCAGTGGTATTTTCTTGATTTAGGAAGGGAATGCTCTCACAGGTGCTTCACCTTTCATTTAGATTGAGATTTGAAAGTTAGAGTTGTGGGGACATTGGCCAAAGGGCTGTAGTGTGCAAAGAATGATCTGACAGACCTGTCACACAAGCAGCAGAATGAATTGTATGGCAAAGGAGGGGGGGAAAGCAAGGAGAAAAGTGAGAAGTGCCAGCAAAATCTAGAAAGATGTACTTGAAAGAGCAAATGTGAAGAAGGTACTGGTGCTTAAAATGGAGAGAGAAGGCAGATAAGTCTGGAAAGAGGGTTAAAATAAAAGATACTGAGATTTTGACAGGAAATAAGCCTTGATGTAGTAAGGCAAGTAGCACATGGAAAAGAAAGGTCAGGACTGTCCAAGCTCCTGAATGGCCAGACATCCCTCCTGTACTTTATTTTCATCACCACTCCTTCTGGCAGGAGCTCTGAGTCCAGCCCTCAGCTCTGTGGTGTTAAGCAGAGCCAT
Organism: Serinus canaria; assembly: GCF_022539315.1. NCBI lineage: Eukaryota > Metazoa > Chordata > Aves > Passeriformes > Fringillidae > Serinus > Serinus canaria. The sequence goes on from NC_066323.1 coordinate 18,290,990, forward strand.
GCTGAGCTTTCCTGGATATTTCTTGTAGCTGCTTGTTACTTTTTGTAAAGCAGACTACGAGCCTGTATAAGTCCAAGAAACTGACACGTTCCCTGTTTTTAGTATGAACTTTGCAGGAATCACTGTGATGCTGTTGGCATCTCCCAGGATTTTTTGTCGTTCATGGCTTTACAACTGGAGTTTTCAATTTGAGTCGAAATGGGTGAACTGTTAATATTTCTGGATCTGAGAGACTAAATTAACCCTGCTTATTTTTGAGTGACATATTCTTAATTTCTGATGGACTTTTATAAGTGTTTAAATGGGGTTTTTTCTCCGTTTTCTGAACTTACTGTAAATTTAAATCTCTTCTACGTTATAGATCTCGTGTCCTCTAAAATAATTTGCTAAGCTTCCAGGTACAGCTGATCATCAGGATGATGTTCCAAGGCATTTTATAATTTCATTTCAAGAATAAAGCAGAAACTAAATCACCTGTAATGCAGATGTTTTCAGAATCCTGCGTGTAACGTGATGTACTCGAAACACTGGAGTTCCAGCCTTTCAGCATCATCCCCAGCAGCATTTATGATATGAAACTCGGATAACATTTCTGAAATGCAACTCTGTTAACTGGCAAGCATCTGTATGCAAGCAGCAGCTTCCTGAGAATGTGATTTTTTTTCCTAAATCACTTATGTAGAGGAAGTTCCAGATTTCCTCTGGCCCATTTTCGAAACACCTTTAATACATAATGCATACATAGGCTATAATCTTAAAATGTTCATGAAGATAAGTTTGTCTTTGAAACAGAACAGAGGAGGAACAAACCAGGATGTTTTTGACTTGGTACCAAAGGGGGTGATGCTTTCAGCAGCTTCCCTGGCCAGAGCAGTTCTGTGCTTTTGTGGCTCTTGATGTCTCAGCTCCTGGCTGGGTTGCCTGTGAGGTGCTGCACACGGCAGCAGTTAGTGGTGACAGCTCTGCAGAGAAGGAACTGCAGGAGGAATTGACTACTACAGAAGAACGAGTTTGGGGAGGGCTGTCTGGCAGTTTGGCTGCTGTCATTAGAGGTTCTCTCCTAGAGGGGGAAGCAGACCCTTGGTTCGTGCTGCTCTGGAGCAAGAGGAGCCATTACACTGTGGTGGTGGATGGGTTTCTCAGCAGCCCACAGCAAAGTCCTGGTCAACAAATGCCACAGCTCAAGGAACTTCTCATCAGCTGGAGCCACCATCTGTTTTCTGTTCCACAGATTATTGTGCTGATAGAAATTTCCTTAAAATGCAATATACTAAGAAACATTTTGTGTATGAAATATGGACATCAAATCTAAAGGTCACTTTTACCATGGTACACTAAATCACTAATTCCCCATGATTGTGAATCACTGTAATTTTGGTTTAACAGCAATTTACTCTAAGCTACTCGTTTGCTTTATAAGACATCTTAAAAAATTGTTTCAGTAGGGATGTAATTTTAAATAGGAAAAAGGTTTGCTTTCCTAGGTAGAAAATAACAAACAATTTTGTAGAAATATTTGTTTTCCCATCACTGATAATTCCTTGCAATAACAAATGGCATTGTTTGGTATTTTCCCCTGCTGTATGTTTAGCTACCTTATAAGCAGGATAAGCTGTAGGCCCAAAACCCTATCAGTTTTAGCATCTTCTTGCTTTGTTCTCAGTACACAATTGCCTTTGCAGTGGTGATTTTTAAAAAAGAGATTAGGCTTTTCAACTGGACCTTTTGGCTAACTCTGCAGTATTAGTGTATGAAGTAAAGCATTAAAGGAGGTGTTTGGTAGGAGCTGCTCTTGGAGCAGGTGAAAATGAAAATCCAGTGTTCTCTCTACTTGGGACATTGCTCAATACTATGAAAAGAAGAAAACCACTTTTATATAACCAATATAAGAACACACATTAAGTGTAAAAAAACTTTGTTTTTCAGGCTTTTAGGATTAAGATTTTGAGCCAAAAAGGCAGATGGTAAATCCATTTCCCAATGCTAATCTGACAGTAATGTTCTGATCCTCTGTGGAGCTCAGTAATGCTGTGTGCTCCTCTGAAATCCACTGGCTGCTGGGAAATGGTATCTCCTTGTACAAGAAAGTCTTCTCTGTTTTAGCTGGAGATGGAGAAATGTTTCCTTTTAATGAGCAGGTGGGCAATACTGAACTATTTTCTTTGACTGTCAAGAAGTCTCTAGTTTTTTTCAATGTGGAAAATCATGATAAAGCTGATTCAAATGTAGAGCACTCCTTTAACCTTGCAGAGTAAGGAGGAGCCAAAGAGATGGATTTTCAGGTGGTAGATGGGGGAAGTATTGAGTGAAGGCCCTTCTGGATCTTCTTGCTGCCACTGCTTTGAAAGACCTGTTCTTCTGTTTCTCTGTCCAAGTTAGTTGCAGTCACAGGAATTTTTAGGGGCTCTTTGGTTTTGTTTGACAATTCTTACTCTGTTCTACCTAGACTGCAGTAAATGGGTAAGCAAAGGGAGCCTTTTCACAAAAGGGCTGATGTTCTGTATTACATGACACATCCAAAGAATGAAGTGTTCTGGATTAAGCAGGATTATATCTGTAATTTTTCATATCTTTATCTGGGTTTTTTTTAGGTAATATCTTCCACATTTGGCCAAATTATAATTTTAAAAATAAGCTTCTGCAGACAGAGCCAAACTACCTATGTACTAAATGGCTATCCAAGATAAATGGTACATATATTTCAGATAAATATATGTGTATGTGTGTATATGTAATTCATATCCATTTTAGGGCCGTTCTTCAAATTCTCATAGAACACATTTGGCTATTTTTGGAAAAGTGAAACCAAGTCCTTTATTAACCACATAATTGTGTGGAGCAGATATCAGTCTCCAAAGATGTTACTGCTATTTTTGCCAGGTAATTGCAGCAGGGAATTCGGTGCCTCCTGGGGCACTTCTGCCAGCGGTCTCCAGTCCTTTCCTGCCTCAAAGGGAAAAACAAGGAGCAGTAAATGATTTCTGGTTTTAATTAGGCTGACAGTGATTCTGCCCTGAAGTATGTTAGGAGAGACAGTCATTAAGTGTCGTGTCCCTGGAGGCATTTCCTGCCCTGTCCAGGCTTTGCTGTTTGCAGCATCTCTTTTGGCTTTGATTTGTGGTGATTCTGCATCCCTTTCTGGCCTTTTGTGTTCAGGCTACAGCAATTCTCACATCTCTCCTGTTGGCACCTCAGACTTACTTTGGCATTGCTTTTGTATTTATCTAGATGTTCCAGTTGAGAAAGCAGGAATATTTTCAATTATCTTGTCCACATTATGTACAATAGAGTCCATTACCAGAGGGCATCTCATCTAGTTTGTGCTTCCATTGATCCGGGCTGGAGATCTAGTGTTCAGATAAAGATTAAGTTAAAAATCTAACAAGAATTTGGGCTTTTGATACTAGAAACTGTAACAAAGGATAGTATGATTAAGCTGGTGAATATAAATGATGATTATTTCATGGAAGGGAACATAATGCTTTTTAGTTGCTGAAGGTGGGAATGGGTGGGAGCAAGGGCAGTCCAACAGGTTTTGAAATTTCAGATACTTCAGAGAACCTGATGAATGAATCCCTTCTGAAAAACCTGTATTTTGGTGAAGGTTGAGCAGTTCTTTTGGGAACCTTCTTTAAAAACAGGCAAGAAAAGATGGAAGCAAGTGGTCAGGTTCTAAGTTGGGGGGAGCATTATTAGCAGGTTCTCTGCTGGGATCTACTCTGCTCAGTACAGTAACAGTGGATTGGAAAATAAGGTGAAATAATTTAGACACAATCTTTCAAGGGAGATAAATCTAAACACAGGACTCTGAGCAGAGTCGTGTAGTAATTAACTTGACAGTAAAAAAGTAGGTGAGGTTTGGTGATGTTTTGTGCCCAGTACTGTGTAACAGGATGAGGTGAGGGAACAAATCTCCTTCTGTGTGGTGTGTGAGGAGTTCTGTGCAGGCTGAACTGTTGCCACCTGGAAAGAGATCCTGGAGACATTGTGCATCATATGATGCAAATGTCACTAATGGGTGACCCACAGGAGGAATGTGATGTTGTGAACTGGGACAGAGCAGGGAACTGGTGATGTTGGTGTGGCCAGCTTGTCTCGATTACTGCGTGCTCTTGTCCACACCTGTCTTGTCCTCTGCTACCCCTTCTCCACAGATGTTGGAATATGTAAATAAATGCTAAACTAAATAGATACTAAAAATGAATAGTTTGAATAGGAAGAAAAGAATGGCTTCTGCAGAAGGAAAGAGTAAATAAACCAGGATCTGACCAATAGCCCACCTACATCTGTATCCAGTCCTCAACAGCAACAATTACCAGCTGGCTAAGGGCCAGTGTGGGAGCTGGGTAAGGTTAGAGAGAGGGTGAGCCCTTTATTTTGCTGATTCCTCTGAAGCTTCATTTCATCTGGGTGATCCCCTAGCCTGTAATCATCTGGATTTCATACTTTACCAGATGGATATATGTTTAGTAACCCTTAATAGTTACTTTCCTAAAAGCTCTGGTCTTCTTCTGTGGAGCTGTGTAAGCTTTTTGCATTCAGAGCACATTGTGGCAGCTTACATATGTGTTATGTGACAAAACACCTCTCTTGATTTGTTTTGGCTTAACTCTTCAGCCTGAAAAATAACTGCAGAGAATATTAAAAAAATGTCTGTGCATTCATAAATGGCACAGAAAACACTGACTGTGCAAGGTTCTGTGTCAAAATCTCATGATGGAGGTGTTCCAGCAAAATACCAGGTGCCTTGTTTAAAAAAAATAAATAAATGTATACATGGGAAAAATCGGCCTAATAAATTATTGCACTGAGATTAAGTGAAAATCAAAAGTATAAATGGGCTTGAAAAGGAATGAAATATATTCATAAAGGATCTACTGATATTTGTTGGGCATGCAGTTCAGTTACATCCTTCAGCACAAGAAATGTAATAAAATGAAAAACAAAAGAGTGCCTGGCAAGCTATCATAAAATTATCCGCTCATAAAAAAAAAGTTGCAGTTTTATATGGTGCTTCCTCATATATTAAAATAAATACAAGATTTAGCTATATGTTTTTTGAAACACCATAAGGTAAAAGAAAGGAATCTGTGATATGCACATTCTGTGATCTCTGACAGGAGAGACAGGATAATGTAATATTTAGTAAAATGTCAAGTATTTCTGAAGAGCACTAAAGCTGCTGCAGGAGTTGCAGCAGGGATTACAGGTTTGTCTGGTCATGTAAGGTGAATTTCATTTCTACTTCACCTCTAGGAATAAGATGAAAATGAAATATAGAAATACTGCTGCTAGAATTATTTGATATTCTGTTTGTCACATGTGTTTTCTATTACCAAGTAAATGCTTAAAATAGTTCCAGGAGACTGAAAACAAGTTTTTGTCAGACACAGTTTATAAAATAGTTTCAACCACTTAAAATGGAAACAGCTTAAAATGGATTATTATAGGTAAGCCTAAAAACTGCCCTCAGTAAAGATTAGATCATGGCAGAATTCCTGCTGTTGCTTGGTGGTGAAGTTAATTCTTTTTTCTTGAGCTGAATATGGGCATCTGTTCATATTTAGGTAACCTTTAGACCTAAAAGGAAGCTGTGCATGTTGTTTGCAGGTATCCTTATGGCTACTGACCAGCTGTCCATTCAGAACTGGTCATCACAAACTCACTGTAAATGTAAAACCTCCCCTGGTGAAGAATGGATGCAGATCCTTTGCCTTCTCTCTCACTGCAGAAAGTAGGAACAGCCTCACCCATCAAGAGGGAAAGTATTCTGTTTAGAATTAAGTGCTTTATTAAGCCTAAGCTAAAAATCAGCTGTTAATTTAAACCCAGCACCAGTTATAGCAAAGCAAAGGAAGCATAGCAAAGGAAGCAAATGCTGCCTCCTGGCTAATTTTAGATTGACTTAATTAGACACAACTTTAGAAGAGTTCTGTTAGCACTGATCACATAACTGGTGCAGTATCTGAAAGAGGAGTTGTATTCAAACAACAGGGAAAACCAGCTGTTGCTAAAATTGCTGATAGGTATCCTTGAAATGGCTTGCCTAAGGTGAGTTTTCTCTGACTTAGGGGAAATCTGCCCTTTCTGGTCTGCTTGCACTGTGTGTGGATTGATTCCTTTTGGAGATGGTGTATTTTATATCATAAACATTTGGTGAATGACACCAGTCTGCCCTGCCTTGTTTCTGCAAACAGCTGGACACTAATATTCCATGATATATCCTTGAAGTGTTGTTTGGCATGGGACAAAAGCTGCCTTTTGCCTCAGGTCCTTGCAAGGCTGTCACTCTAAGCCTTTAAAACTTTCCTCTTTTGTAACCTGAAATGTTTATTGGAAAAGATATTGAGATTTTAGGAAAATTAGTTATGGATACCTTGGACCTCTGAACCAGCTGGGAGTAGTTCATTTGCAGATTGACTTATCTTATGCCAGCAGCCTTAATCTATTTGACACCCATTGATCCACCCTATTAAAGAAGGTCACTTTCTTGTTATTGCCTGAATTGGAGCTTAAGATTCCAAACTACCCAACTTGGGCAAGGTCTTTCATTAGGTAAGGAAGTTTTCTCCCAGCTTAGAATGACACTACCAACCCCTGCCTTGTTTCTTCCAGGTTTTATCCTTCAGTAGCACCAGATGTTCTACAAGCTTATGTTTTCAGCAAACCTCCTGGGCCTGTTTATTGTCAGGCTGTTGCACTGCAGTGTCAGGGAGGTCAGCAGTTGACCTATTAAAAAAAAAAGTTGATTTCAGAGGACGATAAAATGCCTGAAGTGGCATGTGAAAGCAGTGTGCATTTTTAATGTTTAATTCTGTGTGAGAGAGTGAGTGAATGAGGGGATGTTTTGTTGTTGGCACCTAGTGACAAATTCTTGGAATTTAAAATAAAATTCAAACTGTGGGATTTAGTTAATTTAGCAGGAGAACTTGCAGCAGCTTCTGCATGACAGTTTGAAACTACACCATTTGGGGTTTTTATTTGGTTGGTTGCTTTAAATTGAGTGCTGTTTAAATTCCCTTTGCCTGGGGAGGTTGTGTTTTCCTGAGATGGGGATGCAGGGCTTCACCCCTCAGCTGCTGGGCTTGTGCCTCAGCATTCAGATCCTTCCAGAGCTGAGTGTGTGTCCTTCTAAAGGAGTTACCTAAGCTCTGAATCTTTCCTACTGTTTTTTTTTGGTGTCTCTAAATTGCTCTTTTTTTCCAAGTGTTGTTTATTATGTCCTGTAACTTCACAGTGAGGTTTGTGCAATCCTCTTCTACACTCCTTGCAGCTGTTTTCTTGAGTGAAAGTGATCTCTTCAAAGAAAGTAATGTAACAGTGCTGTGATGATGTCAGGGTTTTGAAACACTTAATGTTTTTTCTTAACATTAAGGTCTTAATAAAGTGCCAAAATTACCCAGGAAGGGAACTGATAACATGTTGTGCACATCACACAAAGAACTTGACTGTGAAAAACATTGCCTTCCTTTAATGTTGATGTTTTGGGTTTGTCTGTGTGCAATTGAAAAAAAATCATGTATCCCTTTTTAAAAAAAAAAAAAAAAATCTCTTTCCCCCCCTCACCCCCCTCCCCAGCACTATGTGTTCTTGGGGTCACTTTTGATGTTCTGTTCATAGTTTGATTTTTCATCCTTTGCATGCACTGAATTTGCTTTCTCTTGGGAAAGTGAAAATACTGAAGTAAGCAAACTTGGACTGCAGTCTCAAGATAAGAAGGGACTTTCAGGGTCAGTGTTGTCCATTGACATTTAATACTTGACTAGATTGCTCCCAGAGCATAGGAGCTAAGTTTGGATACTGAGGCTGTGTTGAATATACTGAGTTAAGCTTAGAGGGGGAAGAAAAGTATATGAAATCACACAGGATAACTCTTGGTGTTATTTATAACGCATGTTCTCAAGTATCTGAGAGAGTTATTGATGAAACTGTGATAAATCTTGGACTGAAAAGAATGGTAACTTCATAGTATGGTCACTTTGTGCTATAGGATGATTGTGAAGATAGAGTTATTTAATATGTTTTCATTAAGGATATTATTTGAGCTTCATAATAGGACTGACTCCCATTTAAGTAGACATCAGCATACTTAAAAATAAGAAACATGAAAACAGATAGAAGAGGCTTTTGTATAAGAAACAGTTTTATCAGATACTTTTTCTTGTTGTTATTCTCTGTTTTTGAAGTATTTGTTCGCTGCATTAGCTCTCTGTGCAAATTTTTATTTGCTATTAAATTCTGTTACAAAGCTCTTTTGACTGCAGTACTACTGTACAGAAACACAGATACTATTATTAAGACATGTCCTGTTTGACATTGCTTTATTACAAAGGAACTTTTTGTGGAGAAAATGGTTGTCTCTCTTGCTTTAGCTGAGATTACTGCAGCATTAACATGGCCATGTGCTCCTAGAAAGTTCATAAGGCAAGGAAAAAAGCTTAGCACTTCTTGAGCTGAAGAGCTTGTGTTGAGATGAGGCCAAACTAAACACTGGGGTTCCCTGGCATTTCTACCACTGCTCAGGGGCTGCCTGCAGACTCTATGGATCCCACTGTTGTGTGGGACAAATACATGGAGGAGAAATACATCTGGGGAGAAATAAAATTCCAATTCTTTGACCGTTTTAAGAGAAACTTTACTGCATCTGCCTTGACAAACAGGCATTCCTGTAGGTGAGGGATTCCTGTTTTCCATGAGAGGAAGTGTTGGGAAATGTGTGGGTGAATCCATGCATTTTTACATTGCTGTTTATATGTGTACTTCAATGTTAGATTTTAAAATATGTGTAAACCAATCAGCAAACCATAAATCCTTATTAAAACTCACTGAAACTGTTAAAATGGGTATTTTTCTTGAAATCACACTTGAGCCATGTTTGTTTCTGTGGGTTTTGTTTTAAAAAGTTTGCTTTTCAGAAAACTCTACATCAAGTCCTGTATCAGATTTTTCTCTTCCTCTCCATACACCTATATATTTTTATAGGTATAAATAATAACCATAACGTTCTTGAGCTTGAGTAACCCTCTTCTGTCTTAGTCCATCAGGGATGAGGTTGCCCTCTGTACTCAGCTGTCAGCTGCCTTGCTCCACTGCCTGCATGGTTCAGTGCTCCTGGCTGAGTGCTCCTGCAGCCAGAACCCACATCATGCTCTAGGAGTTGGGATTCAAGGAAAAAATGACAAGAAAGAGCCCTTTGAAGTTCACATGTGCAGGGCCCAGCAGGAGCTGCTGGTTAGAAGGAAAATATGAACTAGAAGATGTATGTTTTAGCAGTTTGGGTAATTTATTATCCTTTGGTACACTTTATTGGGATGTGCAGTAAACTGCTCAGTTGTGTGGCTTTTTTCATTTAAGTTCAGCTACCTTGATGCAGCTGCTAATTCTGCTTACTAGATCAGACTGGGGTGATTTTGTGGCTGTTCCTGTGCAGGGTCAAAGTTGGGTGATTTTGGTTCTCCTGGATGAAGAAGAGCTGCTGAGATTCATTCAGTCACAGTAGTGGCAAATTCTGCCTTGGCTTTGTTCTGTCACAGTGAGGGCAGCTGAACTTCTGATTTTTCCATGAGTGCACAACTGAGCACCTCTGGAAATGCCCCTCCCTGGCCACTGGAGTAGTTTTAGCTGTGGCAGCCAAGGTGACTCTCCTGTTGCTGCTCAGAGCAGTTTTATTGCTGTGATGATGCACATAATGTGGCCATTGTGTCTCCACTGGGAAATGGAAAGTCAGCCCAGGCTGGGGATCTGTCAGTTCCTGGGCACAGCCTCTCCTCTTCCTCTGCATCCCATCTGGAAGTTAAAGGTTTTCAGGTAGACATGCTGCAAAGTAACTCTTAATAGTGGGTCATTTCCATGGCTGGCTGGATAAAGCACAAAGCCTGTGACAGATTTTTGGTGTGCAAAGCCTCTGATGCCCTTGAGTAATGCCTGGCTGGCAGCTGCTTCCATGGATCCCTGGGCAGGATGAGGAGCTGGTTTGAGAGATCTGTGCCATGGGGTTCTTGTCTCTTTGTCATTAAATATCATGTACTTACTACCATTTCTTTCAGACAGCAGCTAATGGAATTAGGGATATTTTATGTCATCTCTACATCAATAATGCAGTATAGGCCACATCAAGAATTGATTTTTTTTTTTTTTTGGTGTGTGTTTAGGGAAGGAAGCAGAAAGATAATTTAACTCTTGACAGTGAAGGATTTCTTTCTGTAACTCCAGTTTAATGTAGATTCTGGTTGTGACCTTGAAGTCACATCTAGAAGCAAGGAGGCTAATTAGTGGAATTCTGTAATTACTTTGGATGACTCCCTGAATTACAGCCATGCAATAAAATCAATACCCCTGGAGCAAAGCAAGTTGTACTGCAAAGACAGGTTAGTGTGTAGGATTATTCTGTATTGCTGTGCTGCATAGGTTGTAATATCAGTATTTAAATGTGTCTGCAAACTGGCTGTTGGTTGTTTGAGTTTGTTTGGTTTTGTTGGTTTGGGTTTTTTTCCTTCTTCGCGGGGTAGCCTGTGAGCAGAATTGTTAATTCTTGCATGTGCTATTTCCACGCCTGTTCTCCTTCAGTCAGAGAAAATCAGCACTTCTATTTGCTAATGCCAGGTTTGCTGTGTCCTTTGAGAGGATCAGTGGCATCCTCTAAGCTGCCTCCAAAAGGAGGAATAACTTGAGCTGGCCTGTGCCTTTGCAGATGGTGAGGGCACACTGGGACTTAGCAGAAATAATCCAAGGCAGGAGCATATCCAAAAGGAGATGGCAATTCCATGGCGCAGTAGAGAGCATTGGCAGTGTTTGCCATTAGATAAGCAAGGAATGGACTTCTACAAGCTGCAGGTTTGGTTGACAAAGCTTCCCCTGAAGGCTGACAGGGAGCTTTTAATTCAGCACTGAACATTGCAGAAGTCTGGAGTTTGTATGCATGAGCTGACATACACCTGCTTGGCTTTGTTTACCCTGCACATTAAGTATTGAAAAAACAGAAAGATGTGTTTATTTCTACAATTTGATTTTTTGGTTTTGCACATTGTAAGTATATATTCAAACATTTGTAGCAAATATTTGTTTGGGGACATGATGTGCAAGAACTGATATTTTTAATATAGAATTGTTTGTTCATTTGTTTGTTTTTTAAAGTGGAAAGGATTTCACATGAAGCTTTTGCTTATCTCTGTGGTACTGAAGACTTTCTGTTCAAGATGCAGCATTTCTGTGTTGTAAATACTTCAAAAGTCTTATGGCTGTTACTGTTAATTCACTTTTAATTCAGTAATCTAATGAAGATTATTTGTTGAATGGAAGGGCAGCGTTTAGGTAGCATTTCAGATTAATATCTGGCTTTTTTTCTTTGTTTTATGGAAAGAGTGATAAAGTACTGGAATTGTCTGCCCAGGGAGGTGGTGGAGTCACCATCCCTGGATGTGTTTTAAAAAAGATTGGATGTGGCACTTGGTGCCATGGTCTTGTTGAGGTGTTGGGGCATGGGTTGGACTCAGTGATTTGAAGATCTCTTCCAACCCAGTGATTCTGTGATTCTGTAAATTCATTGAAACTCAGCAACATGTAGGCACAAGCTTGACTGTCCTTGAGGACCTCCTGGTGCCTGGTCAAAATCTGTAGAAAGAGAAAGAGCCCAACCCACCTTTGACAGGAGCTGGTGACACATCCAGCACATCCTGCTGAGCCAGCTGATCTGTCATTACCAATGGAGCTTAGGGATCCTGGCTCTCCTCTTGTATGCCCTGCATTAGGGTAATAGGCTGTGATTATAGACTGACTTAGCCACTTTAAAAAAACAAAACAAAACCACAAACTCTTTCCAGCCTTTTATCAAATATTCTTTCGCTGATGCTGACAGGAATGAGAGCAGCAGGCTGTGAATACACTTAAGCCTCTTTTAAATTTGTCTGTGGCAATGCAGACTCGCATCCTTGCCCATTGACACACAGAGCAGACGTGCTCCTTGCCTGCAGCCTTGCTGAGTTGACTGTCTCTGTCACCAGCCAGTGCTATCAGCCCATCATCTGGTCATATTTTTATTCTGCTGGCAAATCTGCCCCATCGAGATCATTGATGGAAAATGTCACGTTTTTGTTTCTTCTGATGCGTCACCTTCCTATAATGTATTGAATTTATGATAATTGTTTTTTAATTTATTGCATGCAGTTTAATGTGCATGAGAAGGAGACATGCACTCATGGCACTGGGATATCAGCCTTTGCAAGCACACAGTTACTGGAACTCTGGATAATAACACTTATATTCTAATGTGTTTTAAGCACAGAGCAAAGTCTTTGCAGTTCACCTCTCCCTGCTTCCCATGGGCTGTCATTCTGTCTCCATCTTCCTTTGTGTAATTTCAGCTGAAGGGGGAAAAAGGATGAGTCATCCATCAGCTTATTGTAAGACGGTGTAGACAGCTGTAAATATATCCTGTCTGGAGATTGGATTGCAGTAATCAGCACAAAATAACCATTGACATCACACAGGGTAACTCTGAGCTCATCTCGCTCAAAAAAAGGGGGTGGGGGAAGGGATTAATGGTGCTAAAATAGCAAAGAGCAATACTCCTTCTTGTGTACATCATGTGTGTCCCTGTGGCATTTGCGGCCTCCTCAAACTTCACTTGCACATTGTTGCTGTGGGCTAGTATCTTAATATGGTTTTCTTTTAAAAAATATTAATAATAAAAATCTAGACATGTGGGCACAGCAGTTTCTGTGCTTAGAGCTAAACTCGTGGCATGGGGAATAGGTACATCATGGTACCCTTCTTAATTGTAGACAGCTTGGGTTGAAATCTTTAGTTTTGCTTGCAGAAATATTTGAGGAGGATGTGGCTAAAACGGGATGTATATTTATTTGTTATGAGCATGGCTTTTGCATGTGTGTGGTTCAAGACTTACGGCTTGCATGTCTCCGCTTGAAGTCTGAAAGAAGTGGAAGTGAGTGAAGTGAACCAGTTTCCCCTGCATATCTTGTGTTTGTTTATTTGGAGTGCTCAAAGCTAGCAAGTCATTAAGGCAAAATATCTGCTTCCAAAGGCAAATGAGAAACGTGGCCAAGAGCTAGGAATAGCATGAGGTCTGACATTATTTTCTGTCTGGCTGAAACAGCAGCCAGGGAGACATCAAATATCCAGTAGAGATTGAGGAAGAGATTGCACTCTCTAACATTGCTATGGCCAGCTGCTAGTTCCTTCAGAAATAGCATTTTAGCAGTATGGGTCTTTATTTAATCCCCTTTTTCTTTCTGGAGTTACTAGAGTGATTAGGATCACTCCATAATAGCCTTGTCCAAACCAGCAGTTACAATTGATAAGTTTTATTTTACCCAATATATGAGTTTCATAATCTGTTGAATATGTGCACAGTGTAAATTAGGGATTTTGCATTCATTTGAAAAAGGCTAATTTATAGTGCCTCATGCAAATCAACTCTTTATCAAAAAGCTCCAGGGAGCATGTGTGTACTTTGTTTTCATGCCCTTCTCAGATGGATCTGTAGGTTGGAAGCTTCCACATTACTGACCAGAAGAAGCAGGTCTCTGCCTGGCACATGGAAATGAGATTTAAGAAATCATTCAAACAGTAATGCCTAGATTTGCTGTTTTGAAATGGAAATTGGTTGCAAAACAAAAATGTTGCTTTTATGAGTTCTGATAGTCTTGCTAGTGCTGCTACAGGAGGCAGGAATGAAGTTAAAGATATTTTAATAACTAAAGCACCAAATCCTCTTTTTTCATTTCACTCTAGCTGTATATAGTTCATGTTCAAAGAGTTGTTGCTTCTGTTAGAAATTTCTCAGATTAACATAAAGTCTGTAATTCTGTTAAACAAATGTTTGAAATGTTCACATCAAACACGGGTGAGTAGGATCTACATAGATCTGGAAGCAGGGAGCCTGAAAATCCAGCTTGGCTTGTGGCTCCCCAGGCCTCCTGTGCCTTCAGGAAGCCCAGATTTGGTGTACTGGCAGTCCTGGGCCCCACACACTGTGTGTGGTTCAAAACTAGCAGGAAATGGAGCTCCTAGACTGAGGTTTAAGGTGCTTAATCCTGGAAATAGTGTCTCTGTGGAAACTTGTATGAGTTAATCAGTGCTATTACATTGTTTGGGTTTTGTTTTTCTTCTTGTTTTCCTCCAAGTTTTTAGAACCTAATAGTATTAATTGTAATTTTAGTTTTTCTGGTGTCTTCCTCCTTGAAGCAGCAGCAGGTCTGCTGTCCCTGCTGTTGCTGGGCACAGAGTATAGGTGACAGTGCTACTAATGAAGAGCAGGACTTGAACCAGCCAGAGTAGCAGCCCTCTCTCATTCATACAGTACAAATAATGAAAAGCTTCCTCTTCTGATTCAGGACTACTTTTCATGCATTGAAAATTTCAAAAGAAGAGGAGGATGGTGACTGTGTGTGGTCTGGGGGAGAGATTCACCAGTTTAATACTGAAAGATGTGCCTTAACTGCTGAATCATCCTCTTGGGAATCCTTTGAACTTTGGCTGGAAAGAAGTGAACATACTGTTTTTGTGCAGTATGGCATAAATGTGGTGTCTTCCTCTGAAGACTTAGTATTTAATGTGAAATTTGTTATTTGCATTTAAAAATATATTCAGAAGTTTGTACATAAGCAGCTCGGGTTAATTGTTGGAATTAGCATGTGCAAAATGCATGGACTTTCCCAGAGGTAATTCTGGATGAGCACTTAAGGGTTTATTCCTTGTGCAGCTACCTCATCTTTTTCAGATGACTTGAAAGGCTGCCAGCATCTCTGCTGATTCAGAACAGGCTGATAGTGTTCTCTGCAGAGCTGGCTGTGTCTTTAGGGGCTGACCTGAATGAATTAACACAATGTTTATGGGGGACAGTCTGGGAAACCAGGGCAGAATCAGTTTTAGAGAGCCTCTCTTCTCATATAAAATCAAGCAAACCAAAATAGTAGCATATTTCATGTAGGTGTAATTAGGAAATTTCAGTGGGGTGTCTGGTGAGCACTGTGCTAAGGAAAGTCATAACTGGGTGGAGATCAGGAGCTTACGTTTCTGTGTGTTTTCTAGGAATTTGGAAAAAATCTTGACTTGAATGCTACATATTATTGAAGATAATGGAGACTATGGAGGAAGTTGTTGTATACAATTGTATGCAATATGGAACGTGAAATTCTCTTTTATTCTTTATTCTTTTCTGTGATGAAGTGCTCGTTTTACTGTATTGTGGTCTACTTTCTCCTTTAAAAACCTGGGGATGAGTAGCTGGCAGCAGCACAGGAAAATTTCTGTGCCTTTGCTTCATAGTGGTGTAATGCAGGAGGAAACCCTGCACTCCCTGCTGTCAGTAGGGTTTGCAGTAAGTGCTGTGGACTTGCTTCACCAGCTCTGGGCCTGGCACCTCCTCATCCCTGTGGGCATCTTACCCTTTTTCTTACTGTTTCCAACCCTTCAACCTTTTGGTTTCAGCTGATGTGCTGTAGCTCTGTGTATTCTGAATTGTGTTGGTATTCTGAATTGTGTTCGTATTCTTCCAGGTGTGTTGCTATAATCGAGGGCAACTTTTATCCTTTTGTTAACCAAGGCAACAAGATCAGAAACTTGTAATTGTATCATACTGCAGTTCATAAAAGAGAAATTATCAAATTAGGATTTACAGGATGGTTTTTTGAAACATATTTCCTTCCACTTTATTTCTCCTATATTAGAAATCTGAAAATTATACTCTTGCAGGAAGTTTGAGCACAGAAATAAAGTCAGTGAAGGCAGGAGCTGAAGAAGGAGTAGCCTGTGTGGAGGCTCCCAGGGAGAGAGTGGTGTTCCAGGAGTCTGATTCTACCCTGGCTAGTTGTGATCCAAGGTGATGGAAACCCATTGGCATATTGCTGCAGACTGCTGGATTTTTTTCTTAAAATCTTTGAATAAGAGTATGAGGAGAAGAAATCCAATCCAGGCCTCATGTGTGTCTGTGAATAATGATCCTCAGCAAGACAGTCTCAGGGAATAAATCTGTTTTTCATGAATGAGCACCTGTTGCTCTCCATGGAAGTGATAATCTGGAGCAGCTGCTGCTCAGGACCAGTGGTATCAGCTCTTGGCCCTGCTTTAGCACAGGGTGTTTCAGCCCCATGTGTGGACTCACTGATCTGCTTTATGGTAAACACAGGCAGCCCTTGCATCACAAGGACTGACAAATGGAAACTCACAGAAGGTTCCTTGTTGGAGCCCCACATAAGTTCCTTTGCCCACTGGAGGAGGTGTCACTGCAGGGCTCAGTTCCCTACACACTGCCCTAGGCACTGCCTGCTCCTGTCCTTCCAGCCTCCCTGGAGCACAGAAACCCCCACAGTGTTCCAAAGTGAATAAATGGGTATGTTTCTGTTTCTTGAACCTCATCTTTAGAATGTTAGAGCATAGAAAATTGCTGAACTGTGGTTGTGCTGCTTCTCTGGTGTGCTGAACTGGCAGTGATGGAGACAGGACTCCAGGAGGTTCTGATTTTACAGGAGCTCAGAAGCCTGGTGGCACTGATGAGCCCTTTAAAACCTATTTTTAGACTGGGAATACTGAAGACTGACAGTGTAGTCTTTTGGGATCAGTCTTTTCCCATCTTTCTCTGTAATGCCAGCTCAATGGCTGCTTTGTGTGCTGAATGTTTGCATAAAATGAGGGGGAAAAAACCAAACTCACAACATTTTAAGCTCTATATAATCTAATGCAAGCACAGAGATTTCTGTGTAATTACAGGGGCTTTCTTTTGAAACAGGTAATTTTTTCCTGTATCTTTCTTTCTTTCTTCCTCTTAAAGTGCCTGCAGATGACTTTGTGAAGATGCAATTGCCCTTACAAGGGCTCTGCAACTTCTTGGTAATGTCATTTATGTAGACCCAGGTGGCTGCTGTATTTCAGTGATTTCATTTGAAAGAATTGGACTGATAAGCCTCAGGTCAGATCCACCATTCCTATACCCGTGCAGAGGTCTGAAATTGTGTGGTTTATGTAAGCAGACATGGGTATTTATAAGCAGAAAATCAGAGGATGCTGCTTCATTAACTACTGCTTCTTATAATTTGCCTTTTGTAGAAAGTACCATGTTTATGTGTATGTGTGCAGATGTTCAGAGTACATGTACAAGTGTATGCACATGCACACCCTCTCAGCATTGTGTCATAAAATTTTAGTGGCAGCACCAGGCAAGCAGAGTTATCCTGAGCACTGACAGAAGAAACTCTTGGTTTCCAGAAAAGTCTTTCCAGCCCCAGTGCAGCTCACATGGAAGCAGTGCTTATTAGTAAGAGCTGTGGCTTTCTCAGTTATCTAAAAGTTACAAAGCATATCATAATTATCTGAAAGAAGAGATTAAAAATTCCTTTCCCATTTTCCATCTCTCCCTACTGTCTCTACTTCTCTTTTTCATCTGTTTTGGGGTGTATCTGTGTATTTAAAATTGTTGAGGGGCAGGGAAATTTGTGGTGGTTTTTTAAAAATCAATCAGGATAGTCCTTTAATGCATTAGAAATCACCATTTTTATCTACGTTTATTGCAGTGTTTTCTGGAAGCTGGGAGGAGGAAAAGACAAGTGGAACAGCAGCAGCCTCTTAGCTGTGTTAGATGGCTGCAGCCTAAAGCACACAACTAGCTCTTGAGATGACCAGACATTTATTCATGCTTCAACTTCTTTCTGTTAAAATACAAAAGACAATTTTTTTAAAAATGTCTTTTTGTTCTGGCTTTTGCTGTTGCTCAGGCATTATTTGTCAAGCTCAAACAGGTGTGGTAAATGCATTGGCAGGGGCTTATCCAGGCCTGCCGAGCAGCACCAGCAGCACACTGAGCCCTGGGCCCAGGCCAGGTGCTTGGCCACACCACATCAGTTGATAAATGTTGATAACCCAATGGGCAGTGGGGCAGCTTTCCACATTTGTCAAGGTATTAAATATGTTTATGGCAAAAAATGTAGTTGCAGTATTTTTAGGTGCAGTACTTGTTACCAGCTGTATTAATTGTCTTTCCTCATCACTGCATTATTTAAATCATTCCTCCTTTCACAAGTCCTGATGAACTTCAGTGTTTCCATGACTCAAGCTACAACATTTGTTAGTTTTACAAAACATTTACCACAGTATCAGGAGCCCCAGTGATTGAGACAATACACTTTGGAATGTGCACAGACAGATAATTGTAAGCAATGCTCAGTTTATATCAGCAGAAAATAAAATTAGATTCCTAGTTGAGGCAGTGGGGAGCCCCTTACCCAGAGCACAGCCTCTCAGGAGCCATCTGTGTGTCCTGTGCTGCCCAGCCTGGGAACACCTGGCCTTGGCAGGGAGGGCATCTCTTGATGGACACAGCAAGACAAATTAGTGGGTGCATTTCTTGAGCCTGAGAAGTGATAGAAAGATGAGGCCACATTTCTTGGAGCTTTTTTTAGGTCATTGTGGCTGTCTGCCTGCAGAGGATAAGCCTTTGTCAGTCAGCACTGCTGCCACGAGGTGCAGTGATGTTCTGCAGGCTGTAATAGCAGCTGATCAAGCCCTGTCATGTTTGTAACAGCTGAAGCTCCTTTTTCCACCTCATTCCCACTCTGACAGCATCTGGTGAGCATCTGCATGCTCTGTGTTGGAGCCACAACAATGAGACTTCTGTTACATGGAGTATTTTGGGAGAGGAGGAGGCTGTGTGAAAATTATCCTGGGGGGTGCCAGCTCATCCCAGCATGTTTCCCATCACCCTTGGGTTGGTGCTGCTGGTGTAGTGATCTTTTGCCTGGTAAGGAAACTTGAGCAACTTAGTCACAACAGAAGTTAAATCTTGTAGAGGAAATCATTCTCTGGAGGTGTTTGTGGCCTCCTTAATGAATGGGAGATGGGATTTGGGCGAGTTACAGAAGTAAGGCTCATGAAGTGGAACTTTTGCTGCCTTTCATCTCTCGTAGCTTTGATTCAGCAATGGCTTTTGCATTCAGTTATTTCATTTGGTCTCCTGCTGCAGCCAGGTTTGGAGACACATGTTGATTAAATTATTTAGTAGTAATAGATCTGAAACACTCACATATAAGTTTACAGGAATATTAAAGAAGTCAAATGCCATTCCAGGTGGGAAATAATATTTGAGTAGATGATTCATAATAACATGAGCTCCTAAAACTTTCTCAGAATTGAGGGAGGGAAGGCAGTTTGTTTTTACAAACTCTAAATGTCAAGTTTATTGCTTTTGTTGTTAATATTTTATATTATTGATAATAATGTATACCATAACAGTGCTATGCAACCAAGTTACTTTTTTCCCATTAAGCAAAAGAGTTTAATGTCTGATCAAAAAGCAGAACCCAAAGGAAACCTTTACAAGTCTGTATGAATGTTTGCTCTCATCCTCTTCCTTAATAACAGAAGTGGCTCAAAGCTGTTCAGGTGGGCAAGCTGGGGGTGGTTTTTTTGTTGTTGGTTTTCCCTAGATCTTTCAGTAGAAATGCTTTAAGATTGATAGTGAGGACTCCTGTCCCTGGATTGCCAGAAGGCCTTTCTGCTGGGCACAGTGCTTAAGTTACAGATTTCTTTTTTCATACACATTAAAGTTTACTTTCATTCAGCTTTCAAGCAGTCAGTAACATTTCTACAGATAAATGTTTTTAACAAAGTCAGAACCAGAACAGACAAATATTGGTTTCACAGTGAAGGCTGGGCTGAGCAATTGTCCCAAAAGTTAAGAAGGTATGACTGGTGATAAACCTGCTTAATGCCTTCTTTCCCCATTTACTGAATGTTAGTAGATGTTGTGTTTTCAAAAGGGGAGGGTCTGGGCAGCCTGGATGAGGGCTGGTTTTTTGATCCTGGGGTTGCCCCTGCCAGCCTGCAGGAGCCAGGAGCGCCAGGAGCGCCCGTTCCTTCCTCGAAAGCAGCCCCGGCCACGCTGCCAGAGGTGACCTCGAGCTCAGCAGGACTCAGGGGCTGCCAGAAGGAGCAGGAAGCTGAGGCATGGCCAAGGTCTGTGTCTCTGAGGCAATGGAAGAAACAGCTTCTCTTTGGATGTGCTGGAGGAATTCCTTCCAGCCAGGAAAAGGGCTGAGTGGAGGAGCAAAAGGCAAGCCAGATGGCAGGACCTCAGTGCCAAACCATGGCAGGAGGTTTCTTTGCAAACCTTCTCACTTGGCTTGTACTACCTATGGGAGACAAATGGCATTATTTAACTTTTTATTGTTCTAGTTCGTTCTGATGAAATGAAGCTTTGAAAATGGGTGTCTCTGGAATGCTTACTTTAGGGTAAAGGTTTCAGATGATCTTTCCCAAAATATTTGCAGACTTGCATGTCCTTTTCTATTGCTCTCCAAATATTAAGGAGCAAGAAAAATTTTTAAGCTCTCTTTTCTGTGAATAAAATAACAAGCTAGAGGTAATGTATTTGCTCTAAATACTTGAGATCTGCAGAACTGGTGTGTGCATGTGATGAAGCAGCTGGATTCAGCTGGTTATGGTGAATATTACACAAGGTCCAGCAAGGAAGGTGTTTGACTGGGGTGACACTTGCTAATGAGTTTATAGCAGAGCTTTGTCATGGGATTTAATGTCTGTATGCACTGGAGAGGAGGGTGGGATTTGAGAAGGGAAAGTAGGCTGCATGGAGCAATGGAAAGGTCTGTGGTGGTGCTGTAATGAAGTAGTAATTAATCACTCTGGTGACCTGCAAAGAGAGGGTGTGCGGGGAAAGCTCTTGGCTAAAATTATGTTTGACAGATAAGTCACCATATATCTACAGAATAATAGCAAAAGTCTACTCGAAAACTACTTACTTTTATAATTTTAGTTAAGCTTTGGTTATGAGAGATCTGTCTGAAGCAGTCAAGCACACTGCTCTTCTCTATCCACATCTCTGGGCCGTGTGAGGCTGGGAGTACTCTCTCCTCATTTGCCCTGCCTGCACAGGAACTGTCAACAGTAAAGAAGAGGACTCAGTGGGGGAAAGTACAGCTAAATCTCTTGTAAACAGTGAAACTACCAATGCCTCTGTCTGTCACAGGGTGCTGGAGTTTGGAGATGGGTGGGGCAGCAGGAGCTGATTCTGGTGGCTGCCTGTGTTGGGGTGGCTGTGCTGGAGGGGACAGTGTGGTGTCTCTGTTGGGGTGGCTGTGCTGGCAGGGACAGTGTGGTGTCTCTGTTGGGGTGGCTGTGCTGGCAGGGACAGTGTGGTGTCTCTGTTGGGGTGGCTGTGCTGGCAGGGACAGTGTGGTGTCTCTGTTGGGGTGGCTGTGCTGGCAGGGACAGTGTGGTGTCTCTGTTGGGGTGGCTGTGCTGGCAGGGACAGTGTGGTGTCTCTGTTGGGGTGGCTGTGCTGGCAGGGACAGTGTGGTGTCTCTGTTGGGGTGGCTGTGCTGGCAGGGACAGTGTGGTGTCTCTGTTGGGGTGGCTGTGCTGGCAGGGACAGTGTGCTGGGCTGAAGCTGGGGGCAGCTCATAGCACCAAGGCAATCTTTGGAGCAGGGGAAGAAGGAAGCTGGTTAGGGATAGAAAAATAAGCAAGCAAAGAAGTTTGAAGCATTAAATATTTCCCTCTCAATAAGAGATTGAGCTCATAGTTTTTCTTGTAGAGGAATCAAAAAAACCCACTTGGAGTTTATTTGCAGAGCACAGCAGAGCACCTTGACTGACTTAGAAAACAATGGAAAACTGAAGCCTCTTCACTGGCAGCAGGATGTCCAGCCTGGTGGTTCTCATGGCTGTGGGATCAGGCCATGGGGAGGGCAGGAGGTGGCAGGTTATGTCCTGCTGCAGCTTCAGTGTGTGGAGTTGAGAACCAGCTCCTTTCCAATGTTCTTCATTGCTGGACACAGCTCCATGTGCAATTGTATTTCTGACTCTGGATCTTTGATGTCACACACCCACCACAGGCCAGAGCAGCAGTGCCTCAGATACAGACAGAATGGACAAGGATGAGCCTAAGGCTGCACAGAAAAGGAGATTTAGACAGTGGAGGAGGGACATGCATAGCCAAAGCAGAAAATGGGGGAAGGATGAATGAATCAATAGTTCATTAGACTTAGAGAGTAGAAGAAGCAGAAAAGGGATCAATAGTTCATCTGCTCTGGAGACTCTGCTTGTGAGATGGGGGTGGTGAAGGACATTATGCAACAGCTCATATCAGCATACGGGAAAGAATAAAGAAGTAGAAATTAGAAATAAAAGTAGCCAAATTGTAAAACTTGGTTTAAGGAAGCAGACCCCCTTCAAAAGAGCTTGTTGTCAAATTTGAAATAATTATTTGAAGTTCTTCAGCCTTCATTCACCAACAATGTCTGTGGCATGAACATCATTGCTCACAATTCTGCAGTTTTCAATTAGGATTTCAGTGAATGTGAGTTTTAGCTACAGGATTTGGTGTTGTGGTTTTAATAGTTTACAGCCCAAGTAAAAAGTAAATACTGTATTGTAACATATTGCAGACATGGGTGTGAAATTTTCTACAAAATTAGCTCATTTATTTAACACACATGGACTAGTCATGCAGTTTCCATGATTATACTGTAGAGAAATAATAGCTTCTGTACTATGAGGGTGTATTTTTAGAAAGAAGGTTCCAAACATGAGAAGCTAGTTTGGACTGGCACTTCATAGTGAATGTAAATAGCTTAAATGTAAAGGGCTGCTTTTAGTACAAAGTAGCTATTTTCTCTGGGTTTATTAATTTAAAGGATTGTGTATTGGCCAGCATTAAGTGCTGATGGTCTCATTAGCGCCCAGGAAAGCACCTCTGTAATAGCCATATGCACTGACATCTTCTCGTAACCCAAGAATTCTTTCTTGCCTTTAGGAATATCAGTTGGATTAAATATTCCTTCCTGTTTCCTTGTTGGGCCTGAGAAAACCAGCCAAGTTCTGTGAGCTCTGCAACAGAAGCTCCTGCATTGTCTGTGAGAAGCAGAAGCAATCCCTTTGTCTCCATGTGGCTCTGTAGGATAGCAGTTAACTATCTTTTGCTTTCAGATAAAATAATGCAGCTTGCCTTTTTAATGGCTACAAATCATGGGAGCTTCAGAGTTCAAGTTCCCTGTAGCCCTCTTAGCTGAGTGTACTCCTGTCCATGCATGAATAATGCAGGACCTCATGGCTTTAGTAAGATACAGTTAATTCTCTTGGCCTTTAAGGTTTTTTTCTCCCTGTTATTACTTAGCTGCCATCCTGTTGGAAGGGAATGAATTAACCACAAACATTCAAGACTACAAAGGCTGGTGAATGTAGGAGACAATAACATTATATGGGTAAAGCAGCTCCAGAGTTCCAATTCTTCAGCAGAGATTTGTTTCTCTGCATTTACTAAACATCCCTCTTGTGCTGTGGATACAGTTGGTCTGCCAATATTCAGCCAGCGTTGTGTGTAAAGCTTTATTGGATGCAGTGAAAGCCCCTGGGCATTGCTGTGTGGGCGAGGTGGGCAGGGCAGAGCAGGGAGCTGCCCACACCAGGCAGGAGCTGCAGCTGGTCCCACCTGTTCTGCTGGCCTTGGCAGTGAGCATGGCACTGAGGTGCTGGCAGGGTGCCCTTTGCAGTCCTTTCTCCAGGTTTGATACCATATCTGAAGGTCAGGCAGCTGTTGGAACACAGATGCACCCTTCCTAGGATGGCTAGAGAAGAGAAACCTGCCTTTCTGTATTTGTTTATCCATACAAAATATCCTTTTGAAAGTCTTATCTAAAGCTTAAATCTTTTTCTCCTGTTTACCCAGCACAGCTGCAGGGAGAATTTTGGTGTGGTCTGTTCATTTTAGAGACGTGTTCTCTCCATGTTGGGTAGGTAAGGCAAAACTTGAAAAGGAAGGGCTTGACAAAGCACCTGCTAAAACAGACTGTTTTTTATAATCTGTAATTCAAACGTTTACTTTAAAAGAAATACTTTGGTTGGCAGGCTGTGAAGTGTGTAATGATAGCTGAGTAAGCCTCAGGCTGTCTGGTTAACAGGAGGTAGAACCAGGTCGTGACACATTGTGCTTTTTCTCTAGGCACAATTTTTCATCTGGTTTACTTGATGTGCTGACCCCTGTAAAGAATAACTGAACCCTAACAAAATGATTTTTGATTCATGGCAAGCTGTAGCTGGACTGGCAAATCAGGAACATTTAAAGCCTTTTGTGGTATCTAGTGACATTTATATACAGTCCTAAATAGTTGACAGTAGGTGAGATTTATTGGCATAACATGCTATCAGCTCAGTGTTGTCTTATTTCTTACTCATTCTAAAATGAGAAAGGGAGGCCTCTTACATCTTTCACACTACATGAGAAATATTTTAGAAAACAATAGATGATGGTAAAAGTAACTTAGGCTGACAACACTGTTATTTTCTTTTCTTAAGAGATATTCTAAAAGAAAAGTGGTATTGTAAGGTAAGATTTTAAATCCACAGGTGCTGCATGTTATATGCAGTACTTATCTTGTTTAAATTTTTGCAAGTTCTAACAATTGTTTAATTGGTGCATAAATTACTTACACGTCTTGTTCTCCCTGACAGTGTTTCAAT
This sequence comes from Serinus canaria, assembly GCF_022539315.1. Classification (NCBI taxonomy): domain Eukaryota; kingdom Metazoa; phylum Chordata; class Aves; order Passeriformes; family Fringillidae; genus Serinus; species Serinus canaria. Next base: position 18,315,472 of record NC_066323.1, read on the forward strand.
GAATTTTGTAATGACTAATTACTGTCGTCCCCAGTAGAGTTGTTCTTTTACATCAGCAATCATTCATAACTTACTAGGTGCCTGCAGCTACAAATCAGTCATTTAAGCAACCCTGGGAAGTGCTTCACATTATCCAGCCCATCTGGTAATGGAAGAAGCTAATAGTTCTAACCATATTACCAACTTGAAACCCAGCCATTTCAGAAGCACTGTAATTAGCAGTTCCCTCAGCCAGTGACAGACTCTGAATGTGCACATGTGCCACTGTGTGCAGGGAGAACAGGGGCTTTCCCCTCTTTTTTGTCTGCCTAAAAGACTTGCTGGAGAACAGAAGGGGTAGTTGGAGCTCTGACATGAAGACAGGTAGTACACACAAAAATTAAACTAAATTAATTTAGTTGAATACTAATTTAAACTAAAGGCCACAGCTTTGTTCAACCGACCAGGCAATTTCTGAGGAAAACCAGTTTATACCTGAGGCCCATCTTCCTTGAACTATCCCTCTGTCTGGAACAGGGCAGTGACAAGCTTTAATTTGGGCAGCAGTCACTCATCCATCAGCTTAAAAGTGAGTGGGGCTGACTTCCAGGAGCAGGAGTCAGATGTGGCCAGCAAGGAGAGCCGCCTGTCCTGTGAGCTGTGTCACCTGCCCAGCCCTGCCCCTGCTGCAGTGCTGCTGCTCTGCTGCTCCAGCCAGAGAGTGCCTGGGAGCTGCCAACCAGCACAAACACCACTGGAGCCTGCTTGAAAGGCGCATTTTGCATTGCTCCTTGGTAATAGTGGCTATATTTTGTAGCAGGAGTCAATTTAAAAAACAAAAATAAAAAAATTATGAAAAAGGTGGGTTTTATTGGATTTCTCAGCCATCTATTCAAAACCAGTTTATTTTAAACGGCCCTTGAATGGAAGGCAACTAGAAGTTTATTGCAAAAATGCAAAGTAACTTTCCTGTAGGTCCTGTAGGAAACAATATTTCTCTTTAGATTATAGCTGTATATTCGGTGTTTCATTTTCCAGTGCCTGTTGGAGTAATAAGAGGATAGAAAATAAAAAATTTTACTTATCCCTTTCCAATTCCCAGTTTATTTTTAGGTGTTGGAACTGACCTTTTGCTACTCTAATACTTGTTACAAGGGAAAGAAACTCAGCATGCTCTAAGATGAGGCTCATCAGGTAATGCTGCATTACTTACAGTAGCAACACAGTAAACTCAATGACCCTTTCACTTTGTTTTTTCCAAGGCTTTTGTTCATCTGCCTGAAGACTTCATTTTTTCTGTGCTGAACAGTTTTAGCATCTTTTTCTTCTCCACACCTCCATTCCTATTCTACAAGTACCAAATTATAAAACTCCCATAGTCTGGCTCAGGAGGTTATTTCACAGCTCATTTCTGGTATTCATTTTCGACCACTTTTGTTTCCAAACTTGTAGTATTTCCTGAGCAGTTGTTCTTCATGCAGAGAGCTGCCATATTTGAAGTTTTCCCATTCCTCCATCTCCTCATTACTGCTTTCATTTTAACAAGTTCTTTGGTGTAAGTTCTTTTAATCTCCCCTCCCAAGCTAATTTAGTCAATCTTAGATCAGACATAAATGTTGTAATATTGCACACAAGTGTCAGAGCATTAGGACTGTGCTCATGTAATGCAGTGATATACCATATACAATTTAATGGTTCTGCACCAGGAAAGTGGATTAGGGAAGCTGAAGGCTGTTTTTTTCCTTGCTATGAACTGGAAGGAGCTGGAGACATGGCTGGGCTTTCCCTTGGAGTCATGCTCCATAATTCATCTCTGAGTGACATTTTGTGTGTCCATCCCCTTGGCATGTTTGCTGCCCAGTCTCAGAGCAAGCCATCTGTTATGCTCTCAGTATATTTCACAGTCACTGTTATTCAAATATGCTGAAAGCTGCTTAAGGAAGAGATTTTTTTCCAGACTCATAAGTCTGACTGTGTGGAATGAGTGATGTCTAGCTTTGCTCTTCAAGACTGAATGGTTTAATAATGGAATTAGGCCAGGCACATCCAAACCCAGAGTGCTTCGATGTCATTCCTGCCTGCCTGAACAGCCACTGTGATTCTTTCCAGCTTGTCATGATAAACCAGAATAAGAAGACAGTATTCATCTTCTGAAAAATGAATTTGACAGGAGCTTTTGCTACTAAATTAGCACTGGGAGTTTTGTCAGCAGTACCCAGACTGGTTCTTGGTGCTGGCAAGTGAGTGACCTCACCTCTTGGCCTATTTGCAGGAGCTGCTGGACTCCAAAGGCAGTCCTTTTGATTTTTTTTTTTAAAGCTTGGTTTGATAATTGTGCTTCAAAGGCAAGGATGCTGACAGAGTGATGAAACTGTTGGTAAATAATTTAGGCCGTGTTGCCACTGGTTTTGGAACCATATTTTACCCTTTATGGACAGTGACTGAGTTGAAGTGAAGGTGAAACTTTCATTTTAGAGTAGAGAAGGCTGCAGTGAGTCAAGCTGTGGTGGCTCATGGTTACTGCTCCTGGCCTTCCTGCCCTGCCCTGCAGCAGGACAGGCAGGCAGGGGATGTGTATTGCTGGGTCAGGAGGGCAGTGGGGTTGCTGGGGCTCACACCATTCCCAAAGCCCTTGCTCCCTCCCTCTGTGCAGGACAAGGTGGTTTCACAGCTTGCTCAGGTACAGGTAGGGCCCTCCTGTCCCACAAATGTGCTGTGTGTGAAGCAAGTGAAGGGTCCAGGCTAAGCAAAATAAACATTATTGCTCCTCAAGAGGTGACCAGATGTTACAGTTCATTTGTCCAACTTAGATATTGTTGTATCTCTTCTGCATTCTTGAAAAATAAAGAACAATTTTGCTTCACTCGTTTTTATTGCTAACAAGAAAGAAACAAGCATGTGGTTTAATGCAGTCTCCCTCACTGTTCCTCCTGAGTGGCACAGCTGCTTTGTTTTCAGAACTCCTTTCTTTGGTATTGCTTTTAACTAAGCATATTTCATTTCATGGAGGTGGCAGGTGCTCATTCTGTTAATATCTTTATAATTTTCTTCACTGTGTGAAAACTACTGTCACGGAAGCCAGCCTGGCAGAAAGGTCACCTCTTTTAATGACTTGGTATCTCCGTTTTGGAGACAAATTTCAGGAGAAAACTCCCAGGAATGAGCGTTTCCTCCAAGGAAAAAGGGTTTCAATAACTCCCTTTTTTTCTGCCAATGACAGAAATTGGTACCAGCAGGAAAGTGGGGGAAAAAAGAGCTTTTTATTAACAGGAAAAAAAAAAAAAAAGGGGGTGGGGGGGCCCACAAAGCACAGAAAATTATTGAATAAATGCTAGGTATGAAGTGCCAGACACCCTCCACCCACACACTCAGAGCCACACACCCACTGCCAGCAGAAGCAAAAAAAACCAAACCAAAAACACCAAAACCAAAAAACAATTTAAAAAAAGAGCAGATGGGGAACATGTTGAATTTCTGGCGTGGGTTTCCTCCTTGCAGCAGCTGAAGCTGATGCATTTTAATGTCCTTGCTCGTGTTGGTTCAGCTCCTCTGAGCTCTTGGGTTTGGGGTGGTCCTGCTGGCTCCCTGGATGGGCTGAAAAGAAAAACAAGTGAGAAACAGCTCAAGGGAACAAAAAACCAAAAAGAGCAACCAAGAGGATTCCGGAAGGGAAAGGAAAGGAAGAAAACCTTCTTGCTTCAAGCTAGCCAAAAACCAGTCCAACAAAAGGAACAGTGCAGCATCCCTGGCCCACGCTGTCCAGAGCACACCAGAGAGATTGAACAGAACTGTCCCTGGGGTTCCTGGGCTCCAACCCTGCCCTGGTCCAGCTAAAGATCCAGCAGCCATTTCTGGGCAGAAAACAGATGATTAGCAAAACTGGAGAGAATGTGTATAGGAGAAGCTCTTGTAGGGAAAAAGGTGCCTGCTGTCGTGTACCAGAGCTGCAGGACTTTGAAAGGTGCTGCTTGTTGCACAACCATAAGTCAGATGCTTTTACTCAAATTAAAAAAAAAATACTTTGCAGTTATTTAACAAACTATTTTAGAGCTCCTTAAAGTGAACTATTCTTTGCAGTGTTTTGGTGCCTTCCCCAAAGCTTACTTGAACCCTTGCAATAGTTGTTCTGTTTCAGAACAAGTTATTATTTCCATAATAAAGGGTGGTTGAACTTTCTCGCTGTATGGCTGTTAGTCTGTGCAACATATAATTAATGTAGAAAAAGCAATATATAATTTGTTTATGCAGATGGACCACACTATTTTAAAGAGTCTAGTAAAACTTGATGGTTTACCACTTAGAAACATTCTTAAATGTTCAGACTCCGTGGTATTTCCCCAGAGTGATTTATAATAGAGCAAGAAGTGGAAAGCTTAAGAAAAAGGAGGAGGGTTTGGATGGGAACACTTAAAATTTCTTGGCAGATGTTTACTGCTAGGGAAGCTTAGGTGTTTTTTCTCTTTCCTTCCAGGAGTGAGAGATTTCAAGGAGGAAATGGCAGATCTGGGTTCCTGAGAGTATTTTCTGAAGGCAGGCTCAGGGAGCAGCCTCATTTATGTCCCAGACCACATCCCTGGGAAAATGTAGCCTGGGCTTCCCACCTGGAGGCTGCCTGGGGCTCCTGGGAAGGAGCTGAGCAGAGTAGCTGACACTGCTGACAGGCTGGGGCTCCCTGCACTGCCCACAGTTCATAGGGGAGCAGTAAGAAACAGCCTTTTTCTCCTTGGAGAAAACAGAGTCACAGAGGTGCAACTAGAAATTTAAATTGCTGTTCCTAAAACCCAGGGGTAAAGACCTGCATAAGATTTAAACTGTTCTGGCATTGCATGAGCAGTGCTATTTTGCCCTTATCAGACACACTTCAGGGATGTGAAGTGATGTTTGAAATTCTCACAAATGGTAGATGCAGAGGGTCATGCTATTTATTACATTGAAAAAACAAACAAATTTACAGCACTGTGGGGGAATAATCATTTTTTAAATTTCAGATAACAGTTCTTACTTTGATGTTTTTCTGAGCTTCCCAAAAACGTGGCTGAGTGCTTCCAGTAGACAGTTTTAGTGAGGCTCTGCAGGGTTAAGACCATACCCCATATTAGATCTGCAGAGCACAGCTTGCAGAGAGGAATCCTCAGAAGAGCTGGAGGCTCCAGAAAGCTGGTTTGCTGACTTTTTGCTTTCTTTGTCATTCTTTCAACTCCCCTGCTTCATGGGCTCTAGATTACTTTGTGTGTACATATATAATTAGTTTAATTGTCAAATTTAATTACTGAGATTTTAGTAATGGGTTGGAAATTCATTATGGACGTGTTCCATCTGGATGGCAATGGGTGTAGCTGTATATTAGCAGTGTATTTCTTGTAATACTTGTGTGTCTAAAGGGCCATGCTGCTCAGGAGGTGTGTTTTGGGGAAACAGGAAAGCCAAAGTATGGCAGGTGTCATCATGGCTACCTGTCAGCCAGTAATAATTTTGGGGTTGACCTGTCTACGTGCTGATCTTGGCCTTCATTTTCTCTGAACTGCAGCTTTCGCCTGGATAGGCAGTGGAAAAACAAATGCCAAACTCTGCAATGGGTTTTCAGGAAGGAAACAGGCAGTAGCTATTTAGAACAGCACTGAAATGTCTGTAGGGAGCCATCAGCACCTAAGGGGTCACCAGGCACTGGGACCTTAGGGAAGACAGAAATTTATGTACGCTTGCTCCAAAGTACTTTTCCTCTAAATATTTTGTTAATACTGTTAAATCCCCTCCCATTCCTCTCCTTTCCCCCTCTGGTGCACTTGTCCTAAGAGGAACCACAAGTTCCTAGGCATGGTTGGAATTCTGGGGGGGCAGTGGCATAGTTTAACTCAGGGAGGAACTGTATCCCTGCTGCCAAGAGTATGGCAACAAGCTGGATCTTCCATCAAAACTGGGTAAAGCCCATAAGGAAAAATGTGCATAAAATTAATTGAGCTTTGCATACTTGGGGAATAATATTGGAAGCAAGGATTCAGTCCTGCTGTGACTACTGAGCAAGAGTTGAAGAGGAACAGGTAGATTTGGAACCAGCAAAATTCTGAGACCTTTCCTGTCAGTGGTAATTGCTAAATCTGTATGGATCATCCTAGGCATGAATTTGATGAAATTACAAGTGTCATGCACAATTGGCTTCTAAAATAGTATGGGATGCTTCTAAGAGAGAAGTGGATGAAATGATTTTGTTGGGAATGTGTTCACATAGTGCTGGAAGGTTACAAACACAATGTTCCAGTCCTGGTCCACACTGGAAATCTGCCTGGAAGGGCTGTGGTCTCCTGTTGCTGCAGGGTGAGTGTTGCTTTTCTGTGAGACCCTCAAGCAGTGATACAAGTTGCTGTCTATGAAGTTTGCTTGTGTCCAGGCATAGAAGTTCTTGTTCAAAGCTGAATGGGAGAGGGGTCCAGGAGTTTTGAAGAATTTTCATTTGGCTGTGTTGTTTTGAAGGGGAGAATGTCTTGGAAGGTCAATTTTATTTAATGTTACCTACCAAGGAAGAAGCAGTGAGGAAAATATACAGTCCTGCTTTTGTCTTTGGAAGATGCTTCAGGAAAAGAAAAAAATAAAACATTGCCCTTTTTACTAATCTGGCAAGTTACCTTAGAGACAGTGAAATGCATATTTCAATTGCCACCAAGATTCCAAATATCCAAAGCCCAGAATTCTGGTTTTGTGTCAGTAAATAAAAATTACAATATATATGATAAAAAAGTATTTCATTCAGAATATGAAATTCATGACATCAACATTCAAATATATCAAGCAGAGATTATGAAAGCAATGCACTGAACAGAAACACAGAGAAAGGAAAGACTTTATTTTTCCTTTGTTCCTTGACATTTTAACACTGATCTTGGTATGGTGCTGGCCACTCCCAATTTGCTTTTGTCTTTGACCATTAGGAATCTCCTGCTCTCTCAACCTCCCCAGGCAGGGGGTCAGCAGGAGGTAGCATGCCCTGCCATCCTGGGAATATCTGCAGAGGAAAGCAGGAGGGACAGGCTGTGGAAGGCTCCAGGTCTCCCCTCTGTCACTGCAGCACACACAGAGCTGCCCCAGGGAGGTATCTGGATGGTCACTGCCTTTCTTTCCTTATCACCTCTTGAGCTGGAAGGTGCTTGGAAGGATAAAGTCAGCCCAGTTCTCTTTCCTCTGGTGCCCCATTGGCTTTTGCTGCTGTCTCCCAGCTCTGAGGGAAAGCATCTTCCTTGATGTGTTAGTCCTTCTTATTGAAGACATTTTTCTGATTTTTGAAAGGACAAGGAAATGCAAACCAGGTCTCAGCACTTTGGGAAGTGGGATACATCCTGTTTCTTCCCTTTACTGCCGTACTGCAGTCTGCTTTGGGGTTGTGGGTTTGATTCTCTCTATGGTTGAATAAGATGTAAAACAAGCACGAGGTCTTGGTCTCTCCTCCTGGGGTAAAAGCAAATCCAAAGTAAGCAACGAACTAATGCCATGGGTTTGGAATGCTCCCCAGGAAGTCTGCTCTGGTTGGCTATTCCCACCCCTGAGAAGGGTGGTTTTGGAAAGCTCTGTGTAGCTTTTTGCTCAGTCATTGTCTACATGATTAACTTAGTTAAGAAGTATCCAAGACATCAGAATGGCCTGGGCATGTTCCTGTGCCCGAGGAGCCAGCGTTTATCTCAAAACTCTGAGTGCTTGGGAAAAAAAAATCAGTTAATCTTACAGGCAGATTGACTTGGCAATCAGGAAGGACTTGGCAACAGAGATAAAGTGAAATATATATGGATGGGGGACCCCATTTAGCAGTATTTACTCTGGCAAAAATCCCTTTGGCTTTGCTGACAGTGCTGGTAGAGTCAGAAAGGCTGAGTCGCCAGGGAGCAGAAGGAATTTGGTGGGAAGCCTTCTTTTGTGCTCTGTGTTATTCTGAATTGGGTGAGTTGTATTTTGGACTAAGTACCATTTGAAAGAATTTACGCTTATAATTTAGCATCTCATCTGTTGCACCAATGTCACCTAGATTTTTATATAAAACAAGTAAAATACTCTGTGCCTGATGTTTCCTTTCTACCCACAGGTAGAAGGGCATTTTCTTTTTAAACCCCAATTCACTGAGTGACAGTTTGAGAGTAGGAGATTAGAAGACAGGGAAGGAGCCAGCTGATAAGACAAATGGTCTAATAGGTCAGAAGATTTGACTGAAAAGAGTCAGAATGGAGTTATATATATACACTATTAAAATTATAGATATGTTTATATCTGCCACACAAGCTTAAAATGGGATTGATATTTGTCTCTCACTTTTTTAGTCTTGTAATCTCATTAATAAAACCCTAAAAATGCAAAATATGAGGCTGATAGTTAAGGAGTCTGTCCAGAATCTATTTAAATATAGTGGAAATTTAGCATCAAATCGATACTTCAGTACCTGAAAAAAAGCTAAAACAGAAATCCCCTCTATTATTCCCATTGAAGAACTTACTGTGTAAGTTCAAAATTGATATTCCAAACTGTAAATAAAATGTCAAAATCCCCAAAAATGACAAAACCCCTATTCCTGTTGTAGGGGCTGGAAATAGCTTCATTGTGTTCAGTAAGCTGTGCTGTCTGCTTGGCACTGTAATGAACCAAGTCATTTATTGTGGGACCTCAGTATGGGCTTGCATAAACTCACTGTAGAAAACTGCTACCTGCATATTTACCAATGCACAGATCAGAAAACAGACCCTAATGGAGCTAAAACCACGTTGAAAACAGTTTATATTTTGTATTAAGAAATTATTGCACATCTGTTCAGGTTGTAGAATTCTAGAAACGGGTTTTTTTCTATGATATTAATCACACACACATGTTAATAGTGAGCTGAGTGCCTTGAGGTCCTGCCTGAATGCCTTCAGGAATCTGAAAACATAAACATGTAGAAACTGTGATAAGGTTTTTCATACATATCAGTTTCTTTCATTTTAGTTTTTTATTTGCTATCAGCTGTATTAGTGGGTGGATGAGATTCCCTTTCCTAAAGAAATCAGGTGTGCAAGTACATGAAAGAGGTGGGTGAATTGCTCAGCTTTGCTTTGTTGTTCCCAGATGCCTTTTTCAATTGCCAGCCTCACAGATTGACTTTGGGACCTGAAATTCTAGATAAATCTTTGTTCATAATAGCTTTCCTGCAGGCCAAATGATGCTTTCATTTACACCTGTGCATCTGCTGCCAGCTGGCAGCTGGGGCAGAGCGAGCTGGAACAGGCTGTTTATGGACAGGGCGTGTTTGCTAATGAATCTGTGAGAAGCAATAACCCCAGAGCACAGCCTCAGCACTCAGGGCTTCAGCTGTTCCTGGCTTTCTCCTCTCCTCTTCTCCTCCTGGTCTTACACCTGGGGGTTCTGTGCAGATGGTGGCCGTAAAACCACGAGGGGGGACAGAAGGACCCCAAGTGTGAAGCTGGGAGATGTGTGAGGAGGAGAGGGCTGGGGTAATGTCCCCCTGGTCATTCCTTGCCCTTCCCTTTGTGCCTGAATTCATTGGAACAACAAGTGAATACCCCTGGGGGGAGGGAGGGTCATTGTGCAGAGTTTGAGAGATCCCAAGGAAATGTGTTGGCTGCATCTGGTGGGCTGCAGAGGACAGGGAGAAGTTGGGAGTGGTATTACCCTGCAGGCCGAGTTCTCCAAGGCATTAAGCAGTGTATGGGAGTAGGCTGATGGATGGTTGGAGAATGGCAGCAGGTCCATCCCAGCTGCCACCCCTCTTTCAGATGTTCTGGCCAGAGAAGGCAGCTCAGAGGGGGCTCCTGCTGTTGCTCAGTGATGCTGCCCTAGAGGTGAAGAAATTCAGTGGGAGGAAAACTCAAGTTAGCTATCAGATTCTAGGAATCCTGTGTGAAATTCCAGGGGGTGTTTCTGTGAGTTTTAATGTTTGTCTTCATATTGTATCCCCCTACCCCACATGCCTAGGAACAAGAAAAGTCACTTCAGTGGGCAAACCACTCTGTAACCCACTTAAACCACTCCATAACCCAGCTAAACCACTCTGTAGCTCACCTCAACCACTCTGTAGCCCACCTACCCTCTCATCTCTCCCACCCCATCACTGGATTTGTTCTGGTGCTTCAGAGGCTTGGGAGCTGATAACACATCTCATACAATGGCTGTAGAATGCATAATATGGAAATCCTTTTTCCACACTCATATTTCTCAGAAAATGGGTTTGTGAGATGACATGGCAGGAGGGCTGATTGTAGGTGGGGCGAAGGGGTGTGATATTTCAGACAGAGCTTTGTCAGCGTTGAAAGATGGTAGCAAGAGTTTGTGATTGAGAAGAGCTGCACAATGGTGAGTGGAGGCAGCCCTGTGTGCTCTGTCTGTGCTATGAGAGTGCATTTGTGTTCAAACTGAATGCTTTAGAAATGTGTTCAGAGAGCATCAGCTGTGTTTGCGTGCCAGGAACAATGATGAATCCTAAATTCAGTATGAAAATAATTCAGATCATCTCCAGCACCCATTTACTGCTGGTGGAGATTATGGTGCTTAAGAAAAAAAATCACTTTCAACAAGTCCAAAATATAAATGGTACTAAACTAATGGGATCAAATTCATTATATTGAGCTTAATTGCAACTTCATGGCTCCAGATTTATTCCAATGTAATTCTGTTAATACCAAAACTAGAATAATAAAGTGATGAGTCAGGTCTATTGTTTGTAAATCTCCACTAGAGATCATTAGCTTGTATACAACTGCATTAAAATTTAAATGACATGCTGCTGTTATTTTTTCGCTTGGTTTGAGAAAATCTGCATATGTTGGAGCCTCTGGGTAATTTAAATTGAAGTAGTTGAGAAAATGTCATGTAACAATGATATGAGGAATGTAGTCAAATATTAATTGTCTTAAACAGCTCAGCACAATCTGTACTAATATAAGTAGGTGAGTCATCAGTTCTGTTATCCTGTCAATATGGTGAAACTTTAAAGTGTGGTGCAAAAGATGCTGTGAATCAATTGAATTGCTAACTAGGGTAAACAGCTTTGGTGTAATACTAAACAGGCACACGGGAAGCTATTGTTGGGAGTTGTAAGCAGTGGAAATGTTGAATGAGGGTGTGTTATTTCAGTGTGGTAGTGTGGAGAAATTTTGCTGAGGCTCCAGCATGCTGGGCACAGTATAAGAAAAGGTGACAGGGAGTACTTCACTGTCCCACACAATGAATATGCCACACAAAATGCAACAGGTAAAGAAGAGGCAAATGGGAGAAGGGCAGGGGGAGCAGTCAGGCAACCAGGGACCCACTGGGTTCAGCACACAGTGCCAACATTTTCGTTCTTTGCATGCTTCTCATTCATTCTCTTCCCTTTTCCCTCTCCCCCTCTCATCCTTGATTAGCTAAGACAAAATAAAAAAATATGTTTAAGAACAGCTGTGAAAATGTACAAATTTGAATTTTAGGATATTTTAATCAGTATGATTAGGTTTCCCACCAAGAAATCTCCTCATCTGCTGTCATGCTGTTAAGGCAGAAATGCGTAAATGAATTAAAGGAATTGGAAGAGGTTTACCAAAAATATCTTTGACTTCCTGCCCCCCTTTTCTGAGCAAAAAGGACTTGTTCACAGCCACAAAGGCAGTTATAGGTGTGTACCTATGCATATTATTTTATATGCCCATTTGTGAAGCACATCTCATGAAGAGATAAAATGCAGGTAAATTGTTTCAGCATATTTTAGTCAGGATGTTGCTCACAGTGTGCAGGTGCCTGTTGCAATAGTTGTCTGCAGTGGTTTGTCCTTGAATCTTGAACTTTCCTTCAACTTTTTCTGTTATTACTTTTTCTATAAATCTGTCCATAACCCCTGAACAACATTGTCTTTGAACTCCACTGCATCTATTCAGTGAAATTCTCATCCAAGCTTTAATCTTCTCTCACCTTGATATATTTTAACTCCCCTCTTTATAGGCTGGCACCCAAGCTGAATTTAATAGTGATAAATGTATTTCTGAGATTAAAAGCTATAAAGTGTACATTACAGATTAATCAGAGCCAAATCTTCATTCTCAGTGTGGTAAATTTGGGGAAGGTTGATCAGGGAGGAGCCAAGGAGCCTTAGACTCATCTCTGATGTCAAGCACATGGTTTTGTTTGTTGGTTTTAAAGAGTGTCTATTAATTTCTGGTGTCTTTGCTACAACAGAACATTTAAATCATCACTGAAGCAACTGTCCCAATTTACCTTCATACTGTGTTCAAGAGCAAAGCTTGAAATGTGGAAGTATCTGAGGGGAGGAGAAAAGCAAACAGATCAAGGCCAGAAAGGAAATCTTTCCAGCCCATCCTCCTTATTTGTATTTTCCTGATGCACGTAGGGAATGAATTCATGTGCCCTTTCTCTTTCAGAAGGGAAGTGGCCACTGTTTTTGCTTATGCTCTTTGTCACCATGCAAATTTATCAAGATATGGCAAAACAAGTTTATTACACGTTTTGCTGCATTTTTTTAAAAAGCCCCTTGTTTGTTGTTAAAATTCCTTATTATCTGACTGTTTTGCACTTGCTGAATCAGATAGAGTAGTAAAATTTAGTAATCTAAACTGCAGAAATAGTGTAGTAAAAAGTTTTAAAATATGAGTTATACCCTTGATTTTGGTGGAAATTGCATTATTACGATGCATATGTACATTTAAATTAGAAGTTGTAATTCAGAAAAGAAGATTTTCAGGTGAGTTTCCACAGTAAGGTGTGCATGTAGATTTGGCCTGGGCCACACTTTGTACTGTGCCTGTTCTTCAAATGAAATGTGGTGGGTCAGGGCCCTTTTTTGGAAGGATCATAAACCTACCTGGTGGGTAAGAACTCTTAGAGACCACAAGGAGCTTCTCAGAGGGGTGAGATGTGTTTGACTATAAATACAGCTTTCCTACAAATAGACATAGACAAAAATTTTCTAAGAACACTCCTGTAACCAATATAAAAAATGTTTAGGCCTATGTTTATGCCTACTAAATGAAAATCTATAGGAGAGAATTTTAAGCCTGTGTTGAATTAATTGAATTTAGGCTCTGGTGTTCCTGAGTCAGGATCAGTTGTCTGAGTCTTGTATGTCTACCTCCCAGGAGATTTTAAACTCTGAACTGCAAAAAAGACATTGCATGGAGCTGTGTATTGGTGCTTAAAGGACAGATTCTTTATCCAACCCATAACAAGAGGCCACTTGTTGCAGTAATAAGCAGACAGGACTCAGTTTCTTTATGTAGAAAAGCTGATTTTTTAATCACATAACTTATTTTAATACAGTTTTTACAGAGTTTGTGTTTAACTTTGATTGGCTAATAGTTTTCTTGCCACTTAATTCATTGGCTAAAAGGTGTTTTGTGTGTACATGCTAAGACTTTTTGTTTTATTCAGATGTTTACATTTTTCGTTTGTAGATTCTCATGGGACAGATCTTTTGTTATTACAGGTGTAAATGGTTCTTGTGTTAACTGCTTTCACTCTTATGATTTTTCACATGGGAAGTTAGCTAGCTGCACTTAGGAGAAGGAACAGGCTAGCTGGTAATTTAGCACAGCAAGGCTTGATTTTATAAGGCCTTTCTTTTATAATATCTCTACTTGTATGCAACAGCCCCTAGCTTTGGGGGTAGGTTTTGGTTGTTTTCATTCTGTTCTGCCTTTTCAACCATTTTCCTCTCAAGAAAGCACAGCTGGAGAGCATTAACTGGAAAAAAATGATGTTGCAGAATATCTGCTGGTTCACTGCAGCTTTTTCAGCTTAATTCTGCTACATGCTGCTTGATTCAAGTTTTGAACTGCCCTTAACTGCATTTAACACTTAAAAGATAAACCTGTAAACCAATTCTCCCTTCCCAGCCCAAGGCATGCAGAGGAGGATTGGGGGGGGAGGGTTACCCTTGAGTCCTTCCCCTCTGTTCAAGCTTTCTTGCCTTCCTTTCTGCCTTTACCTATTAAATTTCAAGTGCCGAATTTTTGTGGGATGCGGGTGAGCTCAACTACAGGGCGGTGTTTGTGTTGTTTTATGTATTTCACCTTCCCCACGGTGCCTGCTAAAAGCAAGGGTGGGTGTGGACAGCACAAAGCTTTATTTGTGCTGGCAGACAACTGCTGGAGACAGTGTCTCCTTATCAGCCGTGCCTGATAGCACAGAATCCCCCATCTGCCACCCGGGAGCTTTGGAAGGCACTGCTAAAGCTGCTGGGAAGGGGCTGCCCGTGGGAGGCGGGGAATGGATAAACCTGTGACTCTGGGAAAACTTACAATGCTCTGCTGAAAATCACCCCGTGCCCTTTGGGATTGCAGAATTCTTCAGAGAGGTGATGGCTCTGGACCGTGATTTAAATGTGATTTCTAAGGTGCTTCACTGGTTTAGGCTTCAGAGCTTAAAGACATCTGCAGGGAAAATAGATAAGTGTTATCCTTTGTCCGAGTTTCCATTGCTGTCAGGAGATTTATTAGCATTTTTTATAGCTGGTCATAGCCTGTGTTCTTTAATATATTATTTGCAATTTCCTTTCTCCAGATTGTGCCATTTGAGGAACACAACTCAGATTTTCCATCAGTTGCATCAGGGAAGCCATAAATATGTCACAAGGGGTATATTTATGTACCCTATTATGTGTTGGAAAGAATTTGGCCTGTACTGTGTAAAATTAAAACAATAATTAGGCTTTGACACAAAGGTTGGAAGGAAAACTCCTGGCTTTACATATATTTGTATGCTTATTGTGTGTGATAATTAAATGGTAGTTACAAGTTTCTGCATATTCTAAATCACCCTAATGGAAGCACTTAGGCCACATTACCTCTTAGCAGGTGTCTTAATAACTGGAGGAGGGGATGAAAATTGAGGAAAAAGAATTTAACAAAAGCAGCTGCAGTCTGTAGAGTGGACACTCAGGTGCCCTGGTAGGGGACAGAGGATTGTCCCTCAGAGCAGGGAGACATCAGCTGAGTGCTGGTAAGCCATGGAGAAGCTTTCCCTTCCCACTTTCTGGATGTGGAAGTCCCACCAGGCGCCAATGTGAGATTCTGTGTCCATCTTGGAAGCTCATTCCAAGGGATCAGTCTTTGGAGGACACCATCCCTCTGGAGATGATGATGCTCACTGATCTTGGTGAAGTATGAGGTAAAAATGGAGCAATGAAAGGCAGTGCTGGGCAGAACTGGAGTGCTGCTGACTTAGAGAGGTGAAGACTAGGGGGCAGGAAGGAGAATAGGGCAACAGCCAGAAAGTACAGAAAATAAAGAAAACTTGTGCCCAGGTGTGTTGATTTGGCACAGCCTGGTTTTTGGTAGGCAGGGAAGGCTCAACTATGGCAGAAGAGGGTGAGCAGATGACTTCTGTGGGTGCCTGGCATTTGGCAAGTGTTAAACCATGACACCTGGTAGGACACAAGCAGTGGCATCAGGCTATGAACAGTGGCATCCTGCTTTTCCCTCCTTTCCAAACTCCTCTCTGTGCACCAGGCATGCAGCCCTTCTGCAAGACTTCACCTTCCCTTTCTTGAGGCATTGTGGCTTCAGCTCCTCAATGAGCCGGCTCCATCCCTTTTGAGAAAAGCAGTTAGGACTGGAGAGATGTCCCTCACTTATTTAATGGTGTGCAATCATATCTCTATCTCCTAATACTGGGGGTTGTGTTGGTTTTTGGTTTTGTTTTTTAAATCTGACTTAAAAAGTGCCTTTCAGCAATTGTAATATTAGCATGGATTGCTGAATTTAAGTGCTTTTTAGTAAGTTTAAGGTCAAAACTATAAAAATATAAGGTAGCTCAGTGTCTTAGGTATGTATATAAAATAACTAAAAAAAAAAAATTCTTAAGTTCTGGTGACATCAGTTCTTATGAAAACTTCCATTGTCGTTGACCCAGCTTTAATTCTGCTGATTGTGGTTCCCCCTCCCACTCATCTCTGCTTTTATAACATGAGATAAAAATGCATTCTTCATGGATTAATGAAAGCCATGAGCATGAGGTGCTGTTAGAGCTTTACAAATTTCTTTTAAAAAATAGTATTGTCATTTGGCAAATAAGAGTTGTCTGCGAAGGGCTGCTCTTTTGTGTGAGCCGTATGTAACATTGCAGTTAATAACATTTAGTGTTATCAGCTGCTCCATGACTTTATCTCCTCTACAAAAGCCTGTTTGCAGAGAGGAGGCAGCCTTGCTGGAGTGCCAGATTGTTAAATAACTACAGGTTGCCAAAACTAAATGAACTTTTCAGCTGGTAATGATGTGCAAATTGCTCTCAAAAATGTATGTGCACTGGAGGAATGCTCACAAGCACAGGGTTGTGTCTGGTTACAAACAGTTCTTTGCCTTTGTCCTTAACCCAGCAGTGACACCATTAGAATGACTTTATCTATATGTATAATGACACAGTTATTTTGTGCTTTTAACAACTGAATCGTTAATAGCTGGCTTAATTAATGTAATTAACCAAATATATATTTAAGAGATTTTTAAGTTATTAGCTACTATGTTAAATAGCCATTTAAGCTATATTGTGGCCCTTTTGGTGAAATGCAGCTCTGGGTAAGAGGAGTGGCTGTGGTTGTGCTGCCAAAGTCCCCCTGAGTGTGACTGTAGTGTATGGAAAGGAAGGTTTGCAAATGGGCCTTTTTTTAAACTACTGGTGCCAAAAGGGGAGACACGGGAATTAAACTCTGACGTGTCAATTAAGCAAATTAAACTCTGACATGTCAAATTTTTTAAATTTGTTTTATCTTCTCTTGAGAAATACTTTCCTGTAATGTGGCAGATACGAGGAGCTACCTTTGAGTGAGGAGGTCTCAGAGTAAACTTTGGATGGGGAGGTGATTGGTTACAGAGTGGTCAGGAAGGTGCCTGGGGCTGGCCCAGGCCTGGAGCTGCTTCCCAGAGCTGCAGTTTCTCTCCGGGTGCTGCTGCAGCCCAGAGGAAGCGCTGGGTTTCCTGTGCAAAGCTTGCTCCCTTGCCCTGGGGTGTCTCACCTTGGATTTCTTAGCCTGGTTGGGAATTTAGTACAAAGAGCCATTCTTGTGAATCATGTTTTCTTTGCAATTTTGCATTCCAGCTCAACAATTCATTCCTCTTTTTTTCTAATGGCAAGGACTTTACTGGAGTTCACATAACTTTGGAAAAATTGTTTGTTCAGGTTCCTCTGGGGGCCTTGAATGTTTCAGTTCCAATCCATTGGGGGTTGTTTAAAAATACAACTCTTGGTACACCTATTATGCATTAGAATTAGTGGGATGTTCTGACAAACAGTTAATATCCCTGAATTCTAAAGTTTTTCAAAGGTAAATATTTAAAGGTGTGAAGAAAAGGCTTTTTCTGCAGCCAAGTTGAAGCTAATGATGTGTCTTCAGTGTATTCACCTTTTCCCATCCCTTGCATTATTAGTGTTCTCAGCAGTATTTCTATGATGTCAGATGAAAACAGCATTTTGGAAGTATGGTTTGAACATTTGAATGTGCTGTGGAGTGTTTTGTGCTGGTATGGCAACATCCTCAGGTTGAACCAGTCCTTTCCCCTCTGCAAGGACTGAGTTACTTGTGGTACTTTGATTCCTGCTTTGTGAACTACCGAGTGAAAATGTGAGATGTGGTGGAAGGGGAGTGCCAGCATTGAGGTACACACCAAGAGGTAAATAATAGTTCTGCCAAGTTAGGCTGCCTGAGAATTGTCAGTCTTTAATTTTAGAGTTCTACCTTTGTCCCATAAACTGTTTCAAAACTAAGATTATTTCTTTTTCTGAATTTAATTTATATTCATTTAGGACTATGCACAGCTGCATATGCTTTTAACTTAAAATACTATTATTACAATTTTTTCTCAAGTTCTTACAGCCAGCACCCCAGAAAACATAATTTTTATTTAGTATTGTAGGACTAACCTGTTCTGAATTTGTTGTAGGTTTGAACTGCTGTTGGGTAGAATAAAAAGAATACAGTTCAATTTTCAAGTTGCAAAAACACATTTAGTATGTGCATTTAGCAGCTGTTGCAAACACTTGAGGGCATTTTCTTCAGCATTTGAAAATTCCCTGTAGAAGTGAGACAGGAGACATTCATTTAGCATTTCAAGCTTGAAAAATAATTTAACCTTTCCTTAAATTGTGTTTTGAAGTTTGGGATTAACTCTGTGCCTGGCTGCACAGATGGTTACATTTTACATATTCCTTTGTCTAGGAAAAAAAAAAAAGAGACCACATGGTCAGTTAATGGCTTTAAACACTCCTAGTCCTCATTTTATATCTTCCTAATGGGACCTCAGAGATTGTGGGAAGATACTTAGAAAATTGTTGTTTATGCTGTAAGGCTTGTAAGATGTGTTGTATTCTGTGTCCCAGAACTCATGAGCTATTTTTGCTCCTGCTTATTAATCCTGGTTAATGAATTTCACAGCTTCATCCCTTAAGATTTAACATCCATAATTCTGCTGTGGAAAAAATGAAAACTAAGATCACCTATGCAGAGAAAATGTTGCTTTATTAATGGAATGTGAGGGATCTTATTTTGTAATTTTTAATAGGTAAAATTATCAATGAGGTGTATTGTCAAGAAGTAGACTCCATCTCAAGTCACTGAAGTGGTTATAAGCTAAAAAAGCCTTTTAGTCTTTCAGAATGCTTTCTAAGCTTTTTTGCAGCCACTTTGGGGAAATACCATAGTGAACTGTGGACGACACAAATCAAATGTGATGTTGGGATAAATGATGGAAAATCCATTAAGTCGGTGGTGTGTCACCAGAGCAGACAATTCTAGCATATAAATCCAGTCCTTAACTGAGTATTTTGTGCTTTATAATGATTTTTTTCCCAAGTAGTTTTAAAAGTAACAGCTAACAGGTTGATGGATTAACACAGAATTATAGCATAAAGTCATGGAATGGTCCCTAAAAGGGACTTTAAAGGTCATCTGGTTCCACCCCCTGCCATGAGGGGACACCTTCCACTGGGCAGTGTGTGTAAATCTGCTCATGGCTCATAGAACAGATCTGGATAAAACCACTGAGTGCTGTACAGTGTTGAGCACTTGTAAGAAATCTGTCAAGTTTATAAAATGTTATCAGTACAATATAGGCACAATACTTTTTTTCCCCCTCCATTTGAAAGTGCTAGTAAGGTTTTTAAGGCTACTACTCTTTTATCATGTAAAGAAGAAAAGTTTCCTTTAATCTTTGAAGTTCTTACCCTTATAAGCCAGCATGTGCAACAAAATCCATCTGGTTGGAATTCTTAAAGATAGCAGTAACTGGTACAAGACTTCACAGCTTTATTCCAGTCCTATGGCAAAAAGATTTCCATTGACAACACTGCAGTCACAGGGATGATTCTTGCTGCTATGAGGTGGAAATTTTATGATGTTCCTGCAATTCTGTGCTAGTTTTGCAGGCCAGGATGGGATATAGGGGTGAGATGGTTTGAGATGCTGGGGATCAGAGTTTGGGTCTCCAGTCTTAAGTGCTATCAGCAAGGCATTTCTGGCAGATACTTAATTCACTTTGATTAAATTAAACTTAAGATATCTGAACATGTTGTTTATATATTTTGGGGGTGTTTGTGTGCACACATATGGAACACACACTCTGCCTTCCAGTCAGTCAAATCCTCCTCCACTAATTTATTCACAGAAGAAAAGGTTATGTTTCCTCTAGATTCTGGAGGGTGTTTTGTTTAGTTTTTTCTTCCAAAGGAGCTCCTAGAAAGAAAGGCTAAGAGAGTGTTGCAGGAAAAGCACTGTTGGCTGAGAAGTTTGGTTACCCCTGAGTGCCATTTCCAGTTCCTAAGATGCAGAAGGAGCTGGGATGTAAAGGTCAGAAGTTGCCAGTGTAGTTCATGTTAACACAAAATGATGAATGTTGTGTTATAAACACAGTACAAACTGTCTTGTTTGAGATCTGGAAATGTTGTAACTTCTCATGCTTGGTAGAGCAGCCTGAAGAGCGGTTTGGCATTATTGATTTAAACCTTGCAGATAAAGAAGCTCAGTGTGAAATTTGCAGCCCCTGACTATGGTGAAATGTAGAAAATTCTGCCTTGGCTTCTATTGATTATCTTAATTGCCTCAAGATTCAAAGGTTTTCCCAATACCATTACAATCTTTGTGACTGATCAATAGAATACAGACTCTCTGTTCATAAACAAAACATTGTCTGTAAATGGAGATGCTGAAAAATTAACTCTTTGTTTTCTTTTCTTCTCTTTGTCCTGTTTTTCCAGCGGAACCCCTGCCTTTAATGGACTTGTGCCGAAGATCAATTCGTTTTGCTCTTGGCAGAGACCGCCTGCATGACATAGAAATTCTACCTTTGCCTCTGTCTCTGAAAAATTATTTACAGTACCAATAAGAAATCTAGAACCCTCTGGCCTCACATGGGACTTCATCAATGCAAATGGCAGAAAATTGTTTACAGCAAAATATAAATCTTTGTGATGGACACTGAAGTGTTATTTAATTTTTAATATATGTATTTTTTCTGAACCAGTGAAAGCAGATCACTGTGGGGGAACTACTAAAGAATGTGAAAACATTGATTTGATTGAGGTTCATGTGTTACCTGTTGCCTTTTGTGTTTACAGTCCTGAAGGCTATAATTCTCATCTCTCATACACTGATTGGTTTATCTTTGTTGCTTCTGGTAAATGCCAATAGAAAATCTGACCTGCAAGATTCAGTGTCCTGCAGGCAGACCATTTTTCAATATTATGATTTTCATTTTTTGTTCTCTCTCCTACGCTTTACTCCAATAAATTAAAATAAATTAGCAAAGGAAAAGTCTTGACAGTAACTCTTAAAAAATATTTAAACCTTGGTATGCAGAGTTGTTGAGAGTTCTGCGTGTTCAGGGCTCAACATAATTAGGCCTATAATATCTAAAAGCTCTAATGTTTAAAAAAAGCAGATTATTGTCTAAAAGAAGAGAATGTGGTTTAAAAACATGAGAGGAAACAAATGATTTATGTGTCAGATCAGTTTCTGGACTTGGTAACAGTAAGGTGCAGTTCATTGTTTTCAAGACCAAATCTAGTCCCTCCAAAGTTCTGCAGTTTATGACAAAGTGTTCATTGTCCCAAGAATTTAGGATATTCATATTTTAGGAAGCTTGTCACTTTTTTTTTTTTTTTAAACAAATTTATAATTTTTATGTGTTATGAACTCTAAGTACTTTGTTTTCTTTTTAATGTATGTGTGGTTATAATGTTTATTTATCTGTTTAGCGTCTGGAGTTCTCATTTAACTGTTTCCCATCTTGGGGTAACTGATTCTGGTTTTTTCCCCAGCTCCATCTGAAATATATCAGTTTTTCAGGCTCATCCCTTTTTTTTAAGATGCTGCTTTCTGTTTGTGTTTCTTACATGTTTCAAGTTATCTGCCTGAATCAGTTATCTAGTTTTTAAACTGGAAGTTGTTGTTAGGGCAGAATGTCAAATGTTTAGACTGAGCTGCCTTCAGCATATTTTAATGTGAATTTACTGATGAATGAGGAGAAAATTTCTAATAAAGTCTACTGTCCAAAGTAAAACTCCCATCTCCTTTGATGAAGTGTTAAAACTGCTCTTAGCCCAGAGCTGAAGTTCAGTTCCTTGTGCAGCTTTGCCAATGTTCCTGTTTGGCCCTTGTGTGGGATTGCTGCTGTAGGCTCCTGTGTGAGACATGGCAGGCAGTGACCTGTCCCATTCTGGATTTATCCCAGTCACCCTGAGTGTGGACATGCTCTTGCTTTCAACACCATCCTGGTCAGATTCCTCTGAACAAAACCTCACTTCTGTGCCAAGCTGTGCTCTGGGACTTGGTGATTTTGAGGCAGGTTGGAGACTGCTGTGCACTGATGATCCAGGCAAAACCACTGCCCCACAGATGGCTGCCCTGCTCTCAGTCACCCTGGGAACAGAATTACAGTTCCAGCTGGAAAGAGAAATGTGAGATAGAGAAACACAAGCAAGAGTGGAAGCAACAAGGACAAGGTAACACAGGGATGTCAAAAGTTAAATCACTAATATTTGATTGTCTGGGTTTAAGTGTAAGCTTCAGCATGGAATTATTTTGGACTTGGTTTCACATAAGGTGAGAGGTACATACTGCATTCCTTCCCTTAATCTTACAAAGGAGAAGAAACTACAGCAGTGACCCACATTTCTTGCTTTTCCTGCTTGCTTTATTTTGTATAAACCTTTTGTCTCAGTAGGTACATTGGAAGAAGGAGCTCTAAAAGTACAATATTCACACAAAAGGCAGAACAAAGGTGTGTCAAGTGATCTGTCATAAGCAAGGTAAGCAGCTGTTCAGGAATGGCAATTCTGGTAGACCTTATTTTTCCACCACCAAAGTCCATGTTAGGTAAGCATTCCCTAAAATTAGTGTTCTGCTGTGTGTAACTACAGACTTCATGTTCCTTTGAATAACTGCAGGGACACAACTGTTCTTTCACTTGACCCAGACCAACAGCTTTTTAATGTTACAGTAAAGTAGGAACTGATGTCATCAGACAAATTACTGGTGCCTCTGCATGTTAATTGACTTATTGCTTTACAGTTATGTTGGTGTTGTAGTTGGTGCCCCTTCAGTGAGGATTTCTCTAAACCAAACATCCTTATTTTAACTTTCAAATATTTTTTCTAACACTTAGTATCTTCCAAGGCATTATAGTTCTACAGGAATGATTATTTACTGTTTCCTAATTACATGTTGTGATTCTGTGGATGGTACATACACTCCTTCATATGGTATTAGGGCCATGGTTTTGTGGATCAAAGTCTGTTTGATGCATTTTTTTTGGTCTGCAGAAGCCTTGTAATGAGACTGCAGCATGGAGAATATTAATGATGCTTTAGGGTTCTTCCTAAGCATCCCTGTACAAGTGGATTCTCTTCCAGGAGAGTTTATAGGAAACATGGAGTACAGGTAAGGATGAATCAGGCATTGAGGCTAAACAAGTGGTCAGAGAATCTCCTCACAGAGTACCAGGAAGAGTCTCCTCTGCCAGTGAGCTCCAGCCTGGGTGCTGGGTCCCTCACTTTGATTCTCCTGGCTCCCTTTACTGGAATGCAGATGTTGTTCACTGTCTGCTTCAGGAGGGAATTGAGCAATGATTTATTAAGTAGCCATGCATTGGCTTTTGCCCAGACCAGGGGTCAAACACTACATTGTTACATTCCTTCAAGCAAATCAGTTGAAACTTCTCAGAATCTCTATCCTGGCCCCCTAAATGCAGGAAGATCCCTACCCAGAGGTCCACTCTGGGCAATCTCTGACAGTGAGGGTGATCACTTACTACAAAGCTGGACTATGTGAGATTTGGAGTGAGATCTTCCTTGCCTTCGTATTTTCAATTTCCAGCCACTTCTGCCTTTCATCACATGAAAAAACAGACAATCCATGTGATGGGTTTCAGCTTTCACTGTGTCCCTGTGCCTGAGCAAAAGGAGTGCAGTTTCTCTAGACATGGTGTGGAACTGAATTTCAGAATCACAAATATTCTGTGTTGGAAGGACCCACAAGGATCATTGAGTCTGACTCTCGAGTGGATGGCCCATGAGGGGATCAAACCCACAGCCTTTATACCCTGCTCTGACCAGCTGAGCTAATCTCACACCCAGTGTTCCCATGGCTGGTAAACTGAGGGGAGCAGAAGCTCTGTAATGCAAAACACAGGAGTTATTGGTAGTGTTTGAAGGAAAAAGGCACATGCCTGGGACCTGCAACCAAATTGCAACCCCTGTGATGAGTGCATGCTGATTAGTGGGTTACAAAAGGAAATATTTTACCTGCTCTGCATTTGGTTCTCTAATGTGGCCCCTTCCTAGGAATTACTGATGGTTCAGAATCCCTTCTTATGTAACTGTGGTTAAGATGTGAGGGAACATGTATCATAGCTTCTCTTCTTTACTTTCTCCCTGTTGCCATTCTTCAGCCTTCTGCAACTCCTGTGAGGTTGGGGAATTGATTGGTCCCCCTGGAGGTGCTGTGCTGGTGATCACAATTCACAGATGCTAAAACCTGAGTGACACACTCAGCCTTTACACTTACTGAAACTGTAATTTTGTAACACCTACATTTGGAGGCAAATTTGAGAAGCTGCTGTGCTTTGATGTAGCAGCTGTCACACGTACCCTGCTACTGGGCTGACAGAGTCTGTTCTACCAAGGCTTTCTTTCTGCCTCACATTGAACCACTGGAGATGTGTTGAAATGTCTGCATTCTCATCCAGAGAAAATGTAGTACAATCTGTAAGGAAATCATGAATTTTTATTTTAGGCTTTATATGTAGTCTTTCTGATGTCCATGTTTTTATATCAGCAGATAAACTCTTGCTCAGGTAGGACCTAGCTTTGGAGCAGTTTCTCAGTGTTCACTTGAAGTTGGGAAAAGCTGTTACAGAGCAGACATGTACAGATCATTTAAGTGTTTTTGATAGTTATAAAAGAGCAGCAAGCCAGAAATGCTATAAAATGTCCTTCTCATCTCCATTACAGTTAGTATTGTTAAACTATAACCACATGTTCTGCTGTCAGTGGAGCTCAGCACAGCGAGCTCTGTATCAGCTCCAGCAGAGCTCACTCAGGTGCAATTCCCACTGACATCAGCGGGAGATCTGCCTGAGTCAGCACTGCTGCCCTTGGTTCCCATGTAAAGATCCCCAAACATTTCCAACACATTGTATTGAGCCATACTTTATTATATGTAAGCAATGTCAAGCAGATGGTTTCTGCAGCAGTTTCTCTAATTTGGCAAAACATGCTGGCAAGTGTAGTTAGGTGAATGCTGTGAGAAAGTTGAATGAAAAAATATGTCTCCTTGAGGCTGAGAGCAGCATTCAAAGGGGGAGCCAGACTTCTTGGTTCCTTGGTGATGGTTTTCCATTTATAAACCTTTGGAATCTCAGTGGGTTTTATTCTGTATGCTTAAAGGCATGTAGGCTTTATCCACTCCTGTTTATCTCAAAAGAATGTCTGGTGATCATAAAGTAGAAATCCCTTTGTTTGCTTGATTCAAAAAGACACCAAAAAATCTCCTTCCTCCTTGGGAAATGTTCTCTGGAGACACAGAGCAATGGGAAATACACAACACACACCAGCCTGGATGCCCCACCAGGTCCTGGGGTTTTTTTTTTTTCTTGAGGTAGCAGCCATTGCTTCAGAGAAGACCTCAGTGTGTTCTGAAGGCATTGTCTGAAACAGAAACACTTGGAAACATCTGCAGCAAAGCTGAACCCTGCTGAAGGTATGTTAAAGCAAATTTAGGTATACTGTGGCAGGGGCAGAGAACAAAGGATCAGAGCTTAGCAGAGTAGTGTTTGACTTATTTCTTCTTTTAGCCCCACTGTAGAGTACAAGTAAATTCAGAGGGGAAAGGAATAAAGAAAAATTGTTTATGCTTCCATCACCATCAGGTGTTTAGTGTTGATGTTTAAAACTTAAGCATATTCCCCACTAAACCTTTGCTGCACAGCCTTAACATCCCAAGGCTCTACCACTGATTGCTTCAGAAGCCTCTGAATGTCTCTGGGCTCTGCAGTTGTGTGTAATAGCACCCAGTTCCACAGCTTGTCCTGTTCCTCCTTAATTCATGAACTGCTGTGCAAAAAGCACAGCTGCTCTCTCATCATTGGCACTGCTGCAGGAACATGTGGGGGTACCCAAACCAGCTCCCATGCTGGGCAGAGAGAGCCCAGCCCTTGGCAGAGCTCAGTGTGGGGCAGTTCCTGTGCCAGGCAGCACAGGCACATCTGCAGCAGTGATGGATGGCTGAGCTCACATGGATCTGCATTTCAGCTGGGAGGCAGCTCTGCAAATCCTGTTTAAAACAGCTGTCAGGATCAGGTACTTGCAGTTTCATTTGTGTAGCTGTGACAATTTGTAAGGTGTGTATAGGCTCTGATCTCTGTAGGTGACAGTAGCTGTAAAAGCAGAGCTCATGTTTTTAGTAACTTTAACATATTAGGGGTGCTTACAGTGGAGACAGGTATGTTGGATTTTCATGTACTGTTTCTCTGCCTTTTGAAAGCTACACCATGAAAGGCAGATGTCTTAAAAGCAAACAAAACACTTTAATGAGGTAATATTTTATTTCTGCCAGTCCTCATGTATGAAAAATGCTGCTGCCAATTTCAAATCCCAGTCACAGGCCAGCATCACAGAGGCACTTTGCTGAGATCAGGATCTTCTTGGTGGTGCCTGTGTCAGTTTCCTCCATATTTACCTATTTTTTAAAGAAGAAAAAGATATTTTACAAAGTTATTCAAATTACAACTTTAACTTGAAAATGCCTTATTCTAATGAATAAAATCTTAAGACTTTATTAGCAGAGACACAAGAAACTGCTGCACACATACCTGGGAAACTAGTGAATATTTTTAAAGGGAAAATGGTTCAGCCTTTTCTCATTTTACTGAGAAAATCAGTTTGGCAAGTGCAGTGCTTCTTATGTAGCAAAACGTGAACAGCTGTAAGGCATGGGGCCAGAATTTCAGTATATGCATTTGGAATTGACTTCTCAAGCATAGTAAAGGTACCCGTGACATTTTTTTGGGGGACTGAAGTTTTACATCATTTAGAGATGACTTTTAACTGTTGAGAACTAATAAGATCTGGATCCTTCTAAGCTATTCTATCAGGGCTTGTGTAGAGATGAACCAAACCAAAACCAAGCTTCCCCCAAATAAATTAAGCTACTGGGTAAACTTGGCCTGGCATCAAGTGCTGCTGATATTAAAATGTTTCCCAAGTCCTGCCATCTAATTGCATAAATAAACCCCCATTAGAAAAAGGCATCTAGAAAAGGAAAGGATGTTTTGAGTATTAAATTGGCCTCCAGAAGTTCTGAGACTAATTCCAAGTTGTGCCAGGAGCTTTCATGTTCCTGCTTATTTGCTGGTTATCCCTCTACCCCTGCCTCTACCATTTCCTGTGTACATCAAAGACAGCAGTTTTTCCAATTTTTCCAATTTTTCATTGACCCTAAATTTTCATTACACAAATAAAACCACCCAGTTTATTTTTTCATCATTTCTAATCTTACTGTATCTTTTACCTCACTGGTATTTGAGACTCAGGCTGTGTTTCCCAAGCTGAACTTGATGAAGATCCACCTTGTAATTTCATTCTTCTCCTCACCATCCACTTTGGGGAAAGCATTCTTAAGGTGAAGTATCTTCACTGTTCATGACTCTTAAGAGCCCACTCAAAGAATGTTGGGACATGTCACATTGGTGGCTTGCTGTTGAACTGGCCTAATTAGTTTTTAATTTAATAACTGTCAAGTTACTAAGGTCAGTGCCCCCAGATGGCCTCATTCTGTACATACACACAAAGACACAAGTGACCATTTCTGATTTGCAGCTAATACACCTTTTTTCTTGTGTCTTTGTCTTTTATATGCAATTTCTCTTGACTCTTCTACTGGGGCCTCACTCTGGGAAACAGTGCTTCAGCCTTCTGTGAGCCCATTTTAATTTGCCTTCTCAGAAGGATCAGCAGTATTTAAAGTAAGAATTTTTTTTAGATCAAAGTTCTTTGAGCTGTCACGAGTATTGCACAAGATTTGAATAAATATGAATTTTAATAATAGACTTGCTTATAGTTGGGGTTTAAAACTCCATGCTTCAGTTTCTGTCACATCATTAACCCTCACCCACTAAGGAATGTGATACACAACTTACTATCAGTGATTACTCTCAAACAGAAATAAGAGAAAAAAATCTGTAGTTGTAGTACAGAAACTTCCTTCTCTCTGAGACCAGTTTCCTGCTGAATCTGAGCTGGAAAAAAAATTTGGAGATGGTGGAGAACATCAAGCAATGATGGTTCCTTGCATTGCTTGATGTTCCCATCCCCAACAGAAGTGGGAATAAATGTTTTTAATAGTCAAATAACCAATGATAAATGGATAACTGGGATAGGAATCCATCCTATCTCAGGATGTTGTATCTTGTGCACTAAAAGGTGAAATAAATGTTTTGGGTTTTATTTTTTCCCCCAGAACTTTATATCTCTAGAAAGGTCTCCTAAACATTTATCTTCTGAACATGTTCATCCCTTTGGACATGGGGAAATGCTTCTAATCCTTTTGAAGTACCAGCCTTCTGGATCAGGCAACTTTGTGACTTTGGAAAAGGAAGGACACTTTATATCATGCCCTGTTTATATTATCTTTAGTTAAGGCTTTAAAGTTTTGTTTGATTTATGGTTTTGGAATTTATTAGTAGAAATATAAAAAATATTCTTTTTTTCTTTTGTTAGTTTCCTTACTGAATCAAAAAGTTTTTATGGTCTTGCTATAATTACAGAAATTGGAGGGTCAAATGATGTTTTTTATGAGACCAGCTGAATGAAACTGAAGAAACACTTTCAGACACAGTAATGTTTTATTGAAATACAAACACCAGTTTTCAAAGTTAAATTCAGATAAAGAACTGTTTAAACTTTAACAGTTCTTAAGCTGCTCAGAAATCGAGAGTTGATAAATATATTGGTTCTGTGCTCTGTTATAATTTTCCCATTTCTGAGACACCAGCAGCTCCTGTGTGTTCTGCTGAACCCATCTTTCCTCTCTCTAATGACTTTCTGAATCTTCCCTCTCTGTGTTGCCGTACAAACCTCTTTGATGATATAATTGATTAACTTGTGCAAGTTAAACTTGTATCACAAGTTTGAAGCTGTATTTTGCCTTGAGGATCAAAGCTTCAGCCTGCACATCCTGAAAGCTGGTCTGGCTTTTAGAGTACAGCATTAGTCACATGAAAGATATTATCTTTGTAAATTCAATCCTGTATCTATCCTGCAGTAATGGTGTTTATGTTCACACCATCCCTTCTTACAGAGAAGCTAACTAAAAAGAGCAGATGTCTTATATGTAATCAAGACCTTTCCCTTTTGTGGTTTTCCCGTTCAAAGAAAACAAAGAGAATGAGTTCTGAGAATTTCAGTCCTCTGCTGTTTGCACAGAGCTCCTTTCTGAATGGCTTTGTAGGTGTACACCTACTCTGCTGTCATGCAGAAACATGCTAGGAGCCCGCTGTGAATCTCTGCGATGGAGTAAAGGAGTTCAGGCACAGGGTGGGGCTTCCCCTGGCCATTGGAGATTTCCTGGGGTTTCCTGTGTGTTCTTGTGTGGTGAGCAATGGGAACAGGTTGAGGCAGGGCATTAAAAATCCTGGTGATGCTGACTGACAGGTGAGGCTGTGGAGGCATTAGCCAAGCCTGGGAATGCTGCTGAGCCTCTGCCTGCCCTTTCCCAGGTATGTGCTGCTGATGTGGCTGGTGCCACAGCCCTGCACCTCCCAGGTTATTCTGAAAGGGGGGAGCTCTCTGCCAAGCAGATGCACCTGGCCACGCTCCTGGAGATGCTGCTGCACCTGGCTGATGAGACTGGGCTTTATTGCCAATATAAAACTCATCAGTTTTCTTATAAATCCCAGCAATTTGGTCCCCAGGGCTTTGTCATTCAGTCTCTTCTTACATTGGTTTGGAGGGGCTTGATCCCAAGGTGATGGGTGCCAGGAGTGCACCTGTGTCCTTTTTCCCCAGTTTCTGTTCCAGCTGTGGGAAATAACTGGATTTTGGTTGTTTTCTGTTGCAGTTCACTGCAGATCCCAAAAACCCCATCAGAGGAAGAATCATCACTCATCCTTCCACCACCAGGTGAGAGTAGAGATGGTCATATTTCAGGAGCCTAGTTTAGGAATATTTTATGGAATTGGCCAAGTAGTTTTTACTTCTGGGTTTCCACAGTCTCTCCATGGCAGATCCAGCTTGTACTTCAACTTAGCTTTTTAGCCACTCTGAGCTTTTAGTCTGCAGGGAAATCAACATTTTGGGAAGTTCTTACAGCTCTACTTAATGGTTTGTGGATTATGATGATTTTCTGGAAGTAGGCTATCCATCCTGACCTGTTTTCTTCCCACTCCCTGTCAGACTGTACCTGCAGGAAGGCTGAAGTGAGACCAAGATCTGTAAAATCTATCATTCTCCCTGTCTCCCTGAGCCTGAAGCTGACAGAGTGGGAGATGTAAAAGACTGAAAACTCCTTTTTTATCCCCTGAATCCCAAGACTCTGTATCTGTCAGACACTCCTTTCTTTGTGGCATCTTGGGGATACTTCCCAATGCATTGGGCGGAGGAACTGCCAGCATGGGAACTGTCAGGACATAGCAAGACCAGCCAGAGATGTTGGTTAAGAGATCTCCCTCTGGGCTGCAGTCAGATATTGGGTCAGTGTGGTTCCTTGGGAACATTTCCAGAGGACCATGCCCTTCCTGTTCTCTGGAATCCCACCATGGACATGGTGCACAAAAATCTTTTTATTTTAAAAAAGCCAGTCCAGGATTGGAAGTGCCACTCCAGGATTGGAAATTAGCTGTTCCATGGATTTATTTTTCACAATGTGTTTTTAATTTGACACAGAAGCCCTTTCCTTCCCTCAGACCCCATATCCTTTAGCTCTGGTTTTTCTCAAAAACAATTCCCTGCCTACACCTATGAAAAATATTCCAAATTATGGTACTCTGTGACCTGGGCTCAGTTGGTCACTTGAAACTCTTGGGCAGGAATTTGGTGACAATGGAAACTTGACTCTTGATGACAAGCTCAACCTGAACATAATTGAAGAAATAAAAACTAAAACCCAATGTGCTGCGCGCGGAGCATGGGCAGGGCCTGGCACAGGAACACGCACCGGGAGCTGCCGTGCCCAGCAGGGGTGGGGGCACCCGTGGCTGTTCTGTGCCCAGGATCCCAGGAGCAGGGCAAACTCCCACTGTCCAGTCCCTGGGTTTGCCTTCTGCTGGCACTTGGCACCCTGGGCATGCTTGGGTGCAAGTGCTCCAGTGCTGCTGCCTGGAGAGATTGGGAAAATGGGCATTAACCACTCCTGAGCTCTGGCTGGGGAAAGCACTTGGCACCTCTGGCATTTCAATAAAAACAGTTTCCATCATTTTGAAAATATGTTGAACCAACCCACAGGAGACAAATAAACCTTTCTCCATATGTACAGGCCTAGGGATTACACAGTTATTCCTATACCTGGTCAAACAAACCAGCAGACAGTTTTTGGGGAGAGATTCCAGGCTCTTGTCTCCCTCCCTGGCTGTACAACACTTGCAGAGCACTAGGATTTGGATACTCAGGCCTTTATTTAAATCCCATAGATAAAAAGGAACAGGAAGTGTCCTAAAGGTGCCTCCATTCATACTTCAATTTTTCATATTTTAATTTTAAGTCTTTTGTCACTAATGAATTTTGCTCTTCTTTTGTTAAGAATACATCACCCCCTTCTTCCTTAGGCATCCCCATCCAGGAGATAAAATAAATGTGGAAAGAAGTTTGGAATGCTGCTTCCAAGTCAAGTTACCTGGTAGGAAATTACTCCAGCTCTTTTGTACCTCTGTGTGTTTTAAACACAGTTTGGCCCTTCATGGCTGCAGACTCTCTGCTACTCCCGGGGGAGTAACATCAGCTGTGGTCTCATCCCAGCTGTACACAAAAATATTGATTTGGGGTTGAATTTGGGTGCAGGCAGATATGGGCCAATTTCAGAAAGCTTCAATCCCTGTTTTTCAGTGGTTCAGTCAGTGAGTGGGTGGTGGGACCTTCAGGATGGTCACCCCTCTCCTGGGCACCATCCCTGCTCTGTGGTCAGTTCCCACTCCTGGCTTGGCCTCTTCTTTTAGTCGGAGGTTAAACCACAAATGTTTGCCTTGCTGGGTTTTGGGACATGAGGGACTTCTCCAAGGCAGCTGGCAAAGCTCCTGTTTCCACACGCTCTGCCTCCCAAAGCCATGCTGCAGCCAAACAGAGCCAAGGAGATATCTTAGTTCCATGGAAATTTCCACTTGTGCCCAGAAATCCAGAGAAATAGTGTCTGCCCCATCCTTGAAAGTGTCCAAAGCTGCATAGGGCTTGGAGCAACCTTGACTAGTAGATGGAATGGCAGGGGATGGAATAAGGGGATTCTTAAAGTCCCTTCACACCCAAACCCTTCTGGGATTCCATGATGATTCTATGATGTCTTCTCCTGCATTTATTTTGCATCATTTCCTCTCAAATTTAATTTCTCAAATTTAGATGACTTGTTAAGGGAATCATTTTAAAATTATTCCAGTGTTAAAAAGGGGAGCAGAGCACCAAACATAAAAAACCCTTTCCTACATCCATCAAATCATTATTAATTGGAAGCCTATTCCCTCATCTATGTCTTGTTTTGTTTTCTTGGAAAACCTTGTGATCCTGCAGTTTATCAGAGACATCTGATGAGATTACAGAAAGATTTGCCCTGTAATCCCCTGAGCCAGGGGGGTTTAGAACACTTGTTCCTCTCCATCTTTATCCAGGTTTCCCCCAGAAAGATGTTGTGGAAGAAATTCAGAATTACTAGAAATGGATGAGGTTCACATTTTTTCTCCACTGTTTTTCACCTATATTCAAACTATTGGAATTACCCTCAAATGAGCCCTAGGAAACTACTGTGAAAACGATCACTCAGAGGAACATCTTAAAAGAGAAAACCACATTCAGCAGCAGCAAAAACAATCCCATTGCTATTTTCACCTGGTCTCTAGGTGCTCTGCCAGAGCTCCCTACAGCCACTCCCATTTACAAACAAGCACTATGGAAGACACTCACTTTGTCCATGAGGGTCAGGTGGCAGTTTTGGACATGTTTGTTGCCATGGAATGAGACAACTAAGTCCAGATGGTCTTTGTTTTCCCTTCCAAGCCAGCCCACCCCATGCTTCCATGACAGGATCAGCACCTATCCCAATTCCATTCCAGAAACCTTCTCCCACTAACTCAGAACTTCCCCCATCCCCTTTTTGCACCACATCAGGGATGTGCTGCCAAGTGCATGGGATGCCTCAGCATTCCCTGGGGATGGTGTTCAAAGATAAACTTGTGGTCTCAGTGCTCCAAAATACTCGGTCAGCCGCAGTTCCAGTTTGGATTATGTCAAATAGCAGTGTGGGGTGTTCTCTCTCACATCCCACAACTGGGACAGCTCACATGGAATAGGAACGACTTACTGCAGTTGAAATTCCTGGCTTAAAAAGTAGGTGTTGCAATATCCTCTCCTGGGAATATCCAGAACACCAGGAGGGTCCCTGGAAGCCATGGGTAGGTACAGTCAGACAAACAATCATAGACTGGTTTTCAGGAGATGTATCCACAACTTGTGGCTTCAACAACTCCAAGCTGTTCCTTCCCCTTGGGACAGCCAGGCAAAAGATCTGGATGGATTTCTGACAGAAGAAACCTCCAAGCTACTTGGCTCTTGTCAAATCAAGACCAGAATTCCCAACAGGCTATAAGTAATAAACAACAGCAAAGATGATCTCACAGTGCATACCACAAACTGGGCACCACATTCCTCACTGGAACTGGACTGTTCCCATGTGTCTGTGACAGCTGGGAGCATCCCCATTCCCCAACTTTTCCATTCAGGAGGAAAAGATAACATAGCCCTTAGACACTCAGTGTGTAATCCCAACAATCAATGGAAAACTGTCTTTCTCTGGGAAGAAATGTAATGCCCAGTTTTGGCCAAGACCAAAAAACCCCAAATAGCAGTGCTGGCAACATTTTCAGGTATGGAGCCTCCCAGCTCCAAAAATGTACTGACAGAGTTCTTCCCTAGTGCCGTTCTGTTTGGTTGCTGACTGTGAGACTGAAGGCTTAGGATGGTACTCAGTGCTGAGGAGCACAGTGCCAATAGCAGGGTGTGCGCTGGTCGCTCGATGGGTGCAGGGAAAGTTGCAGGCAGGAAAAGCTTTCTTAGCTGGCGCTTTTCTGAGCTCTGTTTTTGCCAGATGTTTTCAGGTTTGTGGCCGGACTCTGCGAGAGTGAAAAGCTTTGTTGGGGCAAAGGAGTTCATGCTGCTGTTTGAGTGTGGTGCAAAGAAGGGTTTGCTCTTGGAAGAGGAAGATGAGTGAAATCTTTTTTTCCTGACACCACTGGTTTGAGAGCAGGGACATGTCCAACCTGGCTCTGGGATTGGGGTGGTTTCAAGCTGGGCTCAGTGCACGTCCTTCTGCGAGTCAACACCACCATCGTGTGGTTGTGTTCAGGAATGCTGACAGTGCCCAGGAAAACAACAAGCTCTTTTCTGGCCCAGCCCTATTCATGTGAGAACAGTTCATGGAAGAGCTCTGCTGTGCGTCCTGGCTCTTGGAGACTGACAGAATGTGATCCTGCATGTAGCAGGGAAGGAAAAATCCTTTCATTGTTAGCAGTGCAGTTAATAGTCTGCAAAAGCAAAGGCAATTGAAGAACAGCCCCTTTCTTTTAGAAGCTTCTGTGCCATCAGCTGCTCAACGTGTAACTCATGCCCACTGAACTGCATCCAGTTCCCTGGATATCTACATTTTCCTTCAAGCTCTACATGCCATCTTACCCTGTCACTCTTGCAGATCCCAAAGCCCTTCAAAATATCCAGCAGCTGCTCCCAAAATAAAAAAAAATTCTGAGAAGAAAAAGCCAGCACTGGCCTTTATAGTCCCTTTGTAGTCTGTACACTAGATGAAACACACTAGTGATGTACGCTTTACTTCTGAACTGTACATATAGCATTCATCACAATCTCTCAAGGTGGCAGTCCATGGCTAAAGCAAAGCATTTCCAGCTGCAGTTTGGACTGAGACATGAACCAGGGCAAAAAGTTTTTCCTTAGGGCCATCTTCACTCTTGCACTGCTTAAAAGTCCAAAGGCACAGTTAATCTCAGATGGGAACCTGAGCCCCTCCAAACACTTGCCAGAAAGCCAGGCGCCACTCAATCACCTGATGGCAGTCCCCACGCTGCCCTGATACCCTGCCAGACACCTTTGTGCGCTGCCTACCGCAAGTGTCCCGCACATGGTGCTGCACCCACATGTGCCCCAAAAACGCCTCAATACCCCTTGCTGAGCAGTGCCAGCAGGCCGCTCATCTCAGGAGTTCACAGGGAGGTTTCATGGCTGCCATCACTTTGGCCCCCTGACCTCTGACCCCAGCAAACTCCACCTTCCTCCCAGCCCTGGGCAGCAACCCCCAACTTCCCCTCTTGCCCTTGAAACTACAAATACTCCACTGGATGGCCACCACTGGCATTCTCTTCACTGCACAACCCCAGCCGTCTAGGCCTCAGAGTCAGAAATAGCTTGTTGCAGATTGGGAAAGAGAAGATTTTGCGTGATTTGAAGGGTGGCACTTGTAAGAGAGGCCATGGCAGGCTTTCAGGAGGAGCTGTGCTGCTGCCCTGCAGGGTGGTGTGATTGGAGAGCGGCTGGAGGGCCTGCAGGAAGGGTGCACTCGGTGCCAGATGTGCAAGGCCATGGAGAGCCAGCGTTGCTCACAGAGCTGGGGCCATAAGGCTGAGGGAGGCTGAGGCCAGGGGTCCCCAAGGGCCTGGTCAGGAGGTCCTATGGTGTAATGGTGAGCACTCTGGACTCTGAATCCAGTGATCTGAGTTCAAATCTCAGTGGGACCTGAACCTTTTGCTTCCTCCCCTCAGCCTTGCCCTTAGCATGCTACACTCTCACACCTCTCCTCTGCTGCTGCTGCTGCTGCTGCTGCTGCTGCTGCTGCTGCTGCTTTGCTTCTACAAAGATCTCTGATGAATCACACAGCACCTGAGGAGCAGACCACCCACTCAAAATGGGACAGGCAGAGGACTCTGCTCTGGGACCCCTGGCTCCTGTGCCTGATGCATCCAAAACCAGAGTCTGGGCTCCGCAGCCCTGGGCAGCTGTTTCCAGGTTGGAGCATTCCCACAGGAAGAGCAGGTTACTCTGTATGCCCATCCCTGTTCACTTCTCTTTTCTTGCTCCTTTCCTCTGCAGCTTCTTCTCCGCTTTCCCCTGCCAATTCCTTTCTATTGCTCTGTAATCTATTCAAGGAGTTCTACCAGCACTGGGCACTGCCCCATCATTGGGCTTCCGTTTGTTGCCTTAGGAGAGGGAAGGATCTTCCTTGCAGAGCAGGTGACAGGTGAGGGAGGAGGAGAACAAACAACCACGACTCTCCAGCAGTGCTGCACAAAGCCTTTAATGAGAAAGAGCAAAAGCGGCGGCAGAGAACAGAGACCGAGGAACGCGTGCGGGGGGCCAGGGAGGGCGAGAGATGGGCCCATTTGCCAAGGACAACGGGGATGATGCGCCGGCCTCAGCAGATCTGACCGCAGCGGGAGAAGGGCAGACACAGGCCTGAGCCCCCAGAGGAGATGGGAACCCCCGCGGTGCTGAGGGAGCTGCCCA